>NC_000083.6:48864997-49197497 GCF_000001635.26 Mus musculus | reverse complement strand
AGAAAGAAAAAGAAAGAAATCACCTTTATAGAGTCCTGGGTTCAAGGATCACCTTTATAGGGTCCCGGGTTTGAGGCCTGTCGGGTACAACCTTACAGAGAGATGGGTGCTTGTCTTCCCAGGGTGAGTGTCACCCCTCTTAGCAGCAGAAGAGGCACAGAGCAGGTCGGACTTCTTCCTCAGACCGGAATGGGCAGCTTAATGCAAAGAAGGAGCATGAGAAATGGATGTTCTCCCTTAGAAAATGGCCTCAAGAAGATTCAGTCCTCTGGGTCCCTCCATCCTTCCGGGTTGGGGAGGCACAGCCACCGTTCATAGGGTGGAGCAAGATGCCAACAAAACCAGAAAGCCACCATTCCTTGTTCCTGGATTCAAGAGAAGGCTCAGTATTCCGGTTGAAGATTTGGGTTAGGGAGGAAGGTGTACCACGTGCGCCCCGCCCCGCCTCGTGCTGACCAGCAGCCACTGTCCAGGGGCGACAGACAGAGCAGGGACAGGTTAGTGTACACAAAACCGAGATTGCACTGTAAGAAATTTTGGAAAATACGGAGTTTGACAAAACAGGATTCTTCACACCAGCAAGGATGGGATATCATCTCTGAGGCTCTGGCCTCGGAAGCACGTGTTGGAGTTAAACAGAAATGCCTGCAGATTCCAAAACCCTGAGGGCTAGTGTCAGTCAGGCTGGGCAGGGATGCCCTGGTCACGGTGGATGAGTGGGGAGTGTCAGGAAGCCCTGGAGGGAACTCTTTTATCTTCACAACACTTGCATTCTTGTCCTTTGACGGGGAATCTGAGGCTCAGAGAACCATGGTCATTTTCCCAAGCTGCTCTCAGGTAGTTGAAGCAAGCTGAATTTGACTCTATCTCCAGGAGGGTAAAGATACTTAGTAGCATCTGCAGAGACCTGGAGGCGGGCACCTGGAGCCTACCTGAGAGGAGCTAGGCTGGAGGAAGGCACGGGACTGGGCTGGGGCTGGGATGAAAGCCCTGGTGCTTCCCACCACAGCACAGTACTCCGCCCTCCTCGGTTGCTACTCCTGGATACTCCTGCAGCTTTAATTAAATGTTGTGTAGAGAGGCTTAGTGAAGGGGAAACAGTTGCTATTTCTAAGTGGCCTCAGACTCCTCTCTGTTTTACTGCTGGAACGCCACGGAAGGGAATTTAATGATGTTTGAACTACTTACCAGTGCTTCTGAGAACAGCAGGACCTCCAAGGCCAGACGGAAAGCCCATTAACCCCACCCCACACTGCCCTTATTTTACCAAGGAGACCCTACCAGACAGGGTTTCCTCACCTCCTGAGCGCCTACTCCAGACTCTTCTCTGCTTGCCTGAGGGCTGCTGGTGCCTGGACCTACACTGACAGGATGTAGAAGGGTTTGGAGAGGGGAGATGGTTTGCTTCAGTATCCATTACTGGAAGGTGGCTTCACTCCTGGACTCTGACAAACACCATTGGACAACGTGGTTCTAATTAGGCCTCTGGTCGTTTTTCTGAGAACCACCTGACAGAGTACTAGCTTCTCATCTCCTCTTGATAGGAGACGGGCACTGTTGTTTCCTGCCTGTGGAAGCCTCACAACCTCCCTCCAGGGACTGTTGATATTGTTATAGAGATGGGAGAGCTGAGGCAAAGAAAAGGGGATTTTTTATTTTTTTTTAAAGACATAGTTTACACTGTGGGTGGGTAGGTGGGGCAGATATGTACAAGTGACAACAGCTAACTGAGATGTTCAGAAGACTAGTCAGGTCCCTGGAAATGAGCTTACAAGAAGTTGGGAGCATTCACATGGGTTCTGGTAAACAGACTCGGGTCCTCTGCAAGAGTAGCCAGTGCTTTCAACTGCTGATTCCAGCTGCAGGGGGTTCTTATAAAGGACTTTGTAAGGAGGGAGGTCTCATAAAAGACTGATCAGTGAAGCCAGGGTTCCAAGTGCAGGCAGCTGGCTCCAGAATCTTCCATCCCCTGGCCATCACCTGATCCCCATTCTACCTTTGCACTGGTTAATTTTCTCACCGGGGGGGGGGGGGTGTCACTGATTCCAGTCAAACAATGACATCACATTTGATCATCTGCAAGCCTCCTGTCTGTCTCCTGACTGTAGACTGGCCTCACATGTGGGTCTCTGTGTGGGGCATGTGGACCATGCCACCAGAGGAACTGGCATCAAACTGGCGAGGTGAAACATGTTCGAATCCCAGAAATCTCAAATTTGAAACCTAAATCTTATCCTGAGACAGGCAGTGTGAGACCCCAACTTAAAGCGTTTCTCCCTGAAACGTAAAGCCCCTGGATGGTCCCCAATCTTGTTTTCCCTGATCTCTAAAAATACAGCTAGAAAGAAGCTCTTTGTTCTCCATAGCCAGCAAAAAGCCTTTTTGTTCCTATACCTTACAACCAGAGATGTGATAATTGTAAAAAGACCTAGCCAACCACTTGCCTGGCTCCCTGTGCCAAGGACACTCCTCCCCCCGTCCCCCGCCAGAGAAGAGCAGTAGCCAGACTCCTCCCAACTCTCCTCCCAACTCCTCCCAATTCCTCACTTTTTCTTTAAAAGCCCCCTGCTGTTGCTGCTGGGGGTCGAACTCCCCTGCCCTGCATGGTGCAAGGAGTTTGTCCTCAGCTAGCTGATAATAAAACCTCTTGCAGTTTGCATCAGGTGTGGTTTTCTCTCAAGTCATTGGGGTGCCAGCCATGCTGGGACTTGAGCGGAGGTCCAGCTTCGGGGGTCTTACAGCGGGAGTGGGATTAACTCCCTCCCTGTTTCCGTACCCATCACCCAGCAGTGACCACCAACCTGTCACAGGAAGTCAGTCATGGGGCCCAGTACCTAAAATTCCTCCCCATGCAAACAGAACATCTCAAGCATCTTAGCCTCGGCCAATAGAATGCATTCACCCAGGACATCCCATCCCAGTCTCCAAGGTTCATGTATTCCCTATCCAACTGGAATAAAGCATGCACATTGTCAGAGGGTAAGGTAGCTGTTTTTACTGAGCTGTAGGTAACACTTGAGGGAAGACTCTCTCCCTTAAGCACTCATCTTTGGACCTTTGGACCTGCCTGCCTGGCCAGACTCCCGTAGCTCGCAGAGGCTCGAATTAGACCACTGACCCAACATTGCCACTGTAGCCTTGGACACAGCCTCATGACCCCGTGCTGGTTGCTGGCTGCCCAAATCCCTTTCCTCCTTTTTAAAGAGCTGTAACACTATTCTGGCATTCCTGGCCAGACCAGAGTTCTATGGACCCCATTCGTCTGGTCTCCACTCCACCCCTCCTAGCCTGGCACACAGCAGCTCTGGAGGAAGAAGCTGACTACAGACCCCACCCGTTCCAGACTTCTCTCAGTCTTCTCCAAGTCCTGTAATGACAGCAACCGGACACCTTGAGAGTGGAGGTGGGACCCTGATTCTGGATTTGCCTCACCTATGGCACAGATGGTCTCTTCACAGATGGCACAATGATGTTACTAGAACCTTCTCACCTCCCTCTTCCTTGGCTCTAGAGAGATTTTGTGACTGTCTATTAGAACAGAATACAGCTGAAGTGACACTGTTCTGCTCTGGAAGCGACATAAGTAAATCTCTGGCACTTGTACCATTATTTTCAAAAACTTAAGCTGCCCAAGGAGCCCACACAGGACCCATACCTAGCTAAGAGTCCACGGCTCCTAGCCTGTTGCTGGGCCACTTTGAAATGTCCCTCCCAGGAAAGGAGTCTCTCACTGGTGCCAAGCAGAGGTAAAGCAAGCTATCACTCTCAATTAAAAAAAAAATTTAATTATGTGTATGTCTCTGTATGTGTCTCTCTGTGAACTTCTGAGTGTGAGTGTAGGTGCCCATGGAAGACAGGTGTTGGACCCCCTGGAGCTGGAGTTACAGGCCACGGGAGTATGTCACCCGACACGGGTGCTGGCGCTGTGTGCATTCTTAACAGACTAACCCCCTCTCCAGCCTTAAGATGCAGATTCTTGATCTAAATAAATCACTACAGTTTCAAGTCTCAAAGTTCTGGGATGGCTCATTACACAGTGTCAGATACCCAAGCAAGCACTCATAATGTGTACCTCTGAAGATGTTTTGTGATTCCAGGTTCCCTTTTCTAATGTAGCTTGTTTTATGACTGGGCTCTGTGTGTGTCAGGTCAGCTCTCTCCAACACATCTCTGTTTTCGGGATTCCTGCCCTTCCTGATAGAGAAAACACACTGACACCTACCCATGCATCCACACACCCAAACTCGCACACAGAACCACCTAAGAAGGGCATCGTCCGGGTAGCGCCAAGTCTGCAGTCAGCAAGCTCCACTGGACAGCCAGCTGCTTGGGTGTCTGGGCATACTGCTAAAGTTCAATTGACATGGCTGGAGTTCAGCTGACTAAAGAATCCAACATGGTTTCTTTCTTGTATTAGCTGATGACATGTTAAATAGATGGCCTATAGAGATTCTGTCAACGCTCTTGTCAATACCTAAATCATAAGAAAGCATAAATCAAAGGGCGCATGGTTGAGGAACCGTTCAGCCATGCTACAGAAGCTCAAGGTTAAGGGCCAGGCCGTCCACTTGCCTTCCACATTCAGCTGTGCACACCCAGGCTGGGTGCACCTTGACTTTGCAAGCATGAGAATTAGCCTTGCAAAGGACAGCCCTAGGTGAGGGATAGCCTGAGGAATAGGGGGAGACCTGTTGGGCTGCATTTCAGACCCCTCTAGAGGGTACGTTTGTCAGGCCTGTCCACAGGATCAGGGACAGAAATCCAACTCAAAGTAGTGTAAACAGGGAGAGATTACAACAAATGCTGCTCTTCCACTGTGAATCTGAAACGTACCCCAGAGACTCCTGTGCCTGTGTGCATGATCCCTAGGTTTCAGGGGTGGGCATAGGAAGTGGGGGTGGGTCCCTGGGGAATCCCTTGATGACTGGAGAGATGATCACAAGCAGACCTCCAGCCAGTGGGAGGCATGTCTGAGAAGAGGAGAGGGGATGGAGTGTTCACTGTGAATACGGCTCTGTCTCACGTCCAGCACAGCCAGTGGGCCCTTCTGCTATGCTGGTGATGGTCTTGAGTCTCTGAGAATGTTCTCCAAAATGGTATCCGATTCTGAGAGATCTGAGAGGATGAACTGTCTGGATATGAGAGAGATCTCTCTTCACTGCCTCTACCTAGCTGTACAATTAATTCCCCTCAGAAAAGCTGTGCAGAGTGAGGATCTTTACATCTCTTCTTCCTGGAAGTTTCTGCTTTATCACATGGGAAAAGAAATAGGGGGCATAGGGGAGTCTTATGGAAGAGTGGAGGACAGTAGTGAGCAAGTCAGAGGGGTCAAGGATACCCCAAGAAGACCCACAGAGTCAACTAATCTGGGACCATAGGGACTCACAAAGCTTGGGTCACCAGCCAGAGAACATGCAGGGCTGGACCTAGACCCCCTACATATCTGCAGCAAATGTGCAGTTCAGGGTTCATGTGGGTCCTATAACAAGAGTATCAGGGGCTGTCTCAGTCTCTGTTCCCTGCCATTGGATCCCCTTCCCCCCTTCTTGGACTGTCTGGTTGGGCCTCAATGGGAGAAGATGTGCCTAGACCTGCTGAGACCAGATACCCCAGGGTAGGGTGGTACCAAACGGGTTTCTCCATCTCGGAGAAGAAGGGGAGGGGCCTTTAAGGAAGGTAGAAGGGGTAGAACTGGGAGGAGAGGAGGGAAGGGGCTGTGAGCAGGACATAGAGTGAATTAAGAAAAAAGGGACATCTGAGCCTGGAGAGATGGCTCATCTGGTAAAGCACAAGGAACTAGCTATTCAGTAAGCAGAACACAGGGGGAAAGGAAGATGTGGCAGCAGATGACTGTAATCTCACCACCTCTGGGAGGCAGAGATAGAGGATCCTTGGTGCTCACTGGCCAGACAGCCTAGTCCTACCGGACGAGTTCCAGGCTGGTGAGAGAACCTGCCTCAAAAATAAATTAATAAATTAATAAATAAAAAATTTAAAAAGCATCCATTGGATATCACATTCCTAGTGAATGGCAGTTGGCCTTTATACACACACACACACACACACACACACACACACACACACACGCGCGCGCGCGCGCGCACCAAGGCATTCTGGTGCTGAAGTGGTTGTTGCCACAGTAAGGTGTTGTGCCCCCTGGTGACCCCCAATCTCCTCATGCCCATAAGATTTCCTAACCAGGGTTCAGCAGTCACACCTAAGTCCTCTGCCCTTTAGTGTCCCACGTGTTCCCCATGTGTGTGCACTGGAGAAGCAAAGATATCTGGGAGCATCTGCTCAGCCAGGGTCCTATGGTTCACAGCTGGATATCAACTCCAAGACATATTTAGCCAAGTGTGAGAAGTCTCTTGTGAGAGGTAAAGCTATCAGTGAGTTTCAAGAAGGTTTAGAGGAGTGTCTGCCTGGGCACTCTGAGTGCTCCCAGGGGAGCACTAATGAAGCTGAATTGCAGAGACAAGTCAAGGGACATCAGGTAGAGGGTGCATGGGTGCATCTCAGAAGCATGAGGTAGGTGTGGCAATTAGGGACCCGTGAGTCAGGCTGGGCAGTTTGGCTTTATCTAGGGTAACATCGTCAGTGAGAGTGATATACTGTTTTTAGGATCTCGGGCTCTCCCAGGATTGGGGCAGTAAGAAGCTGAGCCCCCCAGATCCTACTCCTTGGAGCCCAGCTTCCTGTCAGTGGCTGGAGCCTTATACGTCTACCCGCAGGGCCCAGATGGTGTTAATATGAGTTTAGCCCTTTAGTGGTAACACGTTCTTGCAAGTATTTCTGGAACCTTCTGTGCAGTGTCCTCTGTACATAGGATATGATTTGTTTCTACCGGAGAGGAAGACTGGGAAAACCAGGATGAGGGATGGAAGCTGTCTATGTAGAGAGGAGGCTGGAAGGAGAGAGGGGAAGGCAGGTCCAGATTCACCTCTGGGCCTGAGTCCAAAATGAGGCGGGTGTCTGAGTGACATAGTAGCCTGGCCATCTGGAGACCAAGCAGGGAGTGGGCACATCTCCAGGATGGGGGACACCATTCCTCTTTTTATTTCTTTTGGAAGCTAATTTAAGCTTACTGTGTTATGTTTGCAGGCATTGGTGCCTGGTAGGGCTTCCTCTTCGTGAGGAAGGGATAAAGGCACATGGAGACATGGCTCACTTGGTAGAGTTGTTGTCTGACATGCTCGAAGCCCTGGGTTCAATCTCCAATACCACATAAACTGAGCCTGGTATTTGCATACCTGCTTGTCATCATAGTACTTGGGAGCCAGAGGCTTGAAGGTCAGAAGTCCAAGTGCATCCTCATCTATGTAGGGAGTTTGAGGCCAGCCTGGGCTGCATGAGACCCTGTTCCAGGAAACGAACAAATAAATGGGAAGACAAACAAACAAACAAACAAACAAACAAACAAATGACACTATCCTCATGTTCTAAATGCTAACTGCAGTTCCCTAGACAGCCAGAAGCAGCAGGCATCTGTGATCTTAGTCCTACTGGATTGAACCACAAGGGGGCAGTTTTCCAAGCAGGTGACTTGGCTTTGAGAGAGATATAGCACCCTAGGGAACCAGCAAGACAGGAAGTAAGTAGGAAGAACTGGGGTAGAGGGGTAGAGAGGTGGTGGGGTGGCGGGATGGGTAGCGGGATGAAGGGGTGGGGGGGGGGGTAGGGGAGTGGCAGGATGGGGGACAGGAAAACAAGTAGCCACTGTTCATTTTCATCTTTCCAGCAGAGCCTTTAAAAACCTGCTCCAACCTGCCCAACGTAACTTTATTATTATTTTTTTTTCTTTGCAGAGTTGCAGCATTCCTCAAGCCAGCTGAATGATTGGTGGCAGCTGGGAGGGGTAGGGGATGGTGGGAAGGGTGGCCTTGGGGACAGAGGTGAAAACATCAGGCTTCCCTATGCTTTTCTGCTGGTGTCCTTCCCCTTCCCAAGAGGGCTCCTCTGGAAGATGCAAGTGAGTGACTAAGTGCACGATAGCTCTCTTGTGGCCTTAACACGCAGCAATCCAGCAACTAGTGATCTTTGATAGAAAAAACTACTATTTTACATTAAGAAAGTTCAGGGACTCACAACTGGCAACTCATTGGATGGGGAGAATGGGGATGGGGGTGGGTCAGAGCCAGAACTGGGTCCCAGGTAGGCTAGGGATAGATAGCTCTTTTGTGGATGCATGTATTCATGCACAGAAATGATTGCATGTGCTTGTGGGTCTGCACGCATGTGGTGTCCCTGGGTCAACAGTTTTTGAGACAGAAGTTTTCACTGAGCCTGGAGCTCTCTGAAATGGCTAGACGAACTGGCCAATAAGCTCCAGCGATCCTTATGTCTTCACCCACTGACCTCGAAGCCCTGGGGTCACAGGCACTGATCATTGTACCCAGTTACTTTTCCAAGGTTGCAGTGGACTATACTGAGGTCTTCACGCTTGCTAAGTGAGCATATTACTGACAGAGCCATCTCCTCACATCCTGGAAGATGCCAGGCCTGACTGACGCAAGTCAGGGTCTTCCATTTTGGACCAAGGCATCTATATTCCCATCTCTCTTCCCCAAAATGTCTACACATGAACATGTACAAATGGCCCCAGGCATATACACACCCTCACCGTACATAGCCTCACCATGAAGACTCCCTCTTGCCACTGACAGAGCTGCACCAAGGGACCCTGACTTGCCTACAGTCTTACACACAAATGAGCTCAGCTTTGACGTAATTACAGGGCAAATCTGTCCCAATTCCCGCCTGGTTTGCACGGGAAATGGGTTCATTCATTATGGATGGTGTGCACATTGCTGTGTCCCCCAGAGGATGACAAACGCCGTTTGCAGAGATACTTTTCTTAAACAAAGGTCGGGTCTGTAGGAGAAAGGCTAAGATGACTACCGTCCCTCAACCTCAACAGCCTAGCTTATTATCTCTCTTGCGACTCCACTTGGCCAACCTCATGGACAAGCTCAGAGTCCGTGGGCATCCTCCCTTGGGTAGCTCTGCTTCAGCCATGCCTTCTTGGTTGCTAGGGAGAAGGATGAGGTAACTAAGGGTCCAGAGGCTTTAGTTTCTCCAGATCCATGACCACAAGCGTTGTGATTTCAATCGACTTCTGATTGCTCCCCCTGACCAACAACTAGCAACCTGTGGGCTCCTGGGGCTTAGTTTACTGTGCAAATTTGTATGGGAAAGATTAACTCTATGAAACATGTGCAGGATGGGGACCACATTCCATGGAGACAGACCTGCTCTTCAGTTCTTTAAAGAGTTTTATTTGTGTGTGCGCACACACGCGTGTGAGTGTGTGTGTGTGTGTGTGTGTGTGTGTGTGTGTGTGTGTGTGTGTCTGTTTTGTGGGGTGCATGTGCCAAGGTATGCCTAGGCTGTGGGAGTTGGCTCTTCTACTCTGTGAATCCTGGGGATCAAGCTGAGGTTATCTGGCTTACCTACAAATTGGTCTACATAGTGAGCTCTCTCACTGGCCCAACTTGCCATCCTTCCCACTGCCCTATTGTCAGGGGTTGGGTTCTGTGTTTCTGCTTCACTTGCTGGGGTGTCAGAACATCAGTCAAAGAGGCAAAGCACAGAGGCACTAGGCTATGTTCCTTTCTCCCCACTGGGATGCACACACTGCTAAAGGGAGTCACAATGCAGTCTAAGATAGGGGTCTCAGCCCATGTTTCTCCAGGTGAGACAGTGTGGGCTGGGACAGAGGCTGTGGTTCTCAAACTCCTGTGCACACAGATGCCACTAGGAACTGTGCAGGCCTAGGATGTGTGTGTGTGTGTGTGTGTGTGTGTGTGTGTGTGTGTGTGTGTGTGTGTGTATCTGGCTTAGATCTGAGTGAGTGCTAGGAGTATGGAGAGGCCCTCTGCGAAGACATAGGTGTGTTTCTGTATGACAAAGATCTCCCCCTACAATGGTCCTTGATGAGAGAGACAGCCCTTGCTTGTCCAAACTGTTTATTCAGGGTGGAAAAGGATGCATAGAACTTACTCAGGGTGAACCTGAGATTAAATACATTTTGCAGGAAGGAATGCCCAGGAAGGAAAGCTTATTGGCTAAACCTACTGACCCATCTAGATACCTCATTAGCATGGAGAACTCTAGGCGCTATGCTACACAACCAGTTGTCACAGTCCTCTTAGTAGGGTGTCTTGATCATGTGCTCTAGGACAGGGACCTGGTTGGGAGCATATTTAAGCACCTACCATTCCAATTATGAGAATTTCCAGGGTTCCTTAATCTGCTTGACCTTACCAGTTTTTCTGTCTGGTGACACAGTTCCACTTGCCCCACAAGGGATACATCCAATGAGAATGTTTCTGCATGAATCTTAAAGAATGCAAAGAGGATGCTACCTCGGCTAACCCATTCCCTCTGAAGACACACTCTGTTCTCCAACTTTCCCACCAAGTTCTGGGACATGCCCAGGCAGCCAGCCACATTGCTGCTAGGAGCTGTGAGAAGAAGAGCTGCATCTATGGACCGACTTAGCCTTGATGACGTCACTGCTGTACATTGCCCAGCACCCCACAGAAAACAATGATGCTGCAAGAGGGTAAGAATCTTAATAAAGGCTGGCCTCCATTTGGCCCTGGCAAGCTGTCTTGGGATGTGAGGACTCTTTGTATAAGTAGGGCACGCTATGGAAAGCTGGGGTTATCAAGATGGGGTGTTCAGGGTAAGGAGAGGGTTCCATTGGGACAAACATGGAGACTTGAGTTCAGATCACATTTGAAAGCCAGGAGTGTTCATGGCTGTATGTGTGTGTGTATGTGTGTGCGCGTGCGCCCAGTGCTGGGAAAATCAAGATGGAAGAATCCCAGGGGTCTGCAGTCTCACTGAACGAGGTAACTTCTGTGTTCACTTAAGAGACTCTATCTTTAAAGTTAGAAGCGCTGGGGAGATGACTTGGAGAAAAGAGTAATTGCTGTGAAAACCAAGTTCAAACCCCAAGAACCCATTAAAAAAAGGTGGATGTATGCACACTCACATCTAGCAGAACTCAGTGGGGACAAAGACAGGAAGACTGAAGATGCTTGCTAGTCAGCCTCCCATTAGCCTAGTCCCAAGGTCAAGGGAATGGGTAGAACACACTGTCTTAGAGTGAGATCACCATGTTGTCTTTCTCTGGCCTCTGCGTACATGCATGAGTGTACACACACACACACACACACACACACACACACACACACACGCACGCACGCACGCACGCACGCACGCACGCACGCACGCACGCGCTCATCTCAACCCTCTTGTCTTAAAGATGACTTGAAGAGAACTGCAGATTTAGCTCAACAAAGCTTTCTATTGCTTAGAAATGTTGTGCTTGATTAAATTTGTACTAACTTGTTTTTAAAAGGCTCAAGCATGTGAGCTTATCAGAGAGATATACACAGAGAGAAACAGAGAGAGAGACAGAGACAGAGACAGACAGAGACAGAGAGAGAAGCCATCAGAGCCAAGTTCTCTTTGGGGCAGACTTCAAAAGCAGAACATTGTATTAATTATTGATTTCTTTGGTACTTTGGCAGGAGTGGTACCATTCTATTTGAATCCAGAAAGCAACAATCTCATTCCCACTGTCAGAACTCCCAAGTTTGGATCAGTAAGGTGGCTCAGTGGTTAATGCTGCCAAGGCAGGCAGCCTGAATTCAATACCTGGGGCCTACATGATGAAAGGAGAAAACAGACTCCTTCAAATTGTCCCCTGACCTCCACATATTCACGATAGTATTCAAAGACACACACACACACTTTCCTTTGCTCCTAAACAGCTAAGCACATAGCTAGTAAACTGAGACCTGGGCTCTGGACTACTCCAGGAAGGGCATCTTGCCCAGCCTTCTAAGTCAGTGTCCTGTATGCTGGCTTGCTGGTCTGTTATTTAAAATACCACCGAACATGGTCCTCATGTTCAGCCAGGGTTGGGCCCTGGCCCATGGGTGCTTTAAGGATCAGATCAACACTTGTGATCCTTCCTCTGCAAGCAGACTCAGTCCTGAAGCCCCAGTGTCTGGCTGGGCCTTGCCTCTGCAGGGGACGTGGCTGGTGTGGAATTTAATCACCTCCTTAGAAGTAGAGCCCAGCTCCCCAGGGGCCGCTTGTTCACCCAGTGTGAGACCAGCAGGTTTATTTATGGTTTCTGACTTTATTTATTCTCCCTCACTGGAGCTCTTCTTCTGCATACAGAGAATGCCTTGTCTGCTTATGTGGCTGAGGGCACCCGGCTCAGGAGCCAGTAGCCTGGCTTGGACGGATGGCAGAGGGCTCCTGTCACGCTAGCTGAGAAGTGTTTCCTTCTTGGGTGATTTGTGGAGTACTGCAGAGGCTCTCTGCACCAAAGCCTCTCCCATGAGTTTCCCTGTCTTATGGCTGGGAGTGGGTGATGTGCAAGGGCTCGGGCTGTAGGAGGCTCCGATGGACCCTCTTTTGAGGTCTCAGCTCTATCTGTTGGTCACCTGCCTCAGAACAAACCTGAGGACAGCTGGGAAAGCTTATCCTGATGGGCCATGGGGAGGGCACAAGGGACAGCTGGGATGAAACTGTCATTTCTACTTGGTTCTAAATGAAACCATGTATTTTTTTTTTATTAAAAAAAAAAAAAGATGGTCTCTGTATAGCCCAAGCTGGCCGCAAATTAATTACCTAGGCTAGGAGACTGAAGTTGACCTTGAACTTGTGACCCTCTGTCTCTACCTCCAGAGTGTTGGGATTGATTATAGGCATGCACCACCATATCTGGTTTATGCAGAGCGGGGAATGGAAGAGATCATGGAAACATGCATGCAAGGCACACACACACTATTAACTGACCCCGTCCCCAGATGTTGTTTAAGCACAACACAGCCAACCTGCAGCACTCGCATACAGTTGCTATGGGCTACAAATATTTCTCCCAGGAGCCATCAGACCCTTGCTCTCCCACAGGTCCCTTGGCAGCCTTCACCTGGTGTCCACTTTTCGGCGTGGGACTGTGACCTTTATGGACACCCAGGGATGCCTTAATGGTGGCAGTCCAGCTGGTCGGGGGCGGGGGTGGGGGGGGCTGGAGAAAGGGAAGCACGAAGCTGTTGTCCCAGTGGATGAGACCAGTTCGGAGCATCTCAGTTGAGTTATCCCGGGGCATCCTAAGGAAAAACCATTTGTTCAGAACATAAGGCAAAACTTCTAGACGTTAAACCCAGGCCTCTCACATCCAGGAGGAGGAGAGGAGAAGACCCACGGGTACTCAGAATAATAAGAGAAGGACCAGGCTGTTCTATGCTGGGATGGGACCCAGAAAGGAGAAAAACCAGGCATGCAAGGCGGGGTTCCAGCATCCCACAAGCACTTGGCCTTCTCCAGGAAGCTAATTTTAGCTGTCACATTTAAGAAGGATTTGGAGGTTCTGGAGGGGAGCCAGAGCCAATAAGAAAAATGATGAAAGGTTTTTTGAAAAAAAAAAATTTAGAAGGTATAGGAAAAGCCCAAGGGATGTGGGAGTTGAGTGGGTGGAAGGAGACAAGAGGATACTCACAGTTCTCTAGTGTGATACAGAGATAGAGCCAGAGGACATGGGTTTGCACTGCAGCAAGAAAACATTAAGTTATACTGTAGGGAGTAAACTGTGGTTGAACAAGGCTTCCCTGGAGGTCTGGACCTTCTGTAGTCTCATCAAGGACCAGGCTCTAGACAACTAAAGAACGTGTAGTCGTGGAAGTGGTGCAAAGGGGAGTCGAACAGCATCATGGGCCAGAGGAGGCAGGAGAGAGTTGCCAGATCTGCTGTGGGGCATTGTATAGCCCAATGCCCCACAGTCTGCCTGTGTGTGTGTGTGTGTGTGTGTGTGTGTGTGAGAGAGAGAGAGAGAGAGAGAGAGAGAGAGAGAGAGAGAGAGAGAGAGAGAGATGAGAGGAGGGGGTTAGGGATACAGGATCCACTAAGAGCTGCCCAATATGGGTGCTGGGAACTGAACTTAGTTTTTTTTACATAACAGTACATGCTCTGACCTCTCCAGCCCCTCCACAGGATTTTAAATAAAGGTAAGACTGGATGACGTTTGTGGTCTGAGGGCTAATCAAACACTCACGTGCAAAGAGCCAGGCTTTAGAATCCGGTGTCTATGTCTTGGTCCCCCAGGAAGCATCTCATGTGAGAGAAAGTTCTAGCACAGAGGAAGGACTGGAAATGTCATGGAGGGTTAGGGAGCTAACCCATCCAATGCCAGCCTTCTCGAGAGTTCCATGGCTCATTCCCCATACCTGACCACCAGAGGGAAAGGGAAAGTCTAGAGTTCAGGGGCCAATGCCATGGTGGGGTCTTGGCCAATAGGTGCAAGGAAAAATGAGAGACACATGCTTCCTGTCTACTGAGTTGGGAGGGAAATGGAGGCACACGGGGACTTCCTGCCATTCTGAGGAGAGAGACGTGAGGAGGCAGCATCGAGGTACAGGGATGTTAAAGTGAGGTTTTGTGGGAACGCTTTCTGAGTTTCAGGTCCTCATGCACCTGCCTGGACTGAACGTCAATCTCTGGATCTTTGCCTCTTACACAGTGTAAACAATCAGACTCCTCTGTAGGACTCCACTAATAACCCTGCGTTCTGGGAATTCTGCCTCCCTCCTCCAGCCCAAGAAGGCTCCCACTACAGGGCACAGCCCAAGGAGCTGGGCCTACCCTCGGAGGACATGGCTTCAGCTCCCTTGCATCCACAGAGAAGCTCGTTTACAGCTGATATGTTGTCCCATTTCCCTTCCTCTTCCCCTTCCCCCAACCCAGACACTGGAAGGTTTGTTCCTGGGATGCCCCTGGACTTCCCTGCTGATGTCACCCTGCACCTGGTCACTAGAGGGCGCTAAGACCTCACTGCCACCCTTCTTTAATATAGGTGGACAGACTCCAAGTGGGGAAATCCCTGCAGGGTTCACGGGGTGACTAGCCAAAAGGTAGATGAGAATATATGCCCAGGAGGCTGTGCTTGTCACTACATTGGCAAACTACTTGCCTAGCATGCACAGGGCCTGAGTCCTGTCCCTGCACTGCCTAAGCCTGAAGGGGCAGACCACAGCTGCAATCCCAGCACTCCAGAGGAAGATGTAGGAAGCTTAGAAGTTCAAAGTCATTTTCAGCGACATGAGAAATTTGGAAATCATCCTGAGTTACACATGCCCCTGTCTCAAACAAACACAGAACTATAAACTGTCATAGAACTTTCAATTAAAAACCTATGGCTTATAGGACAGGATAGAGTAGAGGGTGGGACATTCAGGGGGCAGAAAGAATTCTGGGATAGAGCCAGGTGCTGAAGATGACCCCAGAAAGATGTGCTGAGACGGACACATGGTACCTGAGCATAGGTAACCAGCCACATGGCAGAATGTAGGTTAACATAATTGGGTTATTTTAAGTAATGATCTGATAAGAGAAGAGCCTAGCTATATGGCCAACATATTTGCAAATGTATTTTGAGTCCGAGTCTTATTTTGGGGAGCATGGGACTGGAGGAAGAATCAGACCTAACTTCTACAAAGAACATGTGCCAGGTGCTGACGGATTGAGAAGGGTGTGGGGCCCTGTGTACCATCCTTTCTACCTCCCTGCTACTTGGGCATCGGCTGCACATTCAGTAGGGGTCTCAGGGTGTTCTAGAAAGTTCCTGGAGAGTGACTTGGAAGTGGGCAGGTGAGAGAAGGAAGAGCATTGGAGAAGTTCTGTCAGTCGGAACAATCGAGCAGAGGCCTGAAGGCTGGGAGGACAGCAGCTGTCAGGTCAGACCGAGAAGTGGCCAGAGCTCATCAGAGTGGTCACTGTCAGGGCTCCAGGCTCTGCCTCTCTCTATTGTCTGCCTGAGGAAGGCTGGAGCATCCCTTAGCCTATGCTAAGCTGTCACTCACTGCATTCTCTCATTGTACCCTGAATGTCCTCTGTCATTTAGGTCATTACCACTTCAGAGAGCATCTGCCCTGAAGTAATTTGTACTATGTGTTTCTATGTGCACGTATACATGTATGTGAGTACATCCGTCCACATGTTCATGTATGTTTTCATATGCGTGGTGGAAGCCAGAGGTTCACAAGAGTATCTTCCTTAATAGCCCTCCACCCTACTTTTTGAGTCAGGGCTGCTCACCAAACCTAGAGCTCACCAATTCAGCTAGATGGCTGATGAGCAAGCCCCAGGGATCCAGCCTCTGACTTCTCTTTGCTGGGATCATAAGCATGTGCTGCCCACATCTGGCTTTCACACAGGCACCAGGACTGAGACTCAGGTCCTCATGTTTGCACGGTGAGTGATCTATCAACTGAGCCATCTTCCCAGCCCCATCTGTGTCAAGGACATCCTAGAAGCATGGATGGCCTGGGTCCCAGAACAGTAAGCAGCAATCCTAGCTGACATCCATGGGTCCTTGGCCTGGGTCTTATGGCCTGGGTCTGCATGACAAGAAATGGTGCAGAAGCTCCCTGCAACCTGCTGGGATCTGTCAGGCTGGCACTTGCCACTTTCAAACATAGATTTTCTAAAAATGGCATTTTTTCCATTACCAGGGTAATGCATGCTCATTATTTTCAAACTCAAACAATAGAGAAATTTACAACACCGAAAGGGGCAGGGAGAAGCTCTCATCCTATCTCCCTCTCCCTGAGATAACTGTTGGTAACAGTGTGACGGAGATTTTTCTAACCTTCCCGGGAGTTTGCAAATATAGACGATTGTACCTTTTTAAAGATGGAATTAGGCTTTTCTGTGATTTGCTTCCCTCACTTGGCACTCAGTCACGAACAGCCTTTGATGTTCACCCGATCCACATGAGTACTGGCTATCCCACAGGCTGCCCTGAAAACCAGGCTCTGCAAAGCATGCTGCCCCAGGCCCCTTGATCCCCGAGGACTGCTGGAAGCTGGGGTGTCCAGCATAGCTCCCCAGGACCACACCTGCCCACACACTCCTGCTCTTTCCCTCCCAGCAGCCTTCTCTCCACCCTCAGCCTCCGGAACTTTAAGGGATGGATTTCCGTATCATTTCTAATACATCAGGGAAATCCCAGCAAGACAGATCACCGGGGCCTTTCTGCTGTTTTTCCTGTGAGCTGATAAAGTCCTGTCAGTTGAAAAATCAAGGCTCACATGCTCTCTTTTCGTTTTCTGAGGAAAGAGGCTCTGGTCCTTAACAGCAGCCTTGTGGGGGTGGATGGTGAGGGTGGAGGGGAAGGTAGGGAACCTGCTGACCCAAGAGTCTCCAGAAATAGCTGAGCATCTGGGCTGGGGGTGGCGGATGCCATACAGGGATTCAAACAGCACCATCCCTTGGCCTTTCCCTAGGCAGCATGTGGTCCAGGACCCCAGCCCCAGTATCCCCAGAGGCCTGATAGAAAACACAGAATTCTGGGCCCACAACACTGGGATTGAGAATCTGCATTTTAACAAGATCCCTTGGGGATCCCTCTAAAGCCAGCCCCTGGCTTCTATTCCAGAGGCTCTGTTGATATGTGTGGTATTAGAGACTTAAGAAAGCTAGCAATCCCAGGTGCCAGGCAAAACCGGGGAGAGAGCTTAACTTGTTTTTACTTAACTGGTCCTTGATGGAGGCGGGGAGGAGTCCTTGTTGCCATGGTGGTTTCAAAGATGAAGAGACAGATGCAGGAGTTACTGGACTGGCCAGAGCTCATATGCTAACCCTCAAGTAAGCGAACCTAGGTGTGTCTGTGTATGCACGTGTGTTTGGGGGTACAAGGGTGCGTGCATGCTTTTGTTCTCTTTGTTTTTGTTTTGTGTTTGCTTTTGTTTTTGAGACAGTTTCCCTCACAGACCTGGAACTCACGGATGAATCTAGACTGGCTGACACGAGCAAGTCCAGGGATCCCCCAGTCTGCCTCCCCAATGCTGAGATGACAAGTATCAACTCCCCCCACTCCCCAGCTTTTCTTCCATGGGTTCTGAGGAGTGAACCCACCCATTAAAGTTTTTGCGTTAACATGTTTGCACAGCAAGCACTTTAGTGGCTGAGCCACCTCCCCCAGCTTCCCCTTACCACTCAGGATCTGACAGCCACCCTATGCTGCCTGTTTGGTTTCAGACCCCTAGAGGTACACATTTTATACACCAAAGCAGACTGGGCCTCCAGGTTCTCCCAGCATCCCTGGCATACTCTGTCCCCAACCCTGAAATTTCCACCCCAGGGGATGGGATGGGCTGTCCTTTCCCCAGAGGTGAGGCTACTCCCTATATAATCCAGACATCTCCTTCCTCCTCTTCCTCTTCCTCTTCCTCTTCCTCTTCCTGCTCCTCCTGCTCCTCCTCGTCCCCTCCTTCCCTCCCCCTTCCCCCTACTCTGCACACACCTCACACAAGCATATTCTCTCTCTCTCTCTCTCTCTCTCTCTCTCTCTCTCTCTCTCTCTCTCTCTCTCTCCCTCTCCCCCATCTTCTCTCTCTTCCCACAGCAACTTCCTTGGGCTCCTTCCTTGTGAACTCGCCTGAGCGCCGCCTCCCAATAACCCTGCGTCTAAGTCTAATATAATCTAATCTGGCATGACTTGGCTCATTTCACCGGTGGAAAAATAACTTATCAGTGCCCATGAGAAAATGCACCTGTCTGGTCAGAGCTGTTCTAACAGGCACCACCTCCGCAGCCGTTTTCCAACTGCAACCTGCTACCCTGTCTTGCTTTTACTCCCTTCTCCCTTCTCCAGCACTTACAGAAGCCAGGAGCCTTTGACAGTGGAGATGGGAGTTCAAGCCAGAATAGCAGCCTGCCATGGAGACAAACTCATGATCATTCCTCACCTTCCTTTATCTTCCCAAGAATCAGGAGAGACAACGCAGGTCTATTATCCCCGCCAGATAAAGGAGCCCAGAGACTCCAATCAACTTCACCAAGGACACACAGTGCAGGCGCCCCTTTTCTCCCTTTTGCACTCTCTTGTCTAGAAGGTCCACCTCAGTCTCTTTGCCCTCCTCTGTTTGTTTCCACAGCTCCATGGGGACACCAGGTCTCTGACAGAGCCCCCGGCCTCCCTTCTAGGCTGTCTGCTGCTTCTAGCAATTATAAATCACAGCATTTTTCCTTTACTCTGGCCTGATGTTTAATTCATCACCCTGCCGCTGCTTTAATGCAGAACATTTATTTGGTGGAATAGCTTTGTTTTGCCTCCCAAGCCTCAGCCTCCCATTTAAAATTCCTTTTCCATTGAGAAGGGGGCTTGCTGTCAGCTTTCAGGACTTTTCTCTGCTTTTAAGCATATCTAGGCCTGCCATCAGTGGGGACCCATCTTGCTCTGTGTCACAATGGCCAAGCTGCCCCAAACACTTGGCAGGGTTCCTTTGCTGGGCTCCCCTTTCCTTGACACCATATGCTGTCCCAGGCATGCTTCTTGTCCTCAGCTGGGAACATGTGCCCCATCAACCCTCCAACTGGGAGGAGCCTCCGGAGCCATATCACAGAAGGACATCTCTTCTCAGAGGCCCAGAGGCTAGGACAGCCTGCAGTAGGAGTGGGAAGGGCCTATCTCTTAGCATCTCTACCTTATACCACCAAGCACATCTTAGATGAGCCGAGAACTTTGAACTTTACTCTGAATGCTGTTTGAGAGACCCCACCTTCCTGAAATAGGCCTCCAGTGCTGTTTCCATTGCCTGGACTGCAGCACAGTTAACGTCAAGAAAGGTCACCATGTATCTGCAGAACTCTGTCTTTCCTGACATTGAACCTCAGCTGCCATGAGATAAACCTAAATGCTCTCTAGTCTTTCCATCGGATAAGACCATGGAGAGAACCCAAACTTCCCTTCAGGCAGTTTTGTTCCTTTGCCTTTTTTTGCTTTTGGGGTGCATATATTTACAAAGCCTCAAACCTCTCCATGTTACCATACAAAGCACATGCAGGGAAGGAACGGGTCTTCCCAGGAAGTAGACACTGCCCTGCAGCAAGATTGGAAAGAGCTTTCCCTTTCTCTACTCTGTGATGGTTTCAACTGGAAATGTCTCTATCAGTTCATGTTAAATACCTGTCCCTTAGTTGTGGCACTATTTGGAAAGGAAGTATAAAGCTTTTAGGAGGCCTTTTGCCCAGCTCCTAGGTCCAGCTACTGTCAGCCCGATGTGATATGAGTAGCCTCCACCACCTTCTCCTAACAATATAAACTCTGCCATGCCTTCCCCACTGTGTTGGACTGAAACTATGGCCCTAACTAAAGCTGCCTCCCTGTAAGTTTTTTATGCCATGTCTCCATGATGTGAAAGTATCAATTGGTACCAAGAGTGGGGTCATTGCTGTAATAAATATAACCACCTAGCCCTTGGGATGGATTTGTACATGGAATGTAGAAAAGTTTTTATCTGTGGACTTCGAGGAGCTGGCTGGGCTAGAGTGTAGATGGAGATTAATGGACACTACTGGTGGGAACAAAAGATCTGAATACCAATAGAATGTGGGCAGTAAAGACTGTGTTCATGAGGTTTGGGGAGAGAATAAAGGCTCTATTGGCAATTGACAGGGGCTGCTCATGTCATGTTCTAGAAAAGCATCTGTCTACATTTTGGCCAAAACTTTGAGTGAGGCTCAATGAAGAAGTATTTATTTCTGGAGGAAATTTTAAGACCCTAAAGCCTCAAGACTATGGCCTGGTTTCTGCCGGCTGCTTTTAGTCAGATTTACAGTGAGGATTTGAAGCAAACTATGAAGCAGAAGGCTTTGAAACACATGCATTGTGGGAGTACGAATGTGCTGACAGCCATCAGCACAGCAGGTGTGGACAAAGCAGCTGTAATTGTGTTTTAAAAGATTCAACAACATTGAAGAGAATCTGCATAGACTGGAAAGATGAGTCAATAGTGCTTGCCTGTGCTAATTATGTGTCCCCCCCCCCCCCAAATGTTTGGATGAGAGTGTCTTCAGGTAACTTCTGGGAACTTGCCCCCAGTTGGTTCTGATTGGTAAATAAAGATGCCAACAGTCAATAGCTGGGAAGGACAGACAGGGGTGGGATTTTAGGATTCCAGGGCTTGGGACCAGGAGGTGGAGATCCAACATGCTAGAAGAGTGTGGAGGAGAGGAGAGATGCCATGCCCGAGAAGAGTGCAGAACAGAGAGGCATGGCCGCCCTGTGAAGGAGCCAGGAGAGCATGGCCCAGAGGGCTGCCCGGCTGTGTCCAGAGCAGCCAAGATGGAACACAGAATTAGTAAGTAGTAACCTGGGGTTAACTGCATGGAGGTTAGGCAGTGCCCCGGCTATTGTGCTGCCTTAAGGCATATTAAAACATAAAGGCTTTGTGTGTGTCTCATGTTTCAAAACACAGACATGATGGCAACCCAGTTATCTTAGAGCTGGGAAGGCTCGTCTGTGCTTGGCTGCACAGGAGATGCCTAGGCTCAGCCTTCTTGCTAACCAAGGAAAGGAGGTCTCTTGGTTTGACACCCTTCTCCCCCATCCTGTGGGCTCAGCCTCTCTCTCTGTTCCCCTCACCGCAGCCACTCCAGCTTTCTTTGCATGCTACCTGGTACAGCAACTCCCGCCCTGGCTGGCTTATTCCTTCCATGCCCTGTGATCAGCTTGAATGATGAGTTATTTCACAGGAAGATTGATCTGGGTATTAGGCCATCGTTTAGTTGGCCATTACAACAGCCAATTTTGGTTCCATGCTCAGCTATGAAGGGGAAATGGACCAGGATGCTGGATATTTCTAGAGTGTCAGGCTGTGGGGAGGAAGAGGAGGAGGAGGAGGAGGAGGAGGAGGGAAGCTGGGCCCTGGTATGGAGGATAGGAGAGGGTCTGGCTGACCTCAGCCCTTACGGGTCTTCATTCTTAGCAAATGTAGTGCAGAGATTGGAAAGGTTGAAATGAGATGGAAATTTCTCTCCCGGGGAAGGGGGAGGGGCTTCCGATGAAGCTGCTAGCAGAGGGGAAGTTTTGTTAAAGAAGAGAAGGAACGAACCCATCATAAGAAGCATCAAGAAGCATCGCAGACAGGCCCAAGTTTCAAGGGGGCAGTGGCTAGGCACCACTTCTCACTTCATTCCCTACTAACCCAGCAAACAGTTACTGGGGTAAGTTCCCAACCCTCCAGATCTCCTCTCCCTCCCCTCTACAGCTTAAAGCCTCCCTTCCATTAATAGTGTGGGGCTGTGGGTGGGAGGAGGAGGGAAGCTGGGCCCTGGTGTGGGGGATAGGAGAGTGTCTGGATGACTTCAGCCTCTGTGGGGTCTTCACTCACATTTCTAGAAAACTCCTATAAATCAATCACCCGTTTCTTGCTCCTTTTCCCCTAGGATGGTATTTGATGCTCCCTAGACTCCAGGATGGTACTTGGTGTTCAGAAAACATTTGCTGAATGAATAGGTGGCCATTAGAGGGACTCTGGTCTCAGGGGACTGGTGGTGTGGATCCCAGAATCTGCACCCCATTGCTGTATCTCAGAAAGGCAAAGATCCTGTTCCCCAAAGGTTCTGCACACATGTTCCCCGTGCACTATTTTGCAAATAACTTCAGGTGTCCACAGAAACACCTTCCATAGATCACATCCTCTTTCAACCCTGGCTGGGAACGACCAGCATCAAGTTCCAGTGCGCAGGCTCTGGAGTCCACAGACATGAGATGTCCCTGGGTAGAAGTCACCTACCCAACATCTCTGAAGGTTTCTTTCTGTTTCCCTACCTTCCATGTGACAATCTTTGTGAAAGTGTCTGTCACCTGCTTGTTCTTAAGTAGACTTATGAACTGTTCTGTCCACACCTGCACATAGCAAAAAGAGCCTTGGGCACTGAGAGGAAACTGAGAGAAGACCATTTTAACAGAGAAACAGCCCAACAGTCGTGTGGTCCAAGCAGGCTTTCCACCCCACCTGCTGGTCCAGCCCGAGGGAAGAACCTGGAGTTCCCAGCACATCAGACAAGCGTTCTATCCCCCAGACACAGTGCTACCCCAAAACAGCCCCCCACTGCTCCCTATGAATTCCATTTTTAAATTTTTAGTTATCATAAAAAATAACTGGTTTTCTCATGAGAGTTTCATACATACTTGGTTTGGCTTGCAAGTCCCATTCCTCACCTCCACCCCCATGCTTTCTGCTTGTATCTTGGCCTCCCCAGGGTTTCTCTACTCCTGTACCACATGCATCCTATGACCCTGCCCCTCCATCGATGTCTCTTTTTCTCTACTCACGGGGTAGTTTATAGTTTCCTGTTGACAACGGAGAATTGCATTTGACTGTAGTAATTGATATTTATGAAGTCCTGGTGCGGGGTTCCTTCCTGCCTTTGACCATTTATGTTTCTGGAGGAAACACGCACAGCCTTTATATTTTAATATGTCTTAAGCAGCACCATAGCTGGGCAGCTGTCTGCCCTCCATGTTGCTAGAATCCACCGTCTAGCCCTAAGTTATTACTATGTTTCAATAGGGCTGCTCTTAGCTCCCATTAGGCAGCTCTCTGGGTCCCTAGTCCATGATGGCTCTTCTTGCTTCTTTATCTCATGGTGGTTCTCTGTCTCTCTTTCACGTTCTTACTTTCCCATCTCTGCTCCCTTTTTCTCTCTCCTTCCTTGTGGTCTCTGGCTTGAAAACCTAAACCCCGCCTATGTCTCTTCTCTGCAGCTATTGGCTGGTGGCATCTTTATTTACCAATCAGAATTAACTGGGGACGGGGTCCCTCAGGTTAAGTGCAAATCTTGGAGGCCAGCACTTAACATTACAATAAACAATAAGAGACAAATCCTCAACATGTGTGACTCTAGTCCCAGGACCAGCCATCTGCTTCTCTGCTGAGGGCCAGATAGTCTAGTGTCCTGTGAGCTTGAAGCCTGTCCTGCTAGTGACATAACCAGGTGACCTGGGTGTATATTACCTGAAGCCTTGGGTGTTGACAGCAAAAGAGGCTGAGTAGACTTCAGATTCATCAGCCGAGCTCTTACAGTTAAAGAAACCAACAATGACTTCAGCTTCAGTCATCTACCGCAGACATTCAATATCAATTCAGCCAGATGGCTTTGCCAAAATCTTTAAGTGAGCATCCTCACACACCACCCCAGAAGTCTCTGGGGCCGAGGTTCACTTTCAGAACTCCTTACCAGAGATTTCCAAGCACAGCCATGATGTTGGACAGTAGTGGGTAGGGACATCTATGACAAGGGTGGTGGAGACTTTGGTGTTGAAGACATTGGGATAGGCAGAACAGTTAGAATAGAGTATAGGGGTGCAGTGAGGTTATGAGAACCTGGGAGGCAGAATTTCCTAGCATTATTGCAGGCTATACGTAATCTCTCCTCAATAGATAGCCCTGGGCTCCGCAAAGAGGGAGGTTTTGCAGATCAAGGGTGCCTTTGCAAACAGGGGCTCTGGAAACAGCATCACCGTGCCAAAACATTTTTCTGGTTCTCTGAACGGCAGCTTTTTCTATACACGGAAACATGGAAGACACCGGGGACCGGAGGAACAGGTGGCCACATGATTTCCGCCCTAGGATTAAAGCCACAAACCAAAGAACATCTGCTGGTGTGTGTAGAAGAGGGGATGTGGTGGGTTTCATGCTCAGCTGAATAGTCTGCTGGCAGCCTGGCCTTGACCCTTCTGTGTGGCTTCCCTACCCTTTCCTGAAAGGCTCGGAGGGCTGCTGGTTCATAGTCCTTTCCATTTGCATGGCATAGCAGGGTTCCGATTGAAAACCTCACTTGTGGGCTGGGGGCGGGGATGGGAGCTGAACCACAGATTTGAGAGAGAGGTAGAGCCAGCCGCCCTACAGTCTGCGGGCACCAGCCACCTTGTGGCTTCATTTGGCCCTTCTGTCTTACAGACCCATTGAACATCTATTATTTATGATAGCCAAGTGGCTTGGAACAAGCTGAGACTCAATTAAGATAATGTTCCCCACACAGCAGCTGCTGTTAACGCCGGGAAGATATTCCCACCCCACCTCCTCCCTTTCTCAAGCCCAGAGGTAGAGGGGCAGAGATGAGAGAGCTGGGTAAAGAAGTCCAGAGATGGAGTTGGAAGCAGGCTGGGACTATGTCAGCAGCTCGGCCTCCCTGTCAGTCAGTACCAGCTTCTCTGAAGAGCGTGTGTGGTGCTGATGATGTTAGCCAGAAGCAGCCAGGCATTGACTGGGCAGGGGGTCTTGGTTAGAAGCCGGCAGAGGTGAGTGAAGCGTTGATGTTCACGTGCAGGAGGGAGGAGAAAGAAAGGAGTTGTAGTTCAGGATAGTGACTTGAGACAAATGCAGAGAAGGTGGGAGAGAGAAACAAAAATGAGAGGGAAAAACCGCCTGGTGGGGGCAGAATAGAGGCTTTCTGAGCCGAGAGAGTCAGTCTAGTCCCCTGATGAAAGTTCTGTAGAGGAGACAGGCCAGCGCAGCCACCAAAGTCCTCACCGAGCTGAGTCTTGGGAGGAAAAAAAAAAATGGGAAAAAATTTCTGACCGCCCTGGCCTCTACGTTTGAGGTTCCCAGCCTTTACCTCTCTGCTGTGCTCCCTGCACTGCCATCTGGAGGGTCAGCCTGGAGAGCGAGGTCCGTCTAAAGCAGGATAAGGTGGCCAGCAGGCTTCATCCTTGTCTCCTTCCTACACACCCTCTACACCCCGCCCCGCAACCCATTGCAGCGATCCCAGCTTCATCTGCAACGGGTTCCAAAGGAGCAGCTTTGTGGAGCATGCTGAGGGTGTGTGTATATGTGGGCGTGGGGGTGAGGCTCCCCCTAAAATCCTGATGTTCAACCTTCTGCTGCGGCAAGGGTCCATCACTATCAGTAGTTCCAACGTCCAATTCTTGCTTGGTGCTTCACTTCCCGCAGCAGCCCCCAGCTCCGCCACGCCCCGACTCCCCGTTGCCACGCCCCCATTTTTCGTTTTCTCCGGCAGAGCTTCCTCTCACTTCAGACAGAGTGCTTTCAAACTGTCTGTAGTAGGCTGGTTTTATTTCACTTTTATTTGATTTTACGGTACTAGGAAGGTGGTGAGCTGGGGTCTTGTACATGCCAGGAAATGCCCTACCAGTGAGCTATGTCCACAGCCCTTCTCATTGTAAACTTGCTATTTTGTGTCAGGTTCTCAGCTAAGTTGTCCAGGCTAGCCTGGCATTCACTCTGGGCAAGCTTGTAACGTGTGTAACTGTTCCTGGTAACTTGAACCTCACACAGTTGGAGTTCCTGGTTCAGCGTGCTCTGGTTAGTTTAAACAGAAACTAAAGGTCTGAAATGGCTGGAGACACCAGATATTTGGAAGTCACTACCCAGCTAGGAACAAGGATAAATCAACCAGGACCAGACTCCCATAGGAGGCGTATGTTCCATTCCTGTGGCTTGGAGTCTACTTCCCATTCCTGACTGCTAAAGGGTCCTGGCCCCCTCTGCTGCCTCTGATCCCAGATGCATCTGTCCTTACTCTTGCCAGGAGGCAGACATGGGGTGACACTGACTCCCATGCTTTTAATCTCAAGCTCACATAGGTGCCCATGTACGGCGGCAAAACCTATGCCAGCCATTCCAAGAGGCAGAACTTAGAGTGGCCATAACAGGATAAAATGTTCAGAGCCTTGAGTGGCCAGAAGTACACTGGGTGCTCTCTAGGGAGGAGATGGGTCAAATCCAGCCCAGCAGAGCACTATCATGAAGCAGGTAAGACATGTGGGCAGTCTTTCCACCTGGAATCTACCTTCTGCGAGGGAGCTCTCACCTGCTGGAAAGTCTCTTGCTCCTCTCTCCTCTTCTTTCCTTCTCTCTACTCCTTTCTCTCTCCTTCTCTCTTTCCTTTCTCCTTCTCTCTCTTCCATCTCTCTCTTCTATCTCCTCTGTTCTCTCTCTCTCTCTCTCTCTCTCTCTCTCTCTCTCTCTCTCTCTCTCTCTCTCTCTCTCCCCCCCTTCCTCTCTCCCTCCCCCCCTCCTCTCTCTCGGTTAGACAAGGAGGGGCAGCCTCAGGTATCAGTTCTCACTGACTACCTTGTTTTAAGACGGGCTTAAAATGCTTCTGGATTCAGCTTTCCATTGGCTCCTGGGGATCCAAACCCAGGTCTTCATGCTCATGAGACAATCACTTTACTGGTTGAGCCATCTCATGAGGCTTCTTCAGAGACGTGGCAGGATGGTGCTAGACTAAGAGCAAAGCAGATGGGCCTGGAGATTCGGGTGATGGTGTTTTTTGCCATTCATTTTACCCCAGAGTCACATGGGAGCTCTCCTACCCCTCACTGCAGCCCACAGCCTGTCTGAGAGCTTTGTGCACACATCCCTTCCCAGCATGAGTGACTATTTATCAGTTGGATTTCTTTTTTTGCTGAAGGCACTCATGAGCAGCAGGCAGGTTCGTAGGCCTAATCAGGTCGGATGCATCTCTAACCAGACAGGGAATGTGTCTGGATTTGTCACCCGACAGGTACAGATGTCTTGGGCTCTCATCCATAAGACAGAATCACTCCTGGGATTGAGAGGCTCCAACGCATCTGTCAGAGGCAAGCCACATGTTGTTCCAGACACTGACGACAAAGCTCCTGCCGCAGCCTGGGGTCAGTGGGCCCAGCACTCCATCAGTGGGATAATGAAAGTGAAGCTGAGAACAGCTACACCACCTGCTGTGTGGAACCTCCCACAATCCTCTCCCATCATGCTCCAGTCAAGCACAGGTAAAGGGAAGGACAATGTTTCATAAACAGAGCAATGTCACCTCCACTGCCTACTAGCTGGGTGGCTCTCATGGTCAGATGAGTTCATGTTTGACCCACAGCCCTTGGGAACCGGCCTCCTTCCTGGGCCTTGGCAAATAGAGGGTGGGACTCTCTATATGGTCATAGCAGCTTCCATAATTCTGTGGGCTTCAGGTCCTAGCTGCTATATGATATGTGATTTACAAGTCCTGGTCCTAGGCTGGGGAGATGGCTCTGTGGGTAACATGTAAGAATGAGAACCTGAATCAAGATTCCCTCAGAAAAATACCTGGCATGACAGTACACACACCTGTAACCCTAGCACTGGTTAGCTTTGAGTTAAATGAGAGACCCTGTCACAAAAATACATTCTAATGTCATCTTCTGGCTTCTGCAGACACTTATGCACATGCACACATAGGTACACACAGGCACACATACACACACATTGAGGTACTTTGAATGTAATTGGGCACCGTAGGCCCACAGGGAGTGGCACTATTGGGAGGTGTAGCCTTGCTGGAGGAAGTCTGTCACTGTGAGGGTGGGCTTTGAGTTCTCACATGCTCAGGCTATGCCCACTGTGACATGCATAGTCTCCTTCTGCTGCCTGTGGATCAAGATATAGAATTCTTAGATCCTTCTCCAGCGCCATGTCTGTCTGCATACCGCCATGCTTCTTGTCATGATGATGGTGGGCTAAACCTCTGAAACTGTAAGCCAACCCAAATTAAAAGCTTTCCAGAGAGAGAGAGAGAGAGAGAGAGAGAGAGAGAGAGAGAGAGAGACCTAGCACTTTCCTTTATAAGGGGGGGGGTGGAGGGAAAGAGACCTAGCACTTGTTAGCTGTACAGCATTAAGTAGAAAAGCCTTCCATTCTCTGTTACTCCTCCCCAGAAACACCAACACACCCAGAAGCGTGTCTCCTAGGAGACTCAGAACCCCATCAAGTTTTTGTTGTTGTTGTTGATGATGATGATGATGGCCAGCCGTCACACTCACATACATTACTGAAAGCCAGTCAGTATCCATGCACAATATAGATGCTCAAGGTACTTCTGACGTCTTGTCCCTTTAGAGGGTCAGTACCTCTGAAGCCCAGCTTCCAGTGAGCACTTGGGAAGTGTTTGTGGCTCTTTATTTGTAGGCTATGCTGGCTGGAGGACTCCAGTTTCTACCTGCTTGAGTTAAAAGCATTCTTATAGTTTCTCTTTTCTGTCAGTCAGGAAGTGGGTGAGAGGAAGTTCTGAATCCAGCCAGGATTCTGGCAAGGGACGTCCATTCCACAAATCTACAAATGCTGCCAGCAAAGGAGACATGCCACTGCCAGGCAGTGTGGGACACCACATTGGCAGACTTGTCCATGGTGAGGACTCAGGCCAAGAGATCTTTCTGCCCTGAGCCTTTGTTTTCCCAGCTGTGATCAGGTACAGACATAAAGATATTTTATTCTTACACCCTCTTTCCTGACATTTAGTTCTTAAAACTCTTGGAGTGTCTGAAGGAAGGCCCTTTTGTTTGCTGGTGTCTGGTGCTCTAGGATGGCCTCAAAATATGGTTTAGTTGCCAGGGAGTCAAACGTGAGCTCTGAAGAATAAAACCATTATTCTCCCATCCCCACTCCACTCCCCGCACCCCAATCTCTGCAGAAAAGAGATGGCATAGAGACTTCATCAGACACAGTGGAATGAATTCTTCTCATTTTATGACCAGTGCTGTTCTACATGTTCCTCTTGTTAATGCAAGTGGCCTTAGTAAGTATAAAAAATAAAATGGAAATTTTTGGAAAGCTTCCCAGTTTGGTGAACACATCCATGTCCTGGAATGTTTTGCGCCCAGGATGGAAAGACATGAAAACCATAAACTCCCTTCTACCACATCCTTTACCCTACATATATGTCTTCTATCTGGGGGCTCCAGAGTTGCATCCTTTTGTGGTAAATTGGCAACAAGAGAAATGAGTGTGTTGGTTTATCTCTGTCATCTACTTGATGTAATTTGGAGTCACCTAGGAGACACACCTCGAGGTATGTCTGTAAAGGGATTTCTGGGGAGTATTGAGCATGATCTCACTCAGGGGCTCACACATTATTCAGGATTATACATCCATTCCTATCAGTGCTTGAGGCCATTCAGCTCTCCTGGGGGTAGGTCTCCTGGCCACAGCACACAGAACCAACCCACTATAGGCAGTGTGGACCCACAGATTCCATACCTCTGTAGACCATGAGGTACCCCGTTGATGTTACCATTCAGCTTCCTGAGAGAGTCACTGGATGTCTGCATGCACTGCAGAACTCCAGACTCAAATACTACTGAGAAGAGTTGCATTTGTCACTCTGTGCTGCTCAGCTATGAGAGCAACTAAAGCTTCCTGTCCCCATGTCCTCCCTTGCTGTGACTGTCACCTCCAACAGTAAACTCACATAAACCCCTACTTTGTTTTGGGAACCTGCAAAGTAGCTAAAATACAGGAGCTGTGCTGGGTGCCCTTTAGGACAGCATTCGGAAACAGAAAGCCCTCTTTGGGGCTCCCTGAGTCCTTTTGAGCAAAGGGTCTGTAGTGGCTATTCCTGGTTGTCAACTTGACTATATTTGGAATGAACTACAATCCAGAATTGGAAGGCTCACCAGTGACCCTTATCTGGAGGCTTGGAGATCCTTATCTGGATCTTGGTATGGAGATCTTGAGCCATAGTGGCTATGGATTCCAGAAGATTGAATCTCCGAGTTTAAGGAACACACCTTTAATCTGGGCTACACCTTTCATCTGGGATTAAAGGTGTGGTGGAACACACCTTTAATCTGAGCTACACCTTCTGTTGGAGACAATATAAGGACATTGGAAGAAGGGAGTCTAGCTCTAGCTCTTGCTCCTTCGCCTGCTTGCTGTGTGAGACTGAGTAACTGCTAGATCCTTGGACTTCCATTCACAGCTGTGACTGAACAATTGTTGGGAATTGGGCTGCCGACTATAAGTCATCAATAAATTCCTTTACTATCTAGAGACTATCCATAAGTTTTGTGACTCTAGAGAACCCTGACTAATACAGGGTCCTTATGAACTGAGTGAATGTCCAGGATTGCCAACTCATCTTTCCACAGAAAGACTCAATTGTCAGACAAAGGTCTACAGATCTCACAAAGAGATGTGAACTGACAAGATGAAGATGTGGTTTTCAAAAGTTGCATACAAGCCCATTATAAGTTAAAGACATCTTCAGTATCCATGGCTTGCTTAACTATGCTTGCTCACTTTGCTTACTTATAGATCCCAGGACAATAAGAACAGGGAGGCAGCCTACTGCGAGATTGGCTCCTCTCACATCAATCAATCATGAACCGCCCTACTGCTACATCCATGAGCCCATGAAACGGAGGCACTTCCTCAGTTGTGGTTTCCTGTTCCCTATGGCTCTGATTTGTATCAAATTGATCAAACCTAGCCACAGATCTTTATTTGGGGACTGAGGACTGTATCTAAAGAAGGATGTACAATATTGATCATCTGAAGAGCTTAACAAATTCTTGGGGACGGGGACAGCTTGTAGAGTCTATACTCTGATCCTCCCCAAAGGCCATGTCAAAATTAGCAGAGGAAAACTCTGATGAGCTGGACTTGCAGGCCAAGGATGACATTGAAAGATCACCGCCCAGGTGCAGACTCTTAAACAGGCTGCCATGGCTTCCAGCTACACACCTGCATAGGTGTAGGCTACACACCTGCATAGGTGCAGGAAACAGGTGTGGGAGAAATCTGATTACTCCTGGTTTAAGTACAGCCTTACAAGTTTTCTGTTTGTTTTTGTTTTTGATTTTTCCAAGACAGGGTTTCTCTAGTAGCCCGGGCTATCCTGGAACTCACTATGTAGACAAAGCTAGTCTCAAACTCAAATATCCTTCTGCCTCTGCCTCCTGAGTGCTGGGACTAAAGGGGGGGGGCTATATTTCAGCAGGCTGTGGTAACAAAATTCTCAGTTTCCTTTATTGCTATTGGTAGTTTACCAGGAAATGTTTTCCAGAGGGCAGGATGGAGAGAAGAGAGCTAATAAGAACTCAGAATGCTTTGTGAGCAGGGGTGGGCCTTAGTCTCCACTCTTTAAACAGTTCTCCAGCTGTGCTGTGGGTCATCATGGGTAAGGAGAATTTTCTGAGCCTCAAGGCCATCCCCAACAGGATCAAGTCCAAAGGGTCCTAGAAGTTTTGCTGGCACTGCCAGATGGGCCAAAAGAAGTGCTGCAAAGAGAAGGCCTTTCAGTGCCACTGTGTGCTTGACTTGCTGGCTTCCAAACATCTGCAGCAGTTTATGAATTATTTTGCAGAGGAATAATGAAACGACTTTCTCGAAGTTCTGAGGAGATGCTCCGGCACGAAGAGTCCACAGCCACATCATGTATTACAAGTCTGTCAGCCACCAAGGGCATGCACACTCCGAGGGAGACACTGACCAACTTCACCAAGTGGCTGGGCAAAGAGGGCTTGTGTAAGGCGGATGAGACACCAAAAGACTGGTGAGTCCAGTGCATAGACAGGGGTCCAGAAACCATTCACCAGCAACTGGAACTAGAAGAAAAGAAAAAGCAAGACATTGATAAAGAGAGAACTGCCAAATTCACTGAGGAACAAATGAGAAGAGATCTGGGAGAAAAAAGCAAAATGATGCTGGAAAGGTTACGTGCAATTGAATAAAAGAGCGGGTAGCTCAGCTGGAGCCCCATCGTCCAGGTCAAGGTGTCTGGGTCCAAGTGCCCTGAATACTTGGGAAAGGGGGCACAGCATAGGAGAGGAAAAGGGAATATTCACAGAGCTTAGCTCTGCCTGGGCAGAAGTCTGCATTGGATGAAATTGTGGAGACTGGAGTAGAAAAGAAAGGAGCCCCATGAATTGACTTCTGGCCACAACCTGAAGTCATTGTGAGCATTACAACCGAAAACCTTGGAAATACCACAGCAAAAAGGGTGTAAGATGGTTGAATGTGGAGACAGGCTGACACTGGACCAGACTCATTTAGAGACAGTCATTCCAGCACCAGGAAAGAAAGTTATAGTTGTAAACTATAAACCACCGTGGCTATAGAGGAAATGAAGGCACCCTAGAATCCATCCATGAGGCTTTTTCAGCCACTGTGGTCATTGACACTGGGCCTCTGAAGGGTGCAAAGTTAAAGGAGTTCCATATGAGTTTAGGCATTCGTTTATCAACCTTTAAAATCCTAACACATCAGACTAATGTTTGTCAAGGCACTATGAGTCAGGGCTGTGTTAAAGGATTTGTTTTGGATATGAAACAAATTTATATATTACTGAATTGTTCGGGTAAACTAAAATAAAATCTAATTATGTCTTTGGAAGTCACAACAATAAATGAAACGTTTTGTTCCTAGCGGTCTGGTATCTGTGGGTCTTAACTTTGCAGGGTGGAATCTGTTGAGGACATCGTGTATGGAGTGAGAATGGGAAAAGCAAGGAGCGAGATTTGAGAAAACTCACAACAAAAATACCCTGAAAGAGAGCCGGGGAGGGATGAAGAGAGGGTGTTGAACTGTTAGCCTGAATTATCTTCCTGGGTGACTTAGGGTGCTGCTTTTCATTGGGGAGTCCAATCTCTCTACTTTGGTTTTTCTGTTTTGCTTCATGTCTAACACTGTCTATGATCTCTCAACCAGGGAAGAAATGTCTTCAACTCTTTCCTATTGAAAGATGTCTCTAGTTCTTTCTTGGTAATACAAGCCACTTTCTAGGAACCCGTTTTCTGTCTGTCTCTAGAAAGAAGGTGTTAGGTATGTGTAGTTGGTATAACAAACGTTCTATTTTATTACTCTGAGAGTTCACACTCTAAATTCTTAACTATGGTCTTGTGTCTCTCTCCCCAAGGTTGCTCACCTGTGCGAAGAATCCTGGCTGAAGGTGGGACTACTACTACTCACAGTAGTTCTCTAGTTCAAGGGTGGGAATCCTAGAGGAGGGGAGATCGAGGTGATATCTCTCCAGAAGTGCTAAAGATGTGAATACCAACGCTCTTGGTCTCTGCTTAAATACTGTCCAGTGGGGGACATGAAGTTCTGGTCATGTGGCTGGTTATCTTGAGCAATGTCACTGGGTTCTGGTTATCAGGTAGAGTCTTGAGTACAGTCGGGTTCCTAACTATATTTTGCATGTATAGTCAACTTGACTATACCTGGAATGAACCAAAACTAAAAAATGGAGGTCATACCTGTGAGTGATTTTTGCTTAATTTGAAGGAGGAGCATCTGCTTCTAACCTGGATTTTGGAAGTAGGAAGATGCACCTTCAATCCATATCTTTTGATCTTGAAAGAGACACGTCTTTAATCTGGATCTTGAGTTGGGAAGACACACCTCTAATCTGGCCTCACCTTCTGCTGGATATCTAAGGACATGGAAGAAGGAAGGTTGTGCTCTTTGCCTGATTTGCTCTTGCCTTGCAAGCAAGTCCATTCCTGCACTGGCATTAGAACCCACTTCTGCATTCTAGCATCTTCCAAAGAGCAGCTGAGACATCCAGCCTTGTGAACTAGGCGAGGCCTGAATTCTTGGAATTTCTGTTCACAGTCAGCCATTGTTGGATTAGCTGGACTACATCCTATAAGTCATTCTAACAAATTCCATATATATGATATATATCATGTATATTGCACACACATATACACATATATATGTATATACATGTGTGTATATATACATATACATATATATATGTATATACATGTGTGTATATATACATATACATATATATATGTATATATATGTATATATGAAGAGAGATAGAGATACTCATTCTATAAGTTCTGTGACTTCAGAGAATTTTCTTTTATACCCTCAGTGGTTCTATAGCAACAGAAGTACAAGGATGAATCTTTTAAGTATCTGGACTAGGCTTTTCAATTTGCCAGCACCTCCTCTCCTGGGAGCTCAGGGAGTACTGAAAACCCATGGTGTGAACTGTATTACAAACTTAAAGGGATAGATGAATTGGATCAAACCGACTCACCAATTGTGAGTGGCAATGGATTAGGTGACTCTGCATATGAAAGTATTAACAGTTTGGGGAAAAATAAAGAAGGTGATGATGCCGGTCGGTTGTTTTTTACCAAGTTTGGACACATTGACAAAGGATATGGATGCACTCTGTGGTAAAAGTAAGCACCTTGTAGCATCTCAGCATACGGTGAAGGACAACAGTGACTGTAATGATAAAACTGACTGGCTCCAGATGCATGTAAGCAGTCTAAAGTTTTGTTAAGTGTGCCCTGAAAGAGTGTCTTCTCTCCAGCAGCCACAGAGCTCAAGTTGTGGAAAATAAAATCAAAGTCCTCATTATATTGCCGGCTGAATTACAGCAAAAGTTCAAGCTCCAGCCTTGGAGGGTATGGGTGGTTAAAATAAGGTCATTAGTTGGTAAAGAATGGTATCTTTGTTAGGGTGTTACTGCTGTGAACAGAAACCATAACCAAGGCAACTTTTATAATTAGGGCTGACTTACAGGATCAGAGGTCCAGTCCATTACCATCAAGGCAGACATGGCAGCATCCAGACACGCTTGGTGCTAGAGAAGGAGCTGAGAGTTATACATCTTGTTCCGAAAGCAAACAGGTGAAGACTGGCTTCCAGGCAGCTAGGACAAGGGTCTTAACGGCCACTCCCACAGTAGCTCAATCCCTCCAACAAGGCCACACCCACTCCAACAAGGCCACACCCACTCCAACAAGGCCACACCCACTCCAACAAGGCCACACTTCCAAACAGTGCCACTCCCTGGGCATGTTCAAACCACCACAAATGGGATCCTGCAAGCTGGTATGGGGATGTGTGGTAGGACTTTATTGAAACTGAGGACCTTGTGTTCTCATTCAGATTCCCAAGGGGTTTTTCATCTGAATGAGTGACTCTACCCTCAGCAGCACCTCCTGAAGTTCTATCTTCCCCAGATTTGACTAAGGAAATTAATCCTGTATTATCTGATAAACAGTGACTTTCTCTGAAGGAACAGTTGGGCAAGACAATGCTGGTGTTCCCCAGGGTCTATCAGTTTTTGCTTCTAGACCTATAACCAGACTTCTAGAGAGGAGGTTCCTAGTGTGAAGCAAAGCAGCTTCCTAGGGATAATGTAGAAAGTGTCATCCATGAGGAGCTGTGGAGGTAAGCTACACTACTAAAGAGTGTTGTGTTTTATAAAAAATAAGGAAAGAAGGAATATGTTTGGTGGATGTGTAGTCAGGTGCGGGGAAGAGCGTGCCTCTGTAGGCCCATGCTGAGACATCCATTCTCCCAGAGAGACCAGCCACAGGATGGTACAGTGTAGAATAGTTTATTCAGGGCATGAGGAGGGGAGTTGGGAATGTAGTAGAGAAAGAGAGAGAGAGACAGAGAGAGAGAGAGAGAGAGAGAGAGAGAGAGAGAGAGGGGAGGAAAGGCTGACCATGAGCACATGGAGAGAGAGCGGGGAGAGGAATGGGAAAAGAGGGGGAAGGGGTGAGAGGACAGAGTGAGAGCAAGAAGGCAAGAGAGAGTAGAAGGGCCAAGCAGTCCATTTTATAGAGAGTCAGGCACACCTGACTGTTGCCAGGTAACCGTGGGATGGAGCTTAGACAAAATGCTGACAATGAGTGTAAAGAGTTTGCTAATTCATTCAACAGTGTGTGTGTGTGTGTGGGGGGGGGGGGGTATGCGTGGAAACGGATTTGAAGGCTGTGGGAAAATGGTGGAAGGAACACAAAACTGGATCAGGCTGAGTTTACTGATGTGGGTCCACTGAGTGGAGAGTCGAGGTTTAATATGGAAGCTCCGCACAGTTTAATAAGGTATTAAATGTTTGTTTGAATGGTTGGCTGAAGCATTTGTCAAAAGATGGCCTACTGAAAAGGAGTTGGAGATGCCTTGGTTTAGTGTTGAAGAAAGTTTAAGGCTAAGAGAAATTGCAATGCTAGAGTGGGTCCCCTGTATAAATCCTAATCCTCCGCATTGTGAAAGCCCAGAAAACATGCCCTTCACTAATCCTACAAGAGGGAAAGTGATGGGAGGGGCACGAGCACATTTAAAGAGCTTTGTTGCCCCCCTTTTTCTTGTGGCAGACCTTAGGGTTGGAGATGCAGCTGCTCAGTTGAATGAATTAAATGAAATGAGTTTAATTGGGCTGTGAGGTAGCAGGAGCCAGGTGATGTCACTGAATCACGGAAGGCAGGGTGATCATAGTTACCGTGATGGGGTAGCATAGACAAAGCAATGTCCTCAATGGCCTAACCTGCAATGGTCAGCATAGGCATAGTGAATTTCATGGTTTCAAAACTCCTATGGACTCTTGATACTGGCTAATCAACCAATTAAAGAAGGTATCTATAGGCTTGAAACAGATAAGAAGCCAACTGGATTTTTACATGATTCTGTATAAGTGGAAAAATCTCAAACAAGTGAAAGAAAGGCTACATTGGATGGTGGCAAAAGGCAGTCTCTACCTGTGGGTTAATTTCCAAGTCTGAGTCAGTCTTCAGACCCAGAACCCCTTGGATGAAGAGGTGGCCAGGTTCCTGAGTTGTACTCTTAGTCTTTCTCCAGTCCTTCCCGGGAGGAACCTATGGCCTTTTACAAGAACAATGCACACTGGGGGAAAGGAACAATCAGACTTTCCAGGGTCTGCTAAACACTGGCTCTAAGTTGACACTGATTCTGGGAGATACCAAGTAATACTGTGGCCCTCCTGTTAGAGTAGGAGCTTATGAAGGCCAGGTGATTAATGGAGTGATGGCTAAAGTCCTACTATAGTAGGTCCAGTGGGTTCCTAAATTCCTTCTATGGTTATTTCCCAAGGCCTTGAATGTATAATTGAGATAGATATATTCTTAGAAGTTGGTAAAATTCTCACATTTGTTCCCTAACTTGTGGAGTGAGGGCTATTATGGTTGGAAAGTCTAAATGGAAGCCTTTAGAGTTGCCTCTGCCAAAGAAAATAGTGAATCAAAACAAAATCAAATCTCTAAAGGAAATGCAGAAATTAGTGCCACTATTAAGGTCTTGAAAGATGCAGGGGTGGTGGTTCCCACCACATCTCCCTTTAACTCTCCTATCTGGCCAGTGCAGACAACAGATGGATCCTGTAGAATGACAGTTGACTATCAAAAACTAAATCAGGTAATAGCTCCAGTTGCAGCTGCTGTACCAGATGTGGGCCCTTACTTGAGCAGATGAACACATCTCTTGGTACGTGGTATGCGGCTATTGATTTAGTAAATGCCTTTTTCTTGGTACTTGTCCATTAGGACCATCAGAAGCAATTTGCTTTCATTAAAGCCAGCAGTATATCTTTACCGCTTTACCTTAAAGGATATATTAACTCTCCAGCCCCGTGTCATAACTTTGTTAGATGCAATCTTGATTGTCTGTCTCTTCCACAATATATCACATTGGTGCATTGTACCATGTGCTGATTCAACCAAGTAAGCAGGAGGCAGCAACCACTTTGAACTCATTGATAACACATATGTGCATCAGAGGATGGGAAATGAACACAACCAAAATTCTAGGACCTTCAACCTCAGTGAAATTCTTCAGAGTCCAGCAGGGTGGGACATACAGAGATATTATTTTGAAGGTGAAGGACAAGTTATTGCTTCCCCACCCACCAACAGGAAAGAAGCACAACGTTTAGAGAGCCTATTTGGATTCTGGATATAGCACATTTCTTACGTGGGTGCATTACTCTATTGATGCACCAAGTAAATTGGAGATCTGCTAGCTTTGTGTGGGACCTGAAACAGGAAAAGGCTCTTTAACAGGTGCAGGCTGCTCTATCACTTGGACCATATAATAAGCAGAAGGCAAGGTCCAGATTAGACGTGGGTTTTCCTACCTCAAAGATCCGGATTAGAAGTGCATTTTACTGCCTTGTATTAAGCACAAATCCCTCACAGGTACGACCCTCCATTTCAGGGTTTTAGTTAATTCTAAATGAAGTCAAGTTGACACCCAAGAATAGCCTCCACACTCCTCACATCCTGGCTAAAAATTAAATGTAACATCTGTCTCACACCCTCTGACTACAATGCCTTCCCACTATGGTGGACTATACCCTCAAAAATAAGCCCTATCTTCTTTAAGTTGCTTTTACCAGGCATTTGGTACCATCCATGAGAAAAGGACCTAGCATGGTAAGCAAGCTGGCACCCTGAGTTCTGAGAGCTGTTGTAGTAATTTAACTTGAAGAGAAGACTCTAGGACGCTGACTCTTAGCCTGCTGTTTGGAAGCACAGTGAGGTGGTTTAGTCTTGGGATACCAAGCCCTTACCCTGTTGGGTTTCTGCTAGCTTTGGGCGTGGAGCTAAGCTGTGGACATGAGTAGCTACCCACTGAGAAATGGAGGTTGGTTGGTGTGGGATAAACAGCTTACACATCTGGTGACCAGCACAATATTTGGGGGCAGAGAAACCAGTGCTGTCCCTCCAGCCAGAATAGGAAAGAGAACAGGCTGTCCCTCCTCATCAGGGTAGTTTCCCCTGCTGGAGATCAAGTCCGATGGTGTCTCCAAGGCCTGCACCCCTGGCCGATAACATCTCAAACAGACCTACCCCAGAGCAAGAGTGCCATCCACAAAAAGCCATCACCTTTTCCCGCTTGGGGCTCACTTCCCGTCCCCTACCAGGCTCTGGTCCAGCTCATGTTCACAGTGGCCACCACCCATGACATCCCCCATTGCGAGTCAAGGACACCTGGAGTTACTGGAGGATATTAAAGAATACATGAGTGATTCCTTTCATCAGCTTGATGGGATCTGAATCACCTGCTTGCATCCACAAGGGTGTAGTGTGAGGATGGCACTTGTTATAAGACAGGAAGAATAGGGAACAGATACTCAAGGTCAAAACCCTTACTGGCAAATAAAACCTGTGATTATGGGTCCTCGGCATGTCATCACATTGACAGAGGTGCTCAGGCAGAGAGGAACAGCAGGCAGGCTAGGGGTTGAGTGTGCTAGGGACATTAACCCTTCTTCTCCTCTCCCCATCATTCCAGGCTTTCCTTCTCTTATCTGTTTCTCTCAGGGAGCCTGCATGACACCCACTACTTAGCCTCCCCACAGTGCCAGCTGCAGCCAATCTCCTTTCTGAGTTTAGAAAGCACTGGGACTTAAATGTCAATGGATGGTGTCGGAGCAGCCTGACAGTTACAGCTTAAACTAAAAGCAAAGGGGAAAAAAGATTAAAAATGAAGAAGAAGAAAATACAGTTACAGTCTGCTGGGTCTTGCTTTTCTGCCTTAACTCTTCCCTTGCCTTGTCTAGGTCAGAAGAGGGGCAGGGCAGCGGGACTTTGAGGATCTGAAGCGAGCTCAAAGCAGAGCAGATGGTGCACATACTCCAGGCTGGCCCAGAAGACACCATGTTTGGGTTTGCAGAACAAGTGCTTAGATCCCTAGCTTCAAGAGAGGCAGATGGGGTTCGAGTCCCAGCAATTCCATTCCATCCTAGGGAGACAAGGTTGCCTCCCAACCCTTCTTGGAGGGGGATCTCAGGTCTTCATCTGTAGCACTGGCACGATATGACATTAGGGGGACAATAACCCTTGAGAGGGTCTGACCTGGGTAGTGCCAAAGCCCTCATCAGCCAAGCACACCTCTGCCAACCAGAAGTGCTGCCAGTGGTCAAGGGCCAGGACAGCACTTCTCATACCTTCTCCAGCTCTGAATCAGCTCAGGTGCTTGCCTGCCTGCCTTCCTTCCTTCCTTCCTTCCTTCCTTCCTTCCTTCCTTCCTTCCTTCCTTCCTCCCCTCCTCCCCTCCCCTCCTCCCCTCCTCTCCTCTTCCCTTCCCTTCCCTTCCCTTTCCTTCCTTCCTTCCTTCCTTCCTTCCTTCCTTCCTTCCTTCCTTTCTTTCCCTTCCCCCCTCTCTTTCTTTTCTTTTTTAATTATTATATTTTAGTCTCTGTGAGCCCATGTGATCCCTGCTTAGGTGACGAGGTGGGCCATGTTCTCCCGGTGCCCTTCTCTCTGACTCCTACAGTCTTTCCTCTCCCTCCTCCATGGGTTTTTAATTAACAAGCAAACAGATAGATAAGTAGATAAATAAAGTATGTCTGCATACATGCATGTATACATGCGGATGAATATTGTATACATGTGCATGCATATGTGTACATCTGTACAAGTGTCCTGTCACACCTGTGTGGAAGTCAACACCAAGAGTCTTCCTGTATTCCCACATCATCTTGTTTTTCTGTATCTTTTTAAGACAGGATTATACTAAACCTGGAGCTCTATGTCTCCACCAGACTGGCTGGCCAGCATGCCCTGAGGATCTGCCCCAGTTCCCTCAAATCTAGGGTGACAGGTGCTCTACCATACCCAGCTTTTATGGAGGTGCTGGGATTCGAACTCAGGTCCTCCTGCTTACACAGCAAGCACCTTATCCACTGAACCATCTCCCAAACCCCCTAACATTGTTATCTTCTGTAGGGGAGTAGGGGTCTCCTCTGGGTATCTGGTCAGGCAGCCTCAGCTTCTCTCTACCTTATGCCCAGACCTTTGTGTGCCTATATGCTAGGTTTAGGCCTGGTCCCTTCTCTCTGAGCCTTCTTGGTTGGAGTTGGTGGGTGGCCACAGCTCCTGGCTTTCCAAGGTGAAGGACATGGACTGGTAGAAGTGGTCTTGTGGATTCCAGGCAGCCAGGAGCAGTTTTGTTTGAAAGTGTTCCTTCTTGGCGGTCTCAATGTGTTCTCACTACGCATGTGTCCTCTCCAAATGGCTTCCTGGGGCTGACTCTGTTTTTATTTGCCATTTCCCTCCAACCTTCAACAGGACCTCAGCTCGAGGCTTCTGAGCAGGGGCAGTGTGAGTGTGAGTGACCTCTGAAAGGACTGGCTGTGATGTCTGCCACCATCCCTGCATCCATATTGGGTCACTGAGGCCTGGTTGTCAATCCATGACCACCAGGGTTCTCTGACTCTGCACATACTTGACATTCCTGGTTAAAACCACATCAGGCTCTGCAACTCTCTTGGCCTCTGAGTCCTGGTTGGCACTCACCTGTCCCTGCTGTGTCAATCAGAGCAAATGTGAGTCCTGGGGCACCTCAGTCAAAAGGGGCTGGAGGACAATAGATATTCCTCTGTGAGCAGAGAACCAAACGAACGGGTGTTGGAGACCAGTGCTGGGCTTACGGTCACATTTCACATTTTCACAGCTGAGCCTGAAACTGCCCCTGCCATGTGCCACCATTCTAGCTGCAACATACCAGTAGGTGGGTGGCAAGACCATGGGTACACCAATAGCTGAAAACTATCCCTCAGCCGAAGCCTTCCCACTATGCAATGCTTTCACAAAGTGATAGTTTCCATACTACCTTCTGTGCTCTCTGAAATGCCTCTGGTTGGCAAAGCCAATCACAGCCAGAAATCCAAGCAGCAAGGGACTCTGGGAAATGCTGACTTTTTTTTTCCCTTCAAGCTCTTGTGGCTGACTACATGTGTACACAGAGGGTGTGAAAGCAGGTACGTACAGCTGGTAGACAGCACGAGGCACAGCCCTAGCCAGCTCAATTCTGCCAGCCCTGGGCTCTCTCAGCCAAGGCAAGTCCCACTGAGCCTGCAAGCACCATCACAGGGCACAGGCTCTGCCAGACTGCCTGGGCCCCATGACCATTGCCTTCAGCCAGAGTAGGGGAACGGTGCCTGCCCTGAGTAAGCGTTGTCGCCTAAACCAGCTCACACAGCCACGGTCCTCCCAGCCCAAAGGCACCTCCCCGGACTTTCCAACATTCCTCGACATGAACCTGATCTGAAGACAAAGGACTGTTGTTCCTGGAGAAGGTGGTCCTGGGATGCAGCTGACTTGAAAAGCCTGGGCTTTAGTTGATGTGTGGGTGATCCCGCAGAACTTTGTCTCAGACGGGGTCTCATGGCTTTGAACTAGTTATGTAACCAAGAATGACCTTAAATTTCCCATCTTCCTGCCTCCACCCACCTCCCAAGACTTACAGATGTACCTCCTCGTGCCTGGTTTACACAGTTCTGGGGACTGAACCCACGGCCTCAGTGGACTGAGACACATTTCTTAGACCGAGTGCTGAGGTTTCCAGATGTCTTTAACCAAAATGGACATGTTATGTGCTCACATATGTGTGTGTGTGTGTGTGTGTGTGTGTGTGTGTGTGTGTGTGTGCACATACTCACACAGAGAGCTTCTTTATAAAAAGGAAGGGGTCTCAAGGGCACTTGGCACAGTTTTACTAAGTCAACCCAAAGTCACTGACCAACTCTGTCACTCAGGAAGGAGAGGGCAGAGACAGGTGTTAGAAAAGGAGGTGAAGCCAACAAAGAAGAAAGCCAGGCCAAGGACTGCCCCTACCAGAGACATACAGCCCTGGAGGTCCCAGGACCCACACCAATTGAGAAAATCTGCTCAAGGCTGATGTAGGAGACAGAGAAGGCTCAGAGAGAAGGGCAGAGCCAACACTTGGCCTCCATGAGAGGAAACACTACCTTCTGATCTGGTCTGGGCTTTAGAATTAGGACCCACCCCAGCAGCCCTCCAGTGTTCCCTGCTCTTCTGGACTCCCCTGGAGCGGTGAGAGCCACAGCCATACCAGTGGCCTTGAGGCAGGGCATCCAGCTTAATCCACATCAGCGTCAGAGCGATGGCCTGGCTGTCACTGAGGGATATTTATAACTCGCCTGCCAGGCCCTGCTACCTGGCATGATCCTAGAAACTAGGCCACAGGAGCCCTGCAGGAGGCAGCCCTCCCCTCTACCATCACCCTCCCCCTGCCCTGTCCCAGCCTGGGCCTGATCCAGAGCAGTCTCTGCAATACACCGAGCTGTAAGTATCTCCCCACCTCGGCTGCGTCCTAGGCCACCGATGCCCATGGAGAATGCCAGGACCTGGAGGACGGCATTCCAGGAACTAACACCCAAGTCCCTCATCTGCCAGGGGCTGGCTCTGTGGCTCTCCAAGTGATAGCACATGCTCTTTCTTTGTTTGTGTTTCATTATCTATTTGTACAGTGTGGTTAGTAATGAGGGATTCATAAATAAAAGGCTCAGAACAGTGTTTAGTATAATGGACATTCTTAGTGGGTGCTGACTTGAGCAACAAGGGCTAGTGGCGACTAACAGCGAGCCCAGAGCAAGAGACCACTGTTCAAATCCTTGCTGTGGGATTCTCTTCCCATTATTTAACCTCTCTGGGCCTCAGTTATCTCCCACAACTGAGGAGTAGTATTAGTGCCTACACTGTGGAATTGTTGTGGCTTAAAGAGATTGATAACTACACTCTGGGATGCAGCCTGGCACACAGTAGACATCTGGTCTGTGTTAGTTTTGATGGTGAATCTAGAAAGTCCCTCCCAGCCAGGCTGCCTGTCCTCACACTGACCTTCCTAGCTGCCCCTCTTTCTTTTTTAATTCTTGTGAGCCCTGCTTCTCCTGTTCAGTCCTCCCTCGTCATTTTGGGGTCACTGCCCCCTTCTTCAAATGCCCTTAGTCTTGACCACCAATATGAGAAAATGAAGGATGCAGATGCAGTCAAAAGGTGGAACCCAGCCTGTCAGTGGTGGCGCATGCCTTTAATCCCAGCACTTGGGAGGCAGAGGCAGGCGGATTTCTGAGTTCGAGGCCAGCCTGGTCTACAGAGTGAGTTTCAGGACAGCCAGAGATATAAAGAGAAACCCTGTCTCGGAAAAAAAAAAAGTAGTAACCAGATCACACCCCTTCCTGCTTTGCCAGGGCAAAGTTTCCTGGGTCAGCTTTGGCTTTGCCAGTGTTCACCTCCCCAATTCAGGCAGAACTCTGGGATTCTGCAACAGGGGGATGGGAAAACTTGGCCACTCACAGATGTGCACACATGCACACAGACATGTGTATGTACATATGAACAAATGTACACACATAAGCATGTTCATGCAGTCACATGTACACAGACATATATGTACACAAATTAATTATACATGTGCACACATGTTTGTGCACATGCATAGGAAATGTTAACATAGGTGTATACACATGTATTAATACACATACATGAACACAAATGTACATTAGTCATACAAATACACATGACACACAATCCATGCACACACACATGCATATACGCATACCAATGTACAAAAGAACTCACCTTCACACAAGTACATATAAAATTTTTGTATATATGGACAGACACATGCATACACACCAGCACAAATTTATACATACATATAGCTACACACAGACATAGGCATGCAAATCACACACACATACACACAAACTTACACATAGATGTACACATATAGTTGCATATGCAAACACACATATACCACCTGGGGCGGAGTCCTGAAACCTTTCCCATTTCCAGGCCAGCCTGACCACAAATGGTCTACTTCTGCTTTAGCATGTGAAATGGCCCTATAGATCATGTGAGAGTTGTCTGGCTTCAAACGATTGTACCACTTGTTTGGGGAGGTGGTAGAAGCTGTAGGCGGTGAGACTTTGCTGGAGAAAGGAGGCCCCCTTTCTTAGTCTAACCACCATGAGGCGAACAGCTTTGCTTTGCCTCACGTTTCCACCATCACGGTCTGCCTCCTCTCAGCTCCACAGGCATCGGGAACATCCTTGTACCCAAACCTCTGAAACCAGGAGCCCATATCATTGCTTCCTCCCTCAAAATCGCTTCAGGCCTATGTCACAGTGGCATGAATGTGACATGGACAGGAAGATGCCCCTCATGTAGCCCTGGGAGATCCTTCAACCCCTGTCTGATAAACAACTGTGCCAGTCTTTACAATGGGTACCTGGCCCCTTCCTAATAACAACTGACTTTAGGGTACCCATGTTTTCTTCTGAGGGCATTCTCCAGAAGAGGACCACCCGAAGGAAGGCTTGCCAGATGGCAGGATCATAGGCCAGCAGAGCAGCTGGAGGAGGGCACCTTGTAAACCCCACAGCCGGCCTGGTTTGTGCTCAGTTCACATATGACATCATGTCTGGGCATATCTCCCATACCATGGAGATATGTACAGTGATACAGGAGGAGACCGTTGAAAGATGTTCATCACATCTTCTGGACTGCACATGCTCCTGCTCCACCCAAGATGGAAGGAAGTGGTTCATAGAGTCTTAGAGCGGTGGTGGGGCTCATCCTCCTGCTAGCCAGAAGGGGTGTCAATGGCTGTCAATCTCCCATCCAAGTCTTCCACCCAAGCTGCTCAGAGTTGTGTACCAAACGCCCCCAAACCTCCTCATGGTTGCTATTCTCCAAACAACCTGGCCTGATATCTTCTGTGGGTGCTTGAACCCAGCAAGGGTCTTGATGGGACAACAGAACCAGGTCCTTGATCCCTCTTGTGCTCAGCATCTCTGGGAGATGGTGGGGTCTGGAAATCTGTAGCAGCATTTTCATCCATGTTCTCTGCCTCACCCTGACCCTCTAGCCTCCTTTCTTAGCTTCTCTGAGAACCTCTCAACAAAGCCCAGTAGAGCTCTACCTAAGACCAAAAGGCTAGGATGCTTGGCTTCATGTCCCAAATCTGCATGCTTTAGAGAGGGTTCCTGGTGTCCCGTGGGTGTCTGCATGCTGAGAACCTGGCTTTCTGCCAGGACCTGAGCCCTTACTTCCTCCCAGGGGAGAAGGCACACTTAGCACTTTCCTGGGCACAGGAGGGCTGGTGCTTATGGGGAGCTGGCACATCCCACACACCACTGAAGGATCCTATCTCCCTACGGGGATGTGACAGCCAACACCATGACTCATATGCATCCCCATGATTCTCAGAGGCCCTCCAGATCCCATCCAGAGCCTTGGCTTGTTAAACAGCCCAGATGGTAATTAACTGTACGCTGTAAAAATTTCCTGGCCCTAATTATTTGGGGACAAGGCCAAGGAGCATTAATAAATGATGAAAAATAATCTTTCCAGAAGTTTCTTGGCTGGCCTCTCTGTACTGGCTAGAAGGCCTGGGAGTAGAGGCGACCCATCTCTGTGCAGAGTTCAGAGGGGTGGGTAAGAGACATAGCTCAGGGAAGGGCTGTGAATTTTCTAGGGGATTCTAGCCAGTTCTTAAATATTTAGCTCTTAGGGACAAAGTTCTTATCCTCCAGGCAAACAGAAAACAAACAGTCGTGGTTCTCAGAGTTCACTGATGAATAATTGATTGCAGAATCAAATCTCTAAACTTGATTTCAGAATTCCCAGCCAGGCCCCTCTGCACCCCCTATCTGCCTCTTCTCCCCTGTCCTGACCCAAATGGCAGGTATACTCCATTTGTCCCAAGCGGCTAGATTTCTTCTGGGTCCCCTGTGGAAGTGGCCCCAAGGCAGCATCCCTGGGGGTGGGGGTGGGGATGTGATAGTGAAATTGTAAAGATTACTCAGATAGAGATTGGAGAGACTCAGGCCTGCCCTTTGTCTTAGCTCTGAGTTAGGTGTCCTAGCACAGCAACGCAGCAGAATAAAGCCCAGGAGAGAAGAAAAAAATAGAAAGGTTCTAATGAATTCTATAACACACGCAAAGATAGGAATCCCATATCCTGAATGTCTGAAATGGAACATTGATACACACACACACACACACACACACACACACACACACACACACAATTTTTTTAACAAAATGATTTATAGATTTTTAAAAAATGAATCAAAGTATAGAGAAAATAAAAGTTGATCTACTAAAGAAGTGTCCTCTGTAAGCTCCCAGCAGCGGGGCACTGCAGAGGTGTGTGTATATCTATGTGCCCAGATGTGGGACAAAAATGGGGTCCCACATCCGCCTAGGGATTGGGCCACTGAGGGAGGCGAACATGGGAAGATTGACTGCATGAACCCCAAGGCCACTGGCTGGGAGGGTGTCTGGTTGTAAGAAACCACAGGACCCCACTCCAGGAGGTGAGGGAGGCACAGTCTGGGGTCCCAAGCGGACCTGTTTTCATGAGAGGCATTTCTGACTTCTCCTGCTGGATGGCAGAGTCCAGGTCTGAATTATCAAGCCAGACCAGGGTACATACAAGACTCCTTGCAAGAAGGTGCCAACGTGTCTCACAGGCTTGTCATCTTTGTGGTGGGTCTCTTCCTTAGACTCAGGCAATACTGTCTGGATTCCCAAGAAGCCGGAAAGCCTTGGATGGAAGTAGGGAACGAGCTGAAGCTAAGATTCTCCTGACCAGAACACCAGGAACCATCCTAGCTTAGCTACCACCCACCCAAACAGACCTTGTCTCTAACAAGGGGATAAAAGGTGGCCTCTTTGGAACACTGTTATGAGAAGAACAGGAAAAGTGACAGCAAGGCCACCAGCATAGTATGATAACCAAAGAATGTAGACATCACTCCTTCTTCTTGGTGAGTCTGTATTTAGTGTCCCTTAGGTGAAAGTATGATGGGTTAAAAAAATTTACATTATGTGTGTGTGTGTGTGTGTGTGTGTGTGTGTGTGTGTGTGTATGTGTGTGTGAGTGAGTGAGTTTTTGAGTGTATATGTGTGCACATGTGTATGTGTGTATGTGTGTAATTGTGTATGTATGTGAGTGTGTATATATGTGTGAACATATATGTGTGTATGTTTGTGTGTGTATGTCTGTGAGTGTATATAAGTGTATGTATGTGAATATGTGTGTTTGAGTGAGTTTGTGTGTGTGAGTGTGTATGTGTGTGAGTGTGTATGTGTATAAGTGTATGCGTGTGTATAAGTGTATTATGTGAATATGTGTTTGAGTGTGTATGTATACATGTCTGTGTGTGAATGAGTATGTGTATAAGTGTATATATGTGAATATGTGTGTTTGAGTGTGTATGTGTGAGTGTGTGTGTGTGTGTGTGTGTGTGTGTGTGTGTGCGCGCGCCAACACATGGAGGACAGAAGAAAACATGCAGGGGTAGATTCTCTCCTATGATCATGTGGGTCTCAGGGATCAAACTCAGGTTGTCAGGTTTAGCTTCAAGTGCTTTGATTCACTGGGCAGCAGCTCCCCTTCTGGGGGATTTTTGTGTGATAGGCTTACATGTACATATATATACTTACATCTGTGCGTGTGCGTGTGCGTGCGTGTGTGTAGGACTGAAGTCTTTGCCTCTGTGTGTGTGTGCATGTGAGTGTGCGTGTGCCTGTGTGTGTGTGTGTGTGTGTGTGTGTGTGTGTGTGTGTGTGTGTGTAGGACTGAAGTCTTTGCCTCTGTGTGTGTGTGCATGTGAGTGTGTGTGTGCGTGTGTGTGTAGGACTAAAGTCTTTGCCTGTGTGTGTGTGTGTGTGTGCGCGCGCGCGCGCGTGTGTGTGTAGGACTGAAGCCTTTGAATGTCTTTCTGGATCCTTCTCCACTTATTTTTTGTGCATGGTCTCTCAATTGACCCCAAAACTTGCTGGTTGGGCTATTTTTACCTGCCAGCTTGCTGTGGCAAAACCCTCAGAGCCTTCCAGGCTCTAGGATCACAGGCAGGTAGCCAGCCTGCTTAGTACTTAAGGGTTCTGAGTATCTGAGTCTGGTCATCACACTTGCATGACAAGCACCTAACCCACCGCACAGACTCCGTGGTCCCAGTGTCTTGTGAGATGTGACTGATGTTTTTACACCAGAACATCTATCTTCCCCACCCCAGCCTCCTGCAAAACTCTCATCATGTTCCCAAGCAGGTGTGAGGCCCCTTTCCAACAAAGAGCATCCCACGTGTACACTACATTTTCTTCCAACACTGACTCTTGGTGAGCACTTTGTCAGTCTCTATGGCTCTTGTGGACCAGGCTATACAATGCAACCAGGAGCGTAAACATCTCTAGATTCTAATTTTCCACTTTTTCCCTTCAGAAGTGAGATGGGCAGATCCTATCCACGGAGGCATCTGAGATCATCAGACACATATAAGCAGGAAGGGGTGCGGTGACTTCTAGGGAATAGGGGACAGTGGGGCTTAGGGGACAGGTAGATGGACACTGTTGTTTGTTGTGTGAAGCTTCAGTCTTTCCTCTATCAGTTGCCAATTCAGCACTGTGTCTTTAAAAGGGACTAAGTGGGTTCTCAGCACACTCTGTGTGTGTGCGCGCTTGCGTGTGTGTGTGTGTGTGTGTGTGTGTGTGTGTGCATGCGTGTGTGTGTGTGTGTGTGTGTGCATGCTGTGCCTGCGTGTACAGTGCATTTGTGGATAGCTGTCTCTGCTGCCCCATCTTCAGGTTGTCTGTGTTTGGGTTATATACTTGCATGTGTGTTTGCATGTATATGCAAGAGTGTGTGTGCATAAGCATGTGCGTGTGCTGGAGCACATGCGTGTGCATGGGGAAAGTCTGAAGTTGATGTTCCACATCTTTCTTGATTCCTCTCCACCTTATTCACTGAGGTAGGTAGGCTCTCTCACTTAAACTCAGAATCAATGGCTAGATGTTTAGTCAGATGAGAGGCACCTGAATTTAAAGAGTTGAAGTGGTAAAAAAAAAAAAAAAAAAAAAAAAAAAAAAAAAAAAAACCACCACATTTCCTTTTGCTTCCAAGAGTCCCTTCTCTCTGACTGCCCCTCCCCCACCCCAGGCACTGCACTGCCCTTCTCTGAGCTGGTGCTATATTCTGGTTGTTGTAGTCAGTCCTCTGCTTACAAGACAGAGGACTTTGTCCCTGAGAGATAAGTGAGGAGCCGGTGTTCTCTTGAGAAAAGTCCAGTTCCCCTCCTTACCATGGTGTGGTTTTCAGGATGGCTTGGAGGAAGGGATGCCCCCCCACCGTGTCCTCTTTTCTTGCCTCATTCTGCTTGCATTCACAGGGAGAAAAACACTCTCACCTGGTCCAGGCCTGCACCTCAGCCAAGCATCCTAGAACACTCTAGCCTATCTCAAGGCTGACATAAAACATCTGATTCACCCAAGACGCATAAGTTCAGACCATCTGCCCAGAGACCTCACTTCTACTTCAGCATGATGAGTGGACAGGGATCTTTAAATGAGTGTTTATAAATAGTCCCTACAGGTTAAATATATGCTTGGGGCTGAAGGCTAGAGTCTTATTTTATTATTTTTCTTATTTTTTATTCCAACCAGAGACACTGGATTTGAACCGAAGAGAATGTAAGGGAAAGGAGTCTGACATGCTAAACTCTCTGGGTTCCCTAACGCTCCTCTAGTGGTGATGGCTCAGTCCCCCAGCACCGAGCTGTGACAAGCTCAAGATGGTTCATTTCCCCTCATTTGCATATTTATATTTTGTAGAGATGGTTCTGGTAACAGAAAGGTTTGACAGCATCCCCTCTGGTGGCAACTTTGGCAAAGCTAGAGAGGGCTAAGGTTCTTCACTGGTGTGACTTCTTCATGACTGCGTCAAGAATAGTGGAAAGAGCCAGGGGACAACAGGGCCACAGCACCATTTACCCATGATAATAAGAACTGTGATTATTCTTCTTCTGGGGTTGCTATACTCCTTGTTGTCTTTAAATATCTGTTAGGAGTTTCGACTCCATTTCAGACCATATTGTTCCTAGATAAAATACATGGAGAACTTTAGATTTACAATAAGATTTAAAAGAGTACTACATCTGGGCAGATATCAACCCTCTATGCTGTTTTGTCTACTTCGCTGTGGTGGTCCCAGAGATACCATTTGCCTTGTTCGGCGTAGGCCACACCCACTCCATTAGGCCAACCCTCATGGCCATGTGCTCTCATTCACCTAGCCCATGTTGACTTACTTCCTTCCTTCCTTCCTTCCTTCCTTCCTTCCTTCCTTCCTTCCTTCTTCTCTCTCCATCCTTTTGGTTCCTGCTTCAGACCGAAAGCCTAAGAACCTTGGCTCTTCCCCCTTTTTTCCGCCCAGGCTGTAGGCATCGTTATTAACCAATCGGAGATAAATTGGGGGGCAAGGTTCACATAACATCTTTTTGGGGCCAGCATTTAGCATTTAAATACATAGCAGCATCGAACCATCACCCTGCAAAGGAGTGCTCTGTGAAAACTAGCCTCTGACTTGGGTAACTCTAGACAGACTCTAGATTCTTGAGACCATTTAGCTTACCCTAGGATGATGACGTGCATTTCCTTCTGGGCCTGGGGCACCTCACTGTCAAGTCTATCCTCCTGGAAATTTCCTCAAGGTAAGTCCTAACCCATAGTAGTTTCTCTGTTATGGTGACCACTTCTCCTCCACATGTACTCTGGGGCCACAGAGAGTAAGAGGGGCTGCCTATAAGTGGGTGGGCTCAATGAGTCCATGGATGAATCCTGAAATTCAACATCTTCAGTATTACACCTTGGCAAAAATCATGAATGGTAAATTTTAATATCAGAGGGGCTGGGGAGTGAGAGGGCTGGACTCTGGCATACATACTGGGCCAGCATCCAACCCTGTCATGTATGTACTATATTGTTAATACTGTATGACTGAACTGCATTGTACTGACAATGTGCCCTGTGTCACATATAATTGATACAGAGGATACTGTTCACACTTCCATGGCTCTGTTCCTATGTGTTTCGTGTGGGATTACTTGATATTTCTCATTGTATATATCCATGACCTCCCAAGACAGTCTTTAACCATGGTCATGTATACATTAGAACCTGAAGCCATGGAATAAAACTCCATATTCCTCACTCATGAATAGACAGGTAGATCCCTTGTTTGGAACCAAGGAAGGAGGTCCCTGCTCTCCCCTTCTATGCATTCATCAAACTCCAGAGCAGGACTTGACTCCCAAAGCCCACCCAGTCCTCAGAAATAGCAGTCAGGCTTCAAAGGTCTTTTCCCCTTGAAGGAAACTCCCTCCTTTCCAAGGCTTTGATGGCTTTTTATTCCTTCCTTCCTTCCTTCCTTCCTTCCTTCCTTCCTTCCTTCCTTCCTTCCTTCTTTCCTTCCTTCCTTCCTTCCTTCCTTCCTTCCTTCCTTCCTTCCTTCCTTCCTTCCCTCCTTCCTCCCTTCTCCTCCTTATTCCTTCTCCTCCTCCTCTTCCTCTTCTTCTCCCTCTCCTCCTTTCCCTTCTCCTCCTTCCCCTCCTTCTTCCTCCTCCTCTTCCTCTCCTCTTCCTCCTTCTTTCTCCTTCTCCTCCTCCTTCCTCCCTTCTCCTCCTTATTCCTCCTCCTCCTCTTCCTCTTCTTCTCCCTCTCCTTCTCCTTTCCCTTCTCCTCCTTCCCCTCATTCTTCCTCCCTTCTCCTTCCTCCTCCTCCTCTTCCTCTTCTTCTCCCTCTCCTTCTTCTTTCCCTTCTCCTCCTTCCCCCTCCTCATTCTTCTCCTTTTCCTCCTCTTCTTTCTTCTCCTTCTTTTCTTCCTTTTCCTCTTCTTATGTATTTTTTAAAATCACAAGTGCTATCTATGTCTTGGCTCATTCCATGGCCTTAGTACATTCTGGAAGGTCTGGACTTAGGGCCTCCTCTGTTCTTCTCTTGTAAGATGAACACAAACTAAACTGAAGTCTGTCTTTTAACCTTACTCACTTCAAAGGCAGTATGACTGACACACAAAACATTAGCAGCAGCGCTGGTGTGCGTGTGCATTTGTGTGTGTGTGTAAGAAAGACAGAGAAAGATAGAGACAGAGAAAATGTACACACGTACACACACACATGGTTATAGGTGCACTCATTATTCACATACTCAACAATTCTATAAAAACACTAAACTGAGGGATTTTATAGAGATATCTCATTTAGGGCAGAGTGTTCACTCTCTGCATGCCAGACTATAGGTCTCTGTATTTGTTCCTGTTTGCAGGAGAATGAGCAATGTATTGATATATGAGCATAGTAGAGTGTCATTAGGACTCATTTTATTGCTAAATTCTTCCTTCCTTCCTTCCTTCCTTCCTTCCTTCCTTCCTTCCTTCCTTCCTTCCTTCCTTCCTTCCGTAATTCTTCCCTCCCTCCCTCCCTCCCTCCCTCTCTTTCTTTCTTTTTCTTTCTTCTTTTTGTAGAACAGTAGTATGTGGTAGCCTAGGACTCCGGGCTACATAATCTCATGTTCTTGGTCACCTAAGCAATGTTGGATATGGATTCCATCGCATGGAATGGGCCTTAAGTCAAATCAGTCTTTGGTTGGTCACTCCTTTAAGCTTTCTACCAGCATTGTCCTAGCATATCTTTATAAGCTAAAGAGTTTGTTTATGGCTTAGTGGTTACTGTTCTTTTTTGGTAGTGTGCACAGTGCCTTCCTATACCAAAGATATTTGAATGTAGGTGTAAATGCTCTCTGTATTCACTAGCTCAATTTCTCCCTGTTCAATGAGTTGTGTAAGTGCCTTCTTCCTCAATGGGGCCTTGATGTCAGTTTGTGGAGAGGAACATGTAGATTCAGCAACAGCCTGGGTTGTTTGGAGGATTCTCATGGGACCCATCTGCTCAAAAACTCAATTTGATGCCATTTGTTGAAGATGCTGGGTTTTTTTTTTTCAGTCTATATTTCTGGCTTCTTTATCAAAGATTTGGTGTCATTTGTGTGTGGATTTATGTTTGGGTCTTCCATTCAATTCCATTGATCAACATGTCTCTTTTAGTGCCAATACCATGATGTTTTTATTACTATCCCTTTGTAGTACAACTTGAAATTGGGAATAGTGAGCCTCTAGCAAGTCTTTAAGTTCAGGACTGTTTTAGCTATCCTTAGTTGTGTGTGTGTGTCTGTTTCCATATGAAGCCAAGAATTGTTCTTTCAAAATCAGTGAAGAATTGTGTTGGGATTTTTATGGTGATTGCATTGAATTTATAAATTGCTTTTGGTAGGATTACTATATTAATCATAGAGATTCATTATCATGGGAGATCTTTCCATCTTCTGATATCTTCTTCAATTTCTTTCTTCAAAGACTCAAAGACTTTATAATATAAGTCTTTCACTTGCTTGGTTAGAGTTACCTCAAGATATTTGATATTATTTGAGGCTATTGTGAAAGTGTTGTTTCTCTGATTTCTTTCTCAGTCCATTTGTCCTTTGTATATAGGAGGGCTACTGAATTTTTTTGTTTTAGTTAATTCTATATCCCAACTGAAAGTGTTTATCCACTGTAGTCGTTCTGCCATTGGAATATTTGAGATCATTTATGCTTACAAACATATTGTCTAGAAATAATTTTTAAAATTTCTTCCTTTCCAATTTGTATCCTTGATCACCTTTAGCTGTCTTATTGCTCTAGCTAAGACTTCGAGTACGAGGACCTGAGATTGCATTAACTAGGGAAGCAGAAAACCCGACCTGATCAGGGTCACAAGTCCATTCTGGTCCATGCCAGCCTCAGGGTACCTTGGGCGCGGAGTCTCCGGACACCCGCAAAGTCCCCACAGGAGCCTCCACGGGATCTTAAGACCTCTGGTGAGTGGAACACAGCATTTCCTCCAATCCAATCGTGCAGGACCTGAGACTGCATTAATTAGGGAAGCAGAAAACCTGGCTTGATCAAGGTCACAACTGGAACACAACTTCTGCCAGGAGGCAGGTTTGAACACCAGATAACTGGGTACCTTCCCTGCAAGAGGAGAGCTTGCCTGCAGAGAGTACTCTGACCACCAAAACTAAGGAGAGAGCTAGTATCCCAGGTCTGCTGATAGAGGCTAACTATTCAAAGAATCAACCAAATGAGGAGCTGATTCTTTGAGAAAATCAACAAGATAGATAAACCCTTAGCTAGACTCACTAGAGGGCACAGGGACAGCATCCTAATTAACAAAATCAGAAATGAAAAGGGAGACATAACAACAGATCCTGAAGAAATCCAAAACACCATCAGATCCTTCTACTAAAGGCTATACTCAACAAAACTGGAAAACCTGGACGAAATGGACAAATTTCTAGACAGATACCAGATACCAAAGTTAAATCAGGATCAAGTTAATGATCTAAACAGTCCCATATCACCTAAAGAAATAGAAGCAGTCATTAATAGTCTCCCAACCAAAAGAAAAAAAAAAACAGGACCAAATGGATTTAGTGCAGAGTTCTATGAGACTTTCAAAGAAGATCTAATTCCAGTTCTGCACAAACTATTCCACAAAATAGAAGTAGAAGGTACTCTACCCAACTCATTCTATGAAGCCACTATTACTCTGATACCTAAACCACAGAAAGATCCAACAAAGATAGAGAACTTCAGACCAATTTCCCTTATGAATATTGATGCAAAAATCCTCACTAAAATTCTTGCTAACCGAATCCAAGAACACATTAAAACAATCATCCATCTTGACCAAGTAGGTTTTATTCCAGGGATGCAGGAATGGTTTAATATACGGAAATCCATCAACGTAATCCATTATATAAACAAACTCAAAGACAAAAACCACATGATCATCTCCTTACACACAGAGAAAGCATTTGACAAGATCCAACACCCACTCATGATAAAAGTCTTGGAAAGATCAGGAATTCAAGGCCCATACCTAACCATGATAAAAGTAATCTACAGAAAACCAGTAGCCAACATCAAAGTAAATGGTGAGAAGCTGGAAGCAATCCCACTAAAATCAGGGACTAGACAAGGCTGCCCACTTTCTCACTACCTTTTCAACATAGTACTTGAAGTATTAGCCAGAGCAATTCGACAACAAAAGGAGATCAAGGGGATACAAATTGGAAAGGAGGAAGTCAAAATATCCCTTTTTGCAGATGATATGATAGTATATATAAGTGACCCTAAAAATTCCACCAGAGAACTCCTAAACCTGATAAACAGCTTCAGTGAAGTAGCTGGATATAAAATTAACTCAAACAAGTAAATGGCCTTTCTCTACACAAAAAATAAACAGGCTGAGAAAGAAATTAGGGAAACAACACCCTTCTCAATAGTCACAAATAATATAAAATACCTTGGCATGACTCTAACTAAGGAAGTGAAAGATCTGTATGACAAGAACTTCAAGTCTCTGAAGAAAGAAATTAAAGAAGATCTCAGAAGATGGAAAGATCTCCCATGCTCATGGATTGGCAGGATCAACATTGTGAAAATGGCTATCTTGCCAAAAGTAATCTACAGATTCAATGCAATCTCCATCAAAATTTCAATTCAATTCTTCAACGAATTAGAAAGAGCAATCTGCAAATTCATCTGGAATAACATAAAACCTAGGATAGCAAAAACTCTTCTCAAGGATAAAAGAACCTCTGGTGGAATCACCATGCCTGACCTAAAGCTGTACTACAGAGCAATTGTGATAAAAACTGCATGGTACTGGTATAGTTACCGACAAGTGGACCAATGGAATAGAATTGAAGACCCAGAAATGAACCCACACACCTATGGTCACTTGATCTTTGACAAGGGAGCTAAAAGCATCCAGTGGAAGAAAGACAGCATTTTCAACAAATGGTGCTGGCACAACTGGTGGTTATCATGGAGAAGAATGCGAATCGACCCATTCCTCTCTCCTTGTACTAAGGTCAAATCTAAGTGGATCAAGGAACTCCACATAAAACCAGAGACACTGAAACTTATAGAGGAGAAAGTGGGGAAAAGCCTCAAAAATATGGGCACAGGGGAAAAATTCCTGAATAGAACAGCAATGGCTTGTGCTGTAAGATTGAGAATTGACAAATGGGACCTCATGAAACTGCAAAGCTTCTTTAAGGCAAAAGACACCGTCAATAAGACAAAAAGGCCACCAAGAGATTTGGAAAGGATCTTTACCTATCTTAAATCAGATAGGGGACTAATATCCAATATATATAAAGAACTCAAGAGGGTGGACTCCAGAAAATCAAATAACCCCCTTAAAAGATGGGGCTCGGAGCTAAACAAAGAATTCTCACCTGAGGAATACAGAATGGCTGAGAAGCACCTGAAAAAAATGTTCAGCCTCCTTAATCATCAGGGAAATGAAAATCAAAACAACCCTGAGATTCCATCTCACACCAGTTAGAATGGCTAAGATCAAAAATTCAGGTGACAGCAGATGCTGGCGAGGATGTGGAGAAAGAGGAACACTTTTCCATTGTTGGTGGGATTGCAAGCTTGTACAACCACTCTGGAAATCAGTCTGGCGGTTCCTCAGAAAATTGGACATAGTACTACCGGAGGATCCTGCAATACCTCTCCTGGGCATATATCCAGAAGATGTTCCAACTGGTAAGAAGGACACATGCTCCACTATGTTCATAGCAGCCTTATTTATAATAGCCAGAAGCTGGAAAGAACCCAGATGCCCCTCAACAGAGGAATGGATACAAAAAATGTGGTACATTTACACAATGGAATACTACTCAGCTATTAAAAAAAATGAATTTATGAAATTCCTAGGCAAATGGTTGGACCTAGAGGGCATCATCCTGAGTGAGGTAACACAATCACAAAAGAACTCAAAAGATATGTACTCACTGATAAGTGGACATTAGCCCAAAAACTTAGTATACCTGAGATATAAGGTACAATTTGCAAAACACATGAAACTGAAGAAGAACGATGACCAAAATGTGAACACTTTGCCCCTTCTTATAATTGGGAACAAAACACCCATGGAAGGAGTTACAGAGACAAAGTTTGTAGCTGAGACAAAAGGATGGACCATCTAGAGACTGCCATATCCAGGGATCCATCCCATAACCAGCCTCCAAACGATGACACCATTGCATACACTAGCAAGATTTTGCTGAAAGGACCCTGATATAGCTGTCTCTTGTGAGACCATATCAGGGCCTAGCAAACACATAAATGGATGCTCACAGTCAGCTATTGGATGGATCACAGGGCCCCCAATTGAGGAGCTAGAGAACGTATCCAAGGAGCTAAAGGGTTCTGCAACCCTATAGGTGCAACAACATTATGAACTAACCAGTACCCTGGAGCTCTTGACTCTAGCTGCCATCAGTCGTCCATCAGTGGAAAGAGAGCCCCACTGGACATGCAAACTTTATATGCCCCAGTACAGGGGAACACCAGGGCCAAAAAGTGGGAGTGGGTGGGTAGGGGTGGGGGGGGAGGGTATGGGGGACTTTTGGGATACCATTGGAAATGTAATTGAGAAAAATACCTAATTAAAATATTTTTAAAAAAGACTTTGAGTACTATGCAAATATATTTGGAAAGAGTGGACAATCTTGATTTATTCCTGATGTTAGTGGAATTGCTTTGAGTTTCTCTCTAAGCTGCTGTTGGCTATTGTCTTAGTTAGGGTTCTCATTGGTGTGAAGAGACACCATAAGCAAAATAACTGTTAAAAAGAGCATTTAATTGGGGCTAGCTTACAAGTTCTGAAGTTCAGTCCATTAACATCATAGCAGGAAGGATGGTAGTCTCCAAGCAGGCATGGCTCTGGGGGAGCTGAGAGCTCTATATCTTGTCCTGAAGGCAAACAGTAGAAGACTGTATTCCATGCAGCTAGGAGCGTCTTAAAGCCCACTTCCACTGTGACACATTTCCTCCCACAAGGCCACACCTACTCCAACAAGGCTATACCTCCTAACAGGGCCAATCCTGGGGCTAAGCATATTTAAACCACCACATTATCCTCCCTGGCCTCCATAGGCTTGTTCAAACACTGAATCTATGGAGGCCATCCCTAGCAAATGCAAAATACATTTCCAACTTTAAAAGTCCCCATAGTCTATCACGGTCAAAACAGTGTTAAAAGCCCAAAGATCAAAGTCTTCTGAGACTTATCCAAATACTTAACTTTAATCGCCTATAAAATCAAAATGAAAAAAGCAGATCACATACCTCCAACATCACAAGATATACATTACCATTGCAAAAGTTCACAGTGAGGAAATACTGGACAAAACAAAGAAAGACCAAAAACCAGCCTTGCAAACTCCAAACTCTGCATCTCCATGTCTAATTTCCAGCTCCTTTCTGCTTTGTTGACTGCAGGACAATTCTCTTTGGCTGGTTCCACTCCCTGTTAGCAGCTTTCCTCAGCAGGTATACAATATCTCTGGCATCTCACATATCTTGGGGCCCCCAAGAAAACTTCTTGTTCCAGTGTCTGGGGTTCACACATGATCTTCTGGGCTCCTCCAAAGGACTTGGATCACTTCTCCAGCTCTGTTTTCTGTAGCACTCCAGGGTTTGGTTGACTCTACTCTACTGCTGCTGCTGTTCCTGGTGGTAATTCCATGGTATTGGCATCTTTAGCATGTTGGAGTTTCTCATTGCAGTTAGGTGTCCCAAATAGCCCCTCATAGGCTCCTTTCATGGTGCTAAGACTCAACTCCTTTGCAAGACCCCTCTGGTCCTGGGTGGTCAACTGCAACTGAGACTGCATTTTCACCAATGGCCTCTCACAGTGCCAAGCTTCAGCTGCTCTCCATGACCCCTTCATGCCTTTAAAATTAGTACCACCTGGGTGATTCTTACACATTATCAAGCCAAGCAGAAGAATGAAGTACAACCTTGGCTACTTCTGGAACACAGCTTCTTCATACTCTCAGAAAACACTTCCCAGAAGATTTCACCTCAGTGATTACTGGCTCTTCGTAATCTTTGCTAATTTCTTAGCTCCAGCTAACCGGCATCGATTGTTCCAGTAGACTCTGCTATTCTTCATTCTAAAGCCACAGCCACAGGGCCGAAGCTGCCGAGTTCTGCTGCTTGTTGGGGCTGGAACATGGCCCCCTTGTTCTATTACATCATCACCAGCTTTCTGTTTTCCAACACATTCACTGCCTATCCTGGAACTTGCTCTGTAAACTGACCTTGAACTCAGATATCTCTGTGCCTCTGTCTCCTGAGTTCTGGGCTTAAAATTGTGTACCATCACCCCAGACCTAAGGTTTTCTCTACTTGGAACTTGCTCTGTACCAGGCTGGCCTTGAGCTCAGAGGTCTGCTTGTTTCTGTCTCCTCGGATTAAAGGTGTGTACCTAAGCTTTTCATGGACACTATTCTTCAAAATTTGGATCAAAAGCCTGTGCCTTCCAGCCTCAAGAGCTGGATCACAGTTGTGCTCTCCATTTCTGGACTATAGTTCATTTCAGATTAAAAGTCTGAATGAAAACAATAACCAAGTTTCTTGTTCAACTGCAAAAGCCAAAACAATAAGCATATCAGGGTGGAACCTTGTTTTGAAGTCACCACTCCCTTAATCTGTTTATCCCCTTGAACACAGGATTTAGATCTATTCTACTTCCTGGTACCTCTTTATTCTCTGAAACATACATTTTGATTTTTTTTTCCTTTCCAAGCTTGCTACACTTCACCCAAAATGCTCTTCATGACAGTAATCCAGAAGACAAAATCTATTCTGGCCTTTTCTAAGACTTCCATGGTCAATGCAATTAATTGAAATCTCTTTACCTTAGCTTCAGGTGGGCTCTTCAGACAAGGGCAAAAAAGCCATATTCTTCACCAAACTATTACAAGAACAGTCTTTAGGCCACATACCACAATTCTATTCCTCTGAATCAGCTTGGGCCAGCAGGATTACACAGTTCAAATCACCCTCAGCACCACCGTCTTCCATATTCGTACTAGGATGGCCCATTAAATTCCATCTAAAGTATTCTGCTTTCCAAATTCCCAACTTCCACCCTCCTCCAAAACAAAGCACGGTTCAAACCTATCACAGCAACATTCCACTCCTGGTTACAGTTTCTGTCCTAGTTAGGGTTTCATTGCTGTGAAAAGACACCATGACCAAGGCATGAAAAGGACAACATTTAATTGGGGCTGGCTTAGAGGTTCTGAGGTTCAGTCCATTATCATCAAAGCAGAAAGCATGGGAGCGTCTATGCAGGCTGGTGCTGGAGGAACTGAGAGTTCTACATCTTGTCCCGAAGGCAAACAGAAGACTGTCTTCCAGGCAGCTAAGAGGAAGGCTCAAAGCCTACCCCTAAAGTGACATACTTCCTCCAACAAGGCCATACCTGCTCTAACAAGGTCATGCCTGCTAATATTGGCACTCCCTGAGCCAAACATTTCAAACCACCAGAGCTACGGTCTTGCTTTAAACTATCATTATTAAGTTGATGTGTGTCCCTTGTATCCCCAATCTCTCCAGGACTTTTATAATGAAAGGGTGTTGAATTTTTGTCAAATACTTCTTCTGCATCTAATGAGGTGATCTTGTGGAGTTTTTCTTTCAGTTTGTTTATATGTGGATTATATTTCCTGAATTTTCTATATTGAACCATTCCTGCATCTCTGAAGGAATGAAGCCTCTTTGAACACATTGCATAATCTTTTTAATGGATTCTTGGATCACTTTTTAAGTATTTTATTGAGAATTTCTGTATCTATATTCATGAAGGAAATCGGTGTGTAATTCTCTTTGTTGGGTCTTTATGTGGTTTGGGTATCAGGGTAACTGTGGCCTCATAAAATGAATTGTGGCAATGTTCCTTTCGTTTCTATTTTGTGGAATCATTTGAGGAGTACTGGTATCAACTCTTCATTGAAAGTCTGGTATGATTCTGCACTAAATTTGTTTTTGCTTTTTTTATTGTTTTTGATTACGAGACTTTTTAATGACTGCTTCTATTTTGCTAGGGGTTGCAGATCTGTGTAAAATGTTTATCTAATCTGGATTTAAGTTTAGTTTTATATATATTCATTCAAGCACTTATGAATCTCTGGATCTTCTTGGTGTTTGTTATGTCACCATTTTCATTTTTAATTTTGTGAATTTGGATCTTCTCTTCCTGACTTTTAGGTAATTGAAATATGGTCTTACCAATCTTATTGATTTTATCAAAAAACCCACTTTATTTCATTTATTCTTTTTATATTTTTGTTTCTATTTTATGGATTTCAACTATGACTTTGAACATTTCTTCCTTTCCCTTTTTTGGTGTGATGTCTTCTTTTTATTAGAGCTTTCCAAGTATTTGTTTATTTGGTTTAATATAAGCACTTAGTGTTGTGAACTTACCTCTTAGAATTGCCTTTGGTATGTCTAGTAAGTTTGGGTATGCTGTGTATTCATTTTCATTCAATTCTAGAAAGTCTTTTCTTTTTTTCTTGATTTGTTGTCTTGACCTGTTTTTCATTCAGTAGAGAGATGCTCAGTTTCCATGAGTTTGTAAGCTTTCAAACTGGTTCTATTGTTGATATCCAGCTTTAACCTGCGGTGATCAGACAGGATGGGGGGTGTTATTTCAATTTTCTTGTAACTCACTTTGTGTCTGATCATGTGGTCGATTTTGGAGAATGTTCCATGAGGTAGTGAGAAGAATGTATATTCCTTCATGTTGTGGTGAAATGTTCTGTGACTCTCTGTTAGGTCCATTTGATTCATAATGTCGGTTGGCTCCTTCAGTATTTTTCTGTTTAGTTTTTATGTGGATGACTTGCCTATTGGCAATTGCAGGATATTGACGTCTCCCCTTTTTCAGTGTGTGTGTGTGTGTGTGTGTGTGTGTGTGTGTGTGTGTGTGATTTATGCTGTAGTTGTGTTTCTCTTTTGAACTTAAGTCTCTTGAGCTTAGTGCATATACAATAAGAATTGTGATGTTCTCTGGATGGAAATTTCCTTTTATGAGTAAGTAGCTACCTTCTCTATCTCTCTTCTGATTAGTTTTGCTTTGAAGTCTATTTTGTCAGGTATTAAATTAACTGCACCAGCTTGTTAGGTCCACTTGCTTGGAATATTTTTTCCTATTCTTTTACCCTGAGATGATGTGTATCCTTGATGTTGAGGTATAGTTCTTGGTTGTATTTCCTGTTTTAGAATCCATTCTGTTAGTCTATGTCTTTTTATTGGGGAATTGAGACTACTGATAATTGAAAGACATCAAGGAGCAAACAGTCTCTGTTGATTCCTGTTTTGTTGTTGATGTTTTGTGTGTGTGTGTGCTGTGTGTTCCTCCTCTTTTGATTTGCTGGTCTGGAATTATTTATTCCTTGTGTTTTCATGGGTGTGGTTAACCTCTTTAGGTTGAAGTTTTCCTTCTAGTGTCTCCTGTCTTATTTTCTCCATCTATTGTGATTGAAACTGCACACTTAGTGCTTTAATTATTATGTGTTTGGGCAGTTTCTTTTCTGGCACAATCTATTTGTTCTTCTTTATGCTTCCTGGGCCCTTGAACTGGGTTTCTTTTCCTTTCTCTATTTCTATTATTCTTAGATTTCATGTTTTCATAGTATCCTATATCTCCTGGTTTGTACCAGGAGTTTTCTGAGGTTTACCATTTTCTTTGACCAATATATCCATTTCTTCTATTGTATCTTCAATGCCTGATCTTCTCTCATTCATCTTTTGCATTCTGTTCTGTTGGTAAAGCTTGCCTCTGTAGTTCCTGTTCTAATTGTTTGAATTCCTAAATTTTTAATTTTCAGAATTCCCTTGGCTTGGGTTTTCTTTATTGAATTGATTTCCACTTTCAGGTCTTGAACTGTTGTATTCATTTCCTTCCACTGTTTGTGTTGTCATAGATTTCATTGGGGGATTTATTCATTTCTCTTTAAGGACTTTGATCATATTCATAAAGGATATTTTAATGTCTTTTTTGTGTGCTTCAGCTATGTTGCTATACTCAAGGCACCTGCTGTAGTAGGGTTGCTGGGCTCTATTAGAGACATAGTGTCCTGATTATTGTATTGATTGTATTTTCAGGCTTGCATCTAGGCATCTGGGTTTGGAAGGAGCGTAGTTCTATGTGCTAGTATCTAGTCTTGTATTTGTTGGGTGGGTGTTTGGTGGTCAAATGTTGCCTGGTAGAAAATTCTTCTGGGATCTCGATAAGGGTGATCACTTTGTTTCTAGTCACTGGGAGATGACATTGAGGCATGGGGACGGATTGGAAAGGGGGTTGTCTGTGGGATAAAAACTGAGTTTTCCACCAGGATCCATGGGAAAGGAGGCAAAGTGTGAGAAGAGGTCATAGAAGGTGGTCTGCTACAGAGCTGGGGATGGGACTGGGAGGTTGAACTTGGAGGAATGGAAGGAGAGGTGAAGACCTGAAGTTACCCTACCTGTTTTGCTCATTTGAATGGCCTGCAGGGTTCCAAGGAATGCCTTTTGGAGTTGGAGCCTGGTATTAAGCAATGAATGGGGTAGAGGGCTTAGAGAGGAAGCTCTTTGTGATCCACTGGAGATGAGGGGAGGAGGGGTGAGGAAGCCTAGGCAGGCAGCGATCTTCTACAGAGCTAGGGTGAGTATTGGGGGACTGATTTTGGAGACTAGGGATAAGTGGAAATTTGCAGTTAACTTATCTGTTCCCCTGGCCAGTCTTTTTTTTTTTTTTTTTAAAGCAAACAAAACAAACCAATGAACAAACAACAAGGAGTCTGTATTCAGCCCAGGCTGTCCTGGAACTCACTATATAAACAAGGCTGGCCTCACACTCATCTTTCCCTGTGTTTGTTCCTTAAGTGCTAGTACCAAGATTTTTTTTTTTTTGACTTAGTGTCTCTATCTTAGGTTTTTACTGCTGTGAACAGACAGACACCACGACCAAGGGCAACTCTTATAAGGACAATTGGAGCTGCCTTACTAGTTCAGAGGTTCAGTCCATTATCATCAAGGTGGGAACATGGCAGCATCCAGGCAGGGATGGTGCAGGAGGGGCTGAGAGTTCTACATCTTCATCTGAAGGCCAATAGGAGAGGACTGACTCTCACATGGTTATGAGGAGGGCCTCATTTGCCACCCCCGACAGTGACACATTTACTCTAACAAGGCAATACCTCCTAATAGTGCTAATAGCTGGGCCAAGCATATTCAAACCACCACAGTCTCTTAATAAATCTGAAGCTCATTGGTTGCCTGACCATTTGGTTCTCAACCTTTCTAATGCTGCAGTCCTTTAAAATAGTTCCTTGTGTTGTGGTGACTCCCAACCATAAAATTATTTCATTGCTACTTCATAGCTATAATTTTACTACTCTTATGAATTATAATGTAAATATCTGATATGTGGGATATCTGATATGTGATCATCAAAGGGGTCATGACCCACAGGTTGAGAACTGCTGGCCTAGCTTGCCTGACCAATGAAACCCTGAAATCCTGTCTCTGCCTCCAAGTACTGTTTGTGTGGCCAATACTTGGTGTACTGAGACATCTCCCTCTGATCTTCAGAACATAATAGAGGAAAGAGGATGACCTGGTTTATTGTTCCATGGCCCTATAATCTCCATTAGAGTGTAGCCACTGATTTATTCATCAAATATCATAATAACAAGTATTTCTCAAGCTTGACATTATAATGAACAAAAAAGCAGACAAAGCTACTGTCAGACAGATCAGGAAGAATGTAAACAAATAATTAAGCATCTAATGTGTAGATGGTAGGTACAACCATAAATAAAATAAAAAAATAAAAGCACAAAGACGAAAATGGTTTTCATCAAGGTGGACAAACAGGGCCTCGCTGAGTATGTGAGGACACCTGAGAGAGAGAGAATGTCTCAGACACCAGGGAAGATGCTACAAGATAGGCAACTGCCATTTGTGATATTACATGTAGCCAACTTGCCTCAGTTTAGAATCACCTGGGAAAGTAACCTCAGTGAGAGCTTGCTGAGATGGATTGGCCTATGGACCTGTGTGTAGAGGATTATTTCAAAAAAGTGAGCCCAGTACTTGCATGCGTTCATTAATCCATTGCTCTGCACTCTTGGCTATGGCTGTGATTAGACCAGCTCTCTCAAGCTCCTGCTGCTGTGTCCTCTCTGCTATGATCGATCATAACCCGGAATTATGGGCTACAATCCATCCTTTCTCCCTCAACAAGACTAAGACAGCCTTGGAGAGAGAATTCCCTCATGTCTGATCAGCAGAGAGTTCAGGGCCAGGAAATTTAGCTGAGAATGGAGAGTATGATTGGCAGAGGTGAGGACAGGTCATTGTCACCATGGAGACCGTGGCTTTGGGCTTGGGCTTGAGTCACTCTGGACTAATAACCAGACTAATTCTGTCTCTTGAATTCCTCTCACAGCCTTCGAAATGACTTCTCTGCTACAAGCTTGCTCCCTACCCCTCATCCAAATCTATTTCCAATAATAGATCAATCCTGTTGAACAACAAGTCAGATACTATCATTCTGATTCTAATTCCATCCTGATGCTCCATCTCAGAGTGACTCAATAGAAGATGTTAGAAGGGGTTGGGTCTTTGATCAAGTTTAATAACTGTAGGAAGATAGCTTCATGTTGCCATAGAGATAATCTAGAGTGGATGTTCTTACCCTGTATTGTCTATATCATGACATCTCTTACTAGCCTTTGCATGGGTACTATCCCCCACCCCCATCCTGGGCAGGGCATCCATTAACTCACATCACAGCTTCCTCTTCCTCTTAACCTTCTTTCTGATGCTTACTCATTCCATGCCCCTGTCTTCCTCCCATGGCTTCTGACTAGAGCAGGGTAAGACTTTACTATCTCCACCAAGATGGCCCTCCAGTTTCCTGACACACATGTTCCCAAGATCTCCCTGAGCCAAGCCTGCCCCGTGTTGTGTCTATGCTCCCTTTCTGTGCTGTCTTCAGTTTCTTTGTTGGGGGAACATCATCTCTGGGCATGATGTGACCATTGCTCTGCCAAAACTATCAGCAGTGATGATTAACCAAAGGCAACTGCGTAAGGTTGGACTCATTAGTGTTCCCCCTGGAGGGACACTAATGCCTCTCTCCAAGGACTGATAGTTGGTGGTTACTAGAGGAGAAGGCTCACTATGCTCCTTCCCCTCCCCAACGTTAATGTGCATTTAGTGGTTGTTTTAGAGATGAGCTAGCAGATCATGCCCCTCCCCAAGGATATATGGACAGTTCAAGCTACTGGGAGCACAGGGAGATTTTTCTCATCAGTGGAGTAGCTGCTGTTGCTTGCATAATGCTTCTGTGGGTAACCCCAATAAAGCCCAATGGTTCACCAAACTACACTTCCACAGAACCCTATCTGCATCTGATGTTGGTGCCTGTTCTAGTTTCACTTCGGTTGCTGTTATAAAACACTCCAAATAAGCCACCCAGGGGAGAAAGTGTGGACCTGGCCCACAGTTCCAGGCTACAGTTCACCAGAGGTGAAAAGGGGGCCGGAGCTCAAGCAGCCAGCCAGATCACATCTTCAGACTAGAACAGTGAGAACTTGCCGGCTTTACTTAGTACTCAGCTGGAGTACAGCCCACATTCAAGGTGAGATTCCCCAATCAACAATCAAAGCAATCCCCTACAGATATGTCCATGGGCCAGCCTGACCTAGACAATTCCTTACTAAGACTTCCTTCCCAGATGGCAAGCTGACAATTAAATGCCCAATCTGCACATTACCGATCTTGGTTTGGGTTTCATTGCTGTGAAGGGACAACATGACCAAGGTAACTCTTACAAAGGAAAACACTTAATTGAGGCTGGCTTACAGTTTCTGGGGTTCATTTCATTATCATGACAGGAAGCATGGCTATGTCCAGGCAGATATGATACTGGAAGAGCTGAGAGTTCTGCATCTTGATCCAAAGACAGCTAGAAGGGGACTGTCTTCAGAGGCAGCCAGGAGGAGGGTCTGCATCACACTGGCCAGATTTGAGCATGTATATGAGACCTCAAAGACCCACCTCTTCAATGACACACTTCCTCTAACAAGGCTACACCTCCTCCAATAAGGTCATACCTCCTAATAGTGTTACTTCCCATAGGCCAAGCATTCAAACACAGGAGTCTATGGGGGCCATACCTAGTCAAACCACTTATGAGCTGAGCAAATGATTCTTTATATCTCAGGGGAAAAAAATGTTCTTCAATCCCCTGAGCTGGAGACTCCAGAGGGAAGCTGCTCTGGGTCTTGTCTGGTGACAGCACTACACTCATCACCCTTGAGAAAGTCCTTCAAAAAGCCATCAATAGATTCTACTCACTGCCATCCTCTGACCATAAATCTGAATTTGTTAAAGGAACACTGTCTATCCTGTCTTCCTCAAGAAAGAAAACAGATGATTAGTTGAGTTAGCTTATCACAGGTCCCTTCCAGTCAACATCCACTCCCACTCACTCTTGGGTGCTTACCATAGAAGAAGGCAGGGGCACCTGTAGCCCTGTGTGAGATCCACTCCTCAACCTGCATCCCATCATCTCTCCTACAGAGTTAGGAGGCTATGGTTCCTGAATTCGGAGGGAATTGTGGGTAACATACTTTTAAAAATGGATGTGGAGTTGAAAGATAGCTCAATCAAGAGAGCTTGCTGCTCTCGCAGGGGACCCAACTTGGGCTCCCAGCACCCATATCAGGCAGCTTACACAATTATTTGTAACTCCAGCTTCAGGAACCCAATGTCCTCTTGTGGCCTCTGGAGCCACTGAACTCATGGGCACATACCCACACTCATAAACACAATTAGAAAAAAAATATTTTGTAAAAGTAACACAAGAAACATATATATATATATATATATATATATATATATATAATAAAACCCTACATGAATATAAGGGCAATATTCTTTGAAAACTGACCGAGAAGGATCAACTATGAGATACTGCTAATGAAAACTATCGGGTGCTAAAGACTGAGAAACAATATAGAAGTCCCAACCCCAACTGCCCACACTATCTATAAAGGACAAAAAAGACATCGGCACCAGGAGTGCTCTGCAGCGCAAAGTGAGAAGAGGGCATTCTTTTCAAATAAACCAAAGAAATCCCGAGCCAAGGACTTCATCTGCGGCAAAGACATCGTTCTGTCATCTAGGCTATGAAAAGACAACTTTCATATCCAAGGAGCGGGGAAGGGGGGGCAGGACGACTTGGTCCACAGGATCTTTCCCTGCATAATCTGCCGGAGGCTAACTGCGGAGAGGGAGACTCTGTGATACAGAGTGGTGTGACTATACAATTTGTTTCTCTGATGCTCTACGATGGTCTACATTCAGGACCAAGAGCCAGGACTGCGAAGAATTTATAATGTCCTATGTCCTGATGAAGGATACAGCTCTGAATCAGAATTGGAAGACCTAAGAAACTCAGGACCATGTTCCCTCACACCCCAGGTGGGTGGGTCTGACTCTCTCTGAGGGTTTTTCAATAATGATCTCCACCATTATTTTGATTTTTAAGGAGATGTGTTTGTTTCATGTGTATGAGTGCTTGGTCTGCATGTCTGCCTGTGTACCATGTGTGTCCCCGGTGCCCACAGAGGCACAAAGAGAGCACTGCATCGGCTAAAGCAGGTGTTACAGGTGACTGTGAGCTGCCATGTATGTGCTGGGGAACCGAACCTGGGTCCTTTAGAAGAACAACAAGCACTTTTAACCACCGAGGCACCTGTTCTTTATTTAAGAGAGGGTCTTTCACTGAATCTGAAGTTTATCATTTCAGCTGGTTAGCAATCCAGTACTCTTGACTCTTGTCTCCCACCCCATATGCTGGGCTCCATATGTGCATAAAGGCAAGGACACCCACACCCACACACATACACACACATACACACACAAGTACCACACTCCCACGCATCATTTTCTTGTTGAGAAATAAAAGAAGAAGAGAGCAGATCAGGATAACCACTACATACAATGCAGGGAGTAAACTGTGCTGACTTAGAACTTACAAGCCAAAAACTAAGGATCTAGTAAGAGGGAGAGAGAGAGAGAGAGAGAGAGAGAGAGAGAGAGAGAGAGAGAGAAGAAAGGTATTTTAACAAGCATTAACACTGAGTAGTGACTAGAGTAAAAATATACACTTTTGCAAGTATCAAAGAAAATCTTTTTTAAAAGAGCAAAAAATACATTTCATATAGAATAAGAAACGCACCAAGTATAATCTAGAATAGCTGCAAGATATATTGACATAGGAGTTGGCAGGCAATATGTTAGTCAGATCAGCAAATATGAATAAGCTTAAGCTGTCTAGCAAAAGAAATTATTCTCAAAATGTCTGATAAAACAATAGGCCCTAGTCTATGGCATACCGACTAGAAGCATTAAACATGAGGTTATGAAAAACCCTGTGTTTAGGACCAGCAGGATGGCTCAGTGGGTAAAGGTGATTTCTGCCAAGCCTGGTGTCCTCAGATCTGTCTCTAGGACTCTGGAAGGAGAGAATAGGTTCCCACAACCTCTCTATCCTCTGACCTGTGGCCATCCATGCATGTGTGGACACACATTAAATAAATACATATAATAAAAAGGATTTTTAAAAAATTAGGACAGAAAAAGTTGTAACCACTAAATGCAGACAGCAATAAACTGGGCGGCAGCTCTGGTGTCACCGAATGTGGGTTGTTTAGGGAAGACGTTTGAGAAGATAAAGGGACACACTACACAGCCCTGATGTCTATACACCAGTTATGAATAGCCTCATGCAGATTCTGCCTCTGTGAAAAGTAGGCTTGATGCCCAGGGAAGAAGAAATGGACAGAAATTATAATAAGAAGAGAGCTTTACACACTGCTTGAAAAGAGAGACCATGTGAGCAAGCCATAGTCATGGAGAGAGAGCTCGGTCAACACTGGTATTCCACTCCGTATCAGTTCATAAAGAATGCCACTTCTGTGGATCCTGCTCCCCTGGCTGGGTCATCTTGTCTGGACATGCCTAGTCCTGCATTGACTGATGTGTTGGGGTCCAGGGTGGGGGACAGGAGAGACAGATGGATAACAACACAGGCGGGGGTTGGGGGGCTACAGAACTGGGGTGGTGGAAGGGACAAAGACAGGGGACACAATGCTCTCCCTTCTCAGAGGAGAAGGGGAGGAGACATGAGGGGAGGAGCTGTGAGAGGGATGGGCTGATATTGGGATGTAAGATGAATAATTGAATTCATTAATTTTTAAACTGAGAACATAACTTCTCTTCAGTAGGCATGAAGCTTCACTGAACTTGTATTAGATCGGGAAGTCATAAGAGGCAAGTTCCCCAGAAGAAATATCACCAGCCCAGGGAGGATAGCCACACAAAGCAACTTTTAGAGCCTTTCTACCAGAGCTGACAAGATGGCACCTCAGGTAATGACACTTGCTGCCAGGCCAGACGAGTTGAGTTTGATCCTTGGATCCACATGGTGGAAGGACATGAGCAAGTCTTACAAGCTGTCCTCTGACCTCTACACATACTCCTTACAAGTGCTCACAGCCGTGCACCCAATAGACAGAGAGACAGTCACTTCTTTCCAACGATGGAAGAAAGGAAACTAACTCTCATAAAAGACGCCAGGTGTAAAAACAGGAAGGATAAATAAAGAATTAGGAAACAGATGATGTCTACAGTTTTGTGAGCCTAGTGCCTTGAAAGAATTTCCAGGTCTTAGTGAAGATAAGGGAAGCCAGGCAGAAGTCAGTGGCCTCAAACTGAGAATCTGAGGGAATGAATAGAGTTGACAAAGTGCCAGAGCGGTGATGCCAAAGGTCTCTCTTACTGATCATGTAAAGAAGAACTCCAACCTGGAAGGATGGATCAGGTCATAAAAGTATCACCATGCAAGCATGAACACCAGAGTTGGGATCCCAGTGGTCAGGTAAGAAACTGGGTGTGGTGGGTCATGTTTGTTGTCTCGAAGGGGATGGAGACAGGTAGATCCCTGGTCTCACTGACCAGCTAATCTACCATAATTGTGAGGTCTTAGTGAGAGACTGTGTCTCAGAAATAAGGTAGATAGGGGGCAGGTAGAGAGATAGCACAGGGGTTAAGAGCATTTACTGTTCTTGCAGCACCCACATGGTAGCTCACACCACCTGTAGCTCCCGATCCAGAGGTTCTGTCCTCCTCTGGCTTCCATGGGCTTTGGCATCCATGGGATGCACATGTGTTTATTCAACTATACACACATGGATGATAAATGATAGATAGATGATAGATAGGTGGAGAGAGAGAGAGAGAGAGATATGATAGATATTTAAAGATAAGTTGCACAGATCCTGAGGAATTATATCTGAGGTTGACCTCTGGCTTCTACACACATGCACACACATGTGCAAGTGTACTAGCATGTATATACGCACCCACAAACACATTAGCATACACAAACACACAAAGAATTCTTTTGCATTAGGGAATCATTGACACATTCACAAAAGACCAAGTATCTGGCGCAAAGGGCAGGACTGGAAAAATCTCAAAACTTGTGTAGAAATATACAACGTGTTCAGAATGCTCTTACTTCAGACTGCCCCAGAATAAATTTTGCCTTGCTTCCATCCAGCAAGTCTGCATAGCAGGACATAGAAGGGTTAACTGTCTCCCAGAGACTTGACTACATTCCAGAATGAAGCTCAAGAGTATTTATATCAAGTGTATAAATACCCGACACTCAACATGTTAAGATGCATAGTGTCTGGCATCCAATGAAAAGTTACTAGGCATGCAACAAAGCGAGAAAATACAACCCATAATGAGGAGAAAAATCAATTAACACCAACCAGAACTGGACCCACATATTACAGTCAGCAGGCAAGGACAAGAAAGGAATTTTATTTATAACTTAAGCTTAAGAAAGTTGATGCCAAGACATATAAGATTCATATATGATCCAAGCCGAATATCAAGAGACAAAACATGCAGTGTTTTATGTAAAAATACACTGGGGTGCAATTAATAGTGGGTAGAATATAATAATGAGCACATTTGAAGGCCATGACAGTATCAGTCTACAACGACACACAGAGGATGTCTCTAATGTCTAACATTATGAAAGATAAATGTGGTGCTAGAAAGATGGCTTAGAGATTAGGAGGACACTCTGCTCTTCCAGAAGAATTTCAGATTTCCAGCAACCATGTGGTGTCACAATTGCCCATAACTCTAGCTCCAGGGGCTCTAATGCCATCTGCTGGACTCTATAGGTACTGTACTCATGTGCACACATACACAGACACATGCATAGGCATAATTAAAAAGAAAATAAAATAAATCATATAAAAATAAGAACAGGCAGATCCTTACATGTGTTGTAAAAAAATGAAAACACTTTGAACAATTTTATGGCAGTTGATTTGATTTGTATGTAATGGCTGAAATACACAAATTCTCACATCCCAGGCAAGAGCAAGTAGATAATGTAAGCAGTCCTATGTCAGTGAAAGAACTGCACATGGTGATGAGAAACCTCAATAGGAGGAAAGCTTCAGCCTTACAGTGAAATCGGTTCCGTATTCAAGGAAGAAATAATAATGTCAACTGGCACCAACTTTCTCACAAAGTTCAAGGAGGAGCATGGACTTCATCATGTAACCATGTTTCTGCTCCTAAAAGCAGACAGAGCCAGCAAGACAACCCAGGGATTAAGAGTACTTCCCATGCAATCCTGATGACCTGAATTCCATCAACAGAGCCTACATCAAAAGGCAGATGTGGTAGTGACATGCTATAATCCCATCTCTGCCACGAAGAGATGGGGGAATCACCCAGAAGCCTGTGGCCCAGCTAGCCCAGAGCATTCGGCCCAGTGGCAGAAGGACCAAAAGAGATCTTGACTCAAAACAAGGTGGAGAGGGAAAGCAGACTGTTGAAAGTAGTCCTCCAATCTTTTACATGTGCCCCACAGCACACTTGTGCCTGCACACACACACACACACACACACACACACACACACACACACACAAACACTCACACACACAATTAATTAATTTAAAAAAGAAATAAAGGTACTATAGGAAGATAAAGACCAACATCCTTTGTAATTTTTATGCAAAATTCTTAATAAAAATGTTTACAACTCAAATACAACAAAAATATGAAAAGAAAAATATACATAATATGCACAAGTGAGGTTTACCCCTAGAAATGTAAGGTTAGTTCAGCATTTTACAAATCATCTCAATATACGCTACCATGTTATGAAACAAGCCACGTGGCTGGAGATGGAGAGATAGATAGGCAGTTAGGAGCCCTTGCTGCTCCTGCAGGAAACGTAGGTTCAGTTCCCAGCAGCCATACATAACCCACAACCATCTGAAACGACAGTTACAGAGGACTGGATACCTTCTTCTGGCCTCCATAGATACCAAAAGTGCACTGCTACACATATGCACATACAGGCAGGATACTAATACATATAATTTTTAAAAGTAGATACATAAAAATAGTATTGCGTGATTGTGTTGGGGCCTATAGCTCAGTTGCTGGAGTGCTTGCCTACATCCACAAAGCCCTAGGTTTGATCTCTAGCTCCAAATAAACTGCACATAGAGGTACATGCCAGTGATCCTAGTAGGATCAGAAGTCCAAGATCATTCTTGGTTTATATAGAAAGTTGTAGATAAGCCTGCAATGCATGAAACCTAATCTCAAACAACAAAATAAAATAAAACCCAGGTGGCCATCTTCATCAACTCAGGAACTGTTATGAAGCATTGAATCAGAACACTGTGAATGGAAGGATACTTTTTGTCCTAACAGATTATTTTGAAAGCACTACAAATCATGTACTCTTCCCCCACAAGAAGACTGGACCTGCACTCACCATTTCTATGTAATATCTCCTGCAGTTTCCAGCTGAAGCAATGAAACCGGAAATGGAATGAAAAGTATCCAGACTGGGAGGAAAGAAAGTTGGTCTTTTTCCATTGTGGTAATTCACATAGAATGCTCAAGGAAACAAATGATGAGACTTTAACAGTGTTTGCAAAACACTGGCTATTGTTACTTTGTTTCTGTCAATTTGACACAGGTGTAGACACACTAGGATAAGAAAATCTCACTGAGAAATTGCCTCCATCAGATGGCCTGTAGGCCCATCTAAGGATACATTTTCTTGATTGCCAATTGATGCAGGAGCACCTGGCCCACTGTGGGCAGCGCTATCCCTAGGCAGCTCTGCTGCGCACACAAGACTGCTGAGCGAAGCAGGGAAGCCAAGCAAGGTTCCTCTGTGATTCTTGCCTCTGGTTCTGCTTAAGCTCCTGCCACAGCTTCCCTGAGTGATGCACTGTGATCCAAATGTGTAAACCAAACAATTCCTTTCCTTGCCAGGTTGCTTTTAGTCAGTTTATTACTACAACAATGAAAAATAGAACATCAAATTGCAGTATTCAACCCTCTTTATCTATGTAATTAACAAAGGGTAGAAAACTGAAATTAGACAAATGTCATTTATGACTTCATCAGAAGCATGAGCTACTTGGGATAAATCTAACAACAGGTTCAGGAGACCTACACACAAACCACTGAGGAAAATTAAAATAGACAAAAATAAGTGGAGATGTGCTACATCCATAAATAAGAGTTATCACAAATTCCAACTATAATGACATATCACAACACAAATGTACAAACACACATTTTTCAGATGCGTGGATTCATATTAAGCATTTGGAGACAGTTTGTAAAAAAATGCAACTTTTAAAAAAAATTTACTATTGATATAAAATGTAGAATTGCTTTAGCAAACAACTTCTATGACTTCTTAAACCTAAACATGTCTCCATCCTACGATACAATCACTCAAATTGTAGGTGCTTATCCAAAGAATAAAAGCAGGTTTCTATACTGACGGTAGCTCACGTTCCTAGCATCTTTATCTGTCTCAGGCAGAGAAGAGAAGCAGCCAAGCATGGTGGTGAATTCCTAAGATTCTTTCTGTTCAGGAGGATTTGTGAGGCTTAGGCCAGCTTGGGTTACAAAGCAAGACTGTGTCTTGAAAACAAAAACAAAAACACCAAACCAAACCAAGACAATAACAAAAACAAACAAACAAAAGCCAACCAACCAACCAAGGAACCCAAAGCAAGCAACTCCACCAAAGAAAAACCTGTAAGTGACAGCCATCAGGTGAACGGATGAGCAAATTGTTGGGCATCTATATTGTAGCAAAAAAAGGAAGAAAGAAAGAAAGAAAGAAAGAAAGAAAGAAACAAAGAAAGAAAGAAAGAAAGAAAAAAAGAAAGAAAGAAAGAAAGAAAGAGAAAGAAAGAAAGGTAAACAGAGGCTCAAACTAATTATGCCTTGTCCAAGAAATTATACAGAAAAGAATATATACTGTGGGGACCCCTTCATAGTCCATGCTAAGGGATGAGGGTTGACCTGCCGTGGCAAAGCAGGTGAGAATCCCCTTAGAGAGATGAGTGAGAGATCCTGAATGGATGCAGGCTTTGCTCTGCCACTGTGTTCAGCACCCTGATGTGCTAACATTTTCGTGGGTGTTCATAAATGTCAATACTTATCAAGTGGTGCATCTTAAACACATACAATTTGTTGCATACTAATTCTATTCCAATAAGGTTATTAGGACTTTCATATAAAAATTTTTGTGACAGGGTCTTTCTTCTGTGTTGTTCAGATGCCCCAAATTTATCACCATCCTGCCTCAGCTTTCTGAATAGTAAGAGTACTGTCATGTACCATGGGTATCTGGCTTCAAATCTACCTGTGTATCTTTTTATGCATGCGTGTGCACACACACACATACATCACACACACACACACACACACACACATACACCACACACACACCTCTTTTGTTCTAAGTTGCTGTTGGAACAGCATCATTAATAATAGTTTGGAATCCAGGCATGGTGGCATGATATGGATAACTCCACCACTCAGGAAGCAGAGGCAGAAAGATTGCTCCAAGTGTGAGATAGATTGAGACTGCATAGATTTCAGGCCAGCCACACTAAACACAACTTATCATTAAACAACTCTGGACAGATTTCTAATTCCCTTTAAAACGTAAAGGGAATTAGAGAATTCTGTGAAGCACAAATAATCAAGCCACTAACTAGTGCATTTATAAAATGTATTTAAAGTACTATTTAGAGACTAATCCATGGCTTGAACACTGTACCTATAAACACTGAAGAATCAAAATAGCTTAATTTAAAATATATATAATACTTCTTCAAAAAATGCAAGAAAGAAAAGAGTTAATGTATAGTAGATGAATCATTGAGCTAGAGAGCAAGAAAGTAGTAACTCTAGCTCCAAGGCATTCAGTACTTGGGGATTCTTGTCTCTACAGCCACTGTATGCACACCTACACACACGTGCACACATACACAAAAGTAAAAAATTAGTAAAATAAAAAATTGTTTTAAAATACAGGCTTAAAAGCAACATAAATAAGGCATAGGAATATAATATATATACATACACACAAATGTGTGTGTATGTGTATATGTATGTGTGTGTATATATATGCATGTGTATGTATAGTTATAGGTATATGTATGTGTATGATTATTAGCAAGGCAGAAACATCCACAGACCTAGAGATAACGTTCTTTTAAAATGAAGCAACTACTTTCCACAGATTTATACAACTCTATTGAATGAAAATAGCAGAGTGTAAGTTCACCAACTATAAGTTTGTATATGCTTTGACATTCAGAATCATGTTAGTATTTTACATATTCAAAGAATAAAGTACAAACAACCTGAGAGAATGAATGTAAATATCATCCTTAAGTACTGTCCAAGAAAATACCAGATAATTACAAAAGAAAAAAAAAAGTAACAGAGAATGGTAGCTTGAAATATCACGATAATAGGATCTAAGAATACCAATAAAGAACAAACAAACAGAATAAGCCCCATCTGTCCTTCAGTGGCAAACAGAAATCACTTAGGTTCTGTTTCCACCAAGACTGCATTCATGAGTCCTAGGCAGGTGACTTGGCAGGTCAGAGCAGTTGTTTGCAAGCCTGAGACTCGAGTTCAGATCCCCAGTATTCACCAGAGCCAAACATGGCCACATGTATGCCTGCAGCTCTAATGCTGTAGGGAGTAGAGACAGGAGAGTGGCTGAGGCCTGCAGGCTGCCAGCCTAGTTCACCCAGTCTCAAAGGAATACAGTAGAAAGTGACAGAGAAGGACAAACAGTGCCCTCCTGTGATTTCCACATTAGCTACAAAGACTATAAAACCTTAAAGTCCACCGCCAGTGACATATTTTCTTCAGCAAGGCTCCACCTCTTCGAAGTTCAAAAACCTTCATAATTGGCACCAGCTGACTGGGAACCAAGAATTCTAGAAGGGACATTTCTCATTCAAATCACAACAGCTTTAATTCGTGACATTAAGTATGTATCTATGTACACACACACACACAAGCATGCATGCACATACTGAATACACAGATAAGCATGCATGTACATAATGTATACACATAAGTGTGTATGCACATACTACACACATACACACACACATGCACACACACACACAAATCACACTTGCATTCATGCACACACACAATCCATCAATAAACTTTTTCTAAAAGCACATTAACTGATTGTCACCCACAAGAGACACTAGGTCCATCCAGACTGTGGGAGATCATAAAAGATGACAGGTTGGGAGTGTTTTAAAATGCCATTGGTGTGCAGAACAAAGGAAGAGGGAGGAGACTGCTCCAGACCAAGGAGGCTCGCTGAAGAAAATGGAATTCTGCATTAGAAAACACAGTTCTCATAAAGGACACTAATGGGATAATAGATGGAATTAAAACATAAACAATTGATTAGCTAATAGAATTGCAGCAAATGTTTGCTCTCCTGTGTGACAGCTGCCCTGTGCTTATGTGACAGAATGTCTTCAGAAATAATAGTGAGGGGTAAACAAACATGGCGTAGTGCATCTCACTATCAGACGAAGCAGGGAGGGTTGGCCAACTACTAACTGATCTGCGCTATAAACAGATCTGACTATAAGCAGATTGGAAATTCAAGCATTAGTTTTGCAGTTTTTAAAGAATAAGTGGGTAACTATGACAAAGCAAAGCTTAAAACTTACAATTTTACCACCCAGGATAGTCGTGGTGCCCAATACATATGTGTGGCAGTTTGTGGATAACATGCCCCCCACAGGCTGATTTGTTTGAGCTCTGGGTCCCCAGATGTTGATGCTGCTCTGGAGGGTTATGATATCTTTAGGGGGCACAGGCTTGCTGGAGGAGTGAGCCACTGGGGGGTGGACCTTGAGGTTTGATTACCCAGCTTCACTTCCCATCCCTCTCTCTACTCCCTGACTGATAACAGTTTGAATAATTGGCTCACTTCCTGCACCACGTCTTCTCCACCATGGTGGTGGGAGTCAGGGTGGGTTGAGGTGATAATGTGTTCTTCAGCTTTGAACCCAAATAATCCTGCCCTTCCTTAAGCTGCTTCTTGTCACAGGTAGATGGCAGCAATGAGGACAATGGTAAACTAATATCCCAGTTTCTTAAAACCACAAGGCTTCTTTGTCCCAAGTGCTGACTATTTATTATGTTAATTATGAATCACTCTCCACAAAAGCCTCTGGCTCTCCGGGACACGAATCTTTGCTATTTTGCACAATTTAATAGTCATTAATTTCTAGGCCTGAGGTGATTAAAAAATACTCTTTAAAAAATTTATATTGTTGTTATGTGTATATATGTGTATATATGTGTATGTGCTTTTGTTTGTGAGCTTGTGCACTGAGTACAGGTGCCCAGGAGGGCAGAGATGTCTGGTCCTTTGATGCTGAGATTACAGATGGTTGTGAGTCACCTGATATAGGTGTTGGGAAACAACCCTGGGTCCTCTGTAAGAGGAGTGCTTGCTCTTAATTGTGAAGTCATTTCTTCAGTCCTGTAAGTATTCTTGATTGATTGAGCGAATGAATGAATGAATGAATGAATGAATGAATGAATGAATGAATAGGCTATAGAGTCAAACTGCCTGGATCCAAGTGCTTGGTCTTCTTTATTTGGATAAAGTTCTGTGGAACTCATGTCATTAGTGTTTATTTCAAGGATTGGAGAGGTGGCTCAACAGTTAAGAAAATTCACTGGAACTCCAAACCAAATGGGTATCCCAGAGTACTAAACTCTTTTTTTTTTTTTTTAAGATTTATTTATTTATTATATGTAAGTACACTGTAGCTGTCTTCAGACACTCCAGAAGAGGGAGTCAGATCTTGTTACGGATGGTTGTGAGCCACCATGTGGTTGCTGGGATTTGAACTCTGGACCTTCGGAAGAGCAGTCGGGTGCTCTAACCCACTGAGCCATCTCACCAGCCCAGTACTAAACTCTTTACTATGCTTGCCTATCTTGCTAGGGGATTGGTGTGTGTGTGTGTGTGTGTGTGTGTGTGTGTGTGTGTGTGTGTTCCAAATTGGGACATTATAACACTCAAAACACCCCATTTTCAACCAAAAAATTATGAGGTATTGAAAGATATAAAAAAGTATGACTCATAGATCAGAGCAAACTGGGAATGAAAAGAAACCATCCCCAGAGGACCCCAGATGCTGAAAATTTAGAATCACTATTTCAAATGTACTCAGAATTATAAACAAAACCTTATTACAGCGTTTAAAGAAACCATGAGACCAGAGAAACAGTAATAAATACAAACATAGAAGTATACATATCTAAACGTGTGTGCATACAACACACACAAGGAAGACATAGAAATCATTAAAAATCTATTCAAAGTTCTGCAGCTGAAATGTGTTCTTACATGGATGGACATTTCACTTGAGAAACTTGTGTGGATAAAAAGAAAGAATCAACTGCGAAGATAAAGCTGAGACCGCAGAGGCTGAAAAAAATGAAGAAAACCAAGTTTCCAGGGCTCAGTTCCATGGGACACTATAAAGCATATGCAGACACGTGTACACAAGGAAAACCCCAGAAGGAAAGAAGAGGGAGAAAGGGGTGAAAGAATATTCAAAGGAATAGCTCCAAGCTTCCCAAATATGATGAAAGACATGAATCTATACTCAAAGGACCAATAGGTAAATAATAAACCCAAAAATATCTAAGGCAAGATTTATCACAGTCAAATAGCTGAAGTCCAAAGACAGTCTTGAGAGTAGCAAGATAGGAGAGAGCTGTGTACAAGGGATCGTCCATATGATTAAGAGCTGATTTCTCAGTGGGAGTTATGCAAACTAAAGTGCAGTGAGTTCATATTCAAAGCACTGAATGAGGTAGGGGAGATTGTATACCTTGCAAAACTGTCTTTAAAATATGAGGAGAAAATTAAGTCATTCCCAGGTTTAAGATAAAAGGATTGAGGAATTTGTAGTAGAGAGTTCTCGGCAATCTATGCTAAAAGCAGCCTTCCAATTTGATGTGAAAGCACAAGGGATAACAGAGGTTGACAAGTAAAATGCAAACACATAGGCAAAGATAACTACAATGACAAATGCCACACTTTTGTTTGTAACTCCCCTTTCCCCTTAGATGAATTAGAGACATCTTCGTCAAGGAATGATTGCGAATCCTCGTGGTTGCGTGCACAGTGTATAGAAATGTGTCTTGTGGTACTGTCAGGGGACATGGAGTTGTAGAAGATCATACTCTGAAGCTAAAGTGGAGCTGATTATAACTAGGTTCTTATAAATTAAGATGTCACTTGTATTCTTCAAGGCAAACAATAAGAAAATGGCATTAAAATGCAGTTTTTAAAAAGTAATCAAAATGACATATTAGAAAGTGTCCATTAAAGCCAAATAAGGCAGACAAGGAGGGACTGAAGAAAAATATGACCAAAGAGATAGATAGGTAGATAGATAGATGGATAGATGGATGGATGGATGGATGGATGGATGGATGGATGGATGGATGGATGGATATGATAGATGATAGATAGATAGATAGATAGATAGATAGATAGATAGATAGATAGATAGATGGCTAAAGTCTTTCCTCATTGTGAAGAAACTAAGCCAAGTCTACTCTAGAATATTCAAAATACTCTAAGATTCAATTACAAAACTACAATCCAATTTTATTGCACAAAATACACAAATAGCCATCCCCATGCCACAGGGAGGGAGAGGAAAAGGAAGAGGGAGAGGAGGGGGAGAGGGAGGGGAGGAAAAGGGGGAGGGGAGGGGAAGGGGGAGGGAGAGGATAATAGGTGTCTCTAATAAACACATGGAAAAATGTTCAAAAATGATTATAAACAGAGAGGCACAAATCAAAACCATAACAAGAGACCATTTCACACACAAACTTGATTAGCTAAAGTTAAAAAGAAGAAAAGAAAGAAGGATCTACATGGATTTGGGAAGGTCAGGAATTTTAGGTGGTGCTGGAAGGAATGAAAAATGGGATAGCCAGTATGGACAGCATTTAGACAGCTCTCCAGTTGCAGCTGGGATTACCTAGGTCTGTGTCTGTAATGGTGTGAATGAGATCAGCTCACATAAGTTCAGGCATTTGAATATTTGGTACTGTTCGTGGAGGTCTGGGGTGTTTATGTGACGTTGGTGGAGGAAGCTTGCTGGGGTTAGCCTTCAAGAGTTATAACCTCTAGCAATTTCAGTTTTCTCTCTCTGCTTCACGCTTGTGGTTTGAAGCCGTGAGCCCCCTTGATTCCTTGCTTGCTACCTACTGCCGCCACCTGCCACCTGCTGCCTGCTACCATGCTCTCCCCACCATGACAGACTTTATCTCTCTGGAACAGTAAGCCCAAATAAATCCTTTCCTCTCTAAGTTGCCTTGGTCATGGTGGTTTATCACTGCAACAGAAAACTAATTAACACAGTGTGTTCCAAATAACTGAAAATGTATCCAAACAAAAATACCTCTACATAAGCCCATAGCAGAGTTATTTGAACATGTCAAAAAAAATGGAAAATTTAAGAGCTCATGAAATGATACACAGATAAATATATATTCTTTACTCTTGGGATAAATACTGACATGTGTTACAGGGTAGAGTCTTAGGACACGTGCTGAGGGAAGAAACCAGTGCAAAAGGTTACCTGGAAATGTCCACAAAAAGCAAAGCCATTCAAACAGGAAGTCACTTAGAAGTTGCTAGATGCTGAGCGCAAAGGAGACTGGGTGCTTGATGTGAATAGGTTTTCATTTGAGGATAATAGAAAATTCTGGAATCAGAGCTGAGGATAGAACAACCTGTGCATATTGAAAAATCCTCATATATATATAATATATATTTATCTATTATATATAAATATATATTATACTATCTGCATTTTATGTCAGTTATTGTTTAAAAAATATAAAGTGACATATTAGAAAGTGGTGAACATTATTTGTTGATACAATCTTTCATAAACCAGAAAGCAGCACAGCTAACATTAACTTATGAGCGCCCTCCAACTACCCTTTCACACACATCTCAATGGTCAAAGACACACACCTCTACTCTGCAGCCATCTCCCACTGGCTGGATACTTAGTGCTAAGCCTCTGGGAAAGGGGGCTTCCAGGCACTACAGTAGGACAGGGGGAAGTGGAGGCAGGCCATGCCTCAAATTAGAGGGCCTGGTGCACAGGAGATGGCAGAGTTTTCTGAGGCACATCTGTCTAGTAAAAAGCCTATGATTGGCTTAGGTTAGTGCCAGAAAAGGAGGGCCTGTTTTATAGCAGCGTCCCCTACTTCAGAGTAACCTCAGGGAAAGCGCCTTCATCAGTGCATTTTTCCTCTCCAGTAGAATAGACATGGGGCCCCTGGGATCACGAGTGTCCACGATTGAGTGGCCTTCAAGTAGTCTGTGCCTTCTGAGGCCAAGCCAGAAACAGCCCTGAGTTTCAGAAGGCATCTCTGCTTCTTCTGGTCCCACATACCAGCTTTCTTGTGGGCACAGAAAGGGATAACTCCAAGTCCCTGGGACATGCCCTTAGTCTAGAGTGGACAGGGTCTAACAGGTCTCTGATTGGAGGAGCTGCTTTGATGGGCGTGGCCAGTGATTGGCTAACGGCCAGATGAGAGCAGTTGGCAGTTATTTTGCAGGAGGCTTCTCAGGGATGAAGGCAAGCTGGCCCCTAGCTGATCAGCTGGTTGGTGAGGACTCTTCACGAAGTAAGGGACCATTGTGAAGATGGAAGAATGCCCACAAAATCCAGCTTGAAACCTGCTGGCTCTGAGGGTCCTGCTGGCTCAGCAGTGCTGGTAACCAAGAAGTATCGCAGGCCCAGGGTCAGTGGGGTCTTACCCTACACGGTGGGGCAGCTGCCAAGCATATGATCTCCACTATGCTTTTCCTTAGTGTTTCTTCTGTCCTAACCAGAAAGTTACCCTTCTATTTGCGGAGAGCTATTGCCTATCGGCCTGGACCAGCAGGTGCGTGGCAAAGCTACCCTCTCCAAACCTGCAACCTCTCCAATGTGGGCCAGTGGCCGTCCCTCTTCCCACTCAGCTCCCTTGACTCTGGTCTCTTTCTCCCGGGATGGTGGGTAGATGAGGCCATCAGAAGAGCTGTTGAGTCAGCCAAGGGCTTCCCTGGAAGCTTAAGGTCAGGAAAGCCTCGCCATCTGCCTGAGGAGTGTGAGGGCAAAAGTTGTGGTGTGTTTGTGGTGACTTCCAGTCACTCGGTATTCCCTTGTTGCTTTCCCATGGGTCATCTCATGGGGTTGTTTTGTTTTGCTTTGTTTCTGTTCTCACAGATAACTCAGCACTCATGATCAGCTGTCAAGCTATAACGGAGTGTTGAGGCAGTCCCTGAAACCACAGCGCCATTTTGTAGGAACTAAGAAGCCAACCTCAAGGAATCACTCGCCCCAAGAAGACTTTGTTCTGATCTGATGTGTTTCTAGCCTGGTGGAGCCTCAGCTATCCAAAGGAAGAGCTGTTAAGATGATTGGAATTTTGGTTTTTCCGATTCACTCTTTTTTCTCTCCAGCCATCTGCCTTAGACAGCAGGAGAAAAGGAAACTTAGCCTCAGAGGTGGGGTCCTTCGGAAGGACTGACAGTGGGCTAGCTCTCCTGCTGCTGGGAGCCTGAGTGCCTTTGGCTCCTTGTCCAGACCTCAGCTTTACCACGGAGGTTACCTGCTTACCATCAACATCGAAACTTGCCTCTTCCCCTGGGTGTATTCTCCCTCTTTTGTGTACAGTTTGATTCCTCCAAACTGCTCTCCCTGTGAAGAAAGCCGATGGAATTCAGGGAGCCTGGCCAGCCACCCAGGCCTTTATAAAGGTCCTCGTACCACAGGATGTATGGGAGACCCAATAAAGACTTTTGCAAAATGCTTTACTGCTTTGAGCTGCTTAGGGTATCTACTGAGAAGGATTTTATTTCTATTCCTACACAAACTGGGCCGAGAGGATGTCCTTGGCCCTTCCAAGTCCCTTTGAATGAGACTTGTGTTCGGTAGAGATGTGAGCCTGGCTGGCATACTGGACATCTGGCCTGGTTTTCTCTGCACATTTAATTTGTGGTGGGGGAAGACCCAAGGAAAGGTTTTTGTTTTTTTTTTTCACCAGAATAGTCAGATGGTTGAACAGTGTAGGAGGGAAGAAGCAGTGATTCATGTGGAAGTTCTGTAATTTCACAAGTTATATATATATATATATATATATGTGTGTGTATAACTTTATTCTTCTAGTCATTGAGAGGGAGATGTACTAGGGAAGAGACTCCTAGTAGGAAGGTGGTGGTGGCCCTATTAAGGATGCTGTGAAGACAGACTAGAGTCAAGCAAGTCCTCTGAATCTTTACTTGATAGAGAGTATTACTCCTATTGGGTGGAGAGATGGCTCAGCCCCAACATAGAAACCCGAAAACTTGAGTTCATATCCCCAGGATTCATGTAAAAAGCTGAGCCTGGGGGTCTAAGGAGATGGATGGCTCAGTGTGTAATGCACTGAAGACCAGAGTTCACACCCCTAGATGTGTGTGGAGCAGGGTGCGTGGGGACAGGAATCCCCAGAAGTTCATGGGTCAGGCAGGCTAAGGGTATGTAGCAGCAGTGAGACCCTGTCTCAATGGGGAAGGTAGGGATCACTAAGGGAGGTTGTCCTTTGACTTCCACATGTGCGCAAAGGCACACAAAGCTCACACACTATGCACATGTCATCAGACAACTTTAAAAGATGGGCTTGATGGCATGCATCTATACCCCAAGCATTGAAGAGATGGATCTTCCTGGTGGTACTCAGTAGCCAGCCAGCCTTGCAGAAGTGGTGAGCTGTAGGTTCAATTAGGTGGGACAATTTTTTTTTTCATTTTTCAATATAGGAATGTAAGGTACCTACTGTTGACTGAAAACTCTACACATGTGTATACAAACATGTTAAAATTTTCATCTACGTAACACAAGAACACCCGGGTATGCAAATGTTAAAACACAACATCACACATCCACTTCCAGAGCCTCTGAGCTGCCCAGTGGCTTTCCCTTCTCCCCTTGAATGTTATGGAAACTAGAAGTGACTTCAGAGAACCCCCCTAAGATTTCAGAGCCACTCCTAAGTCGTCTCAGCAGTGACCCTAGTTACGTTTTCTGCACCATGCTCACCATGGGAGAGTCTGGCAGCTTGCTATATCAACTTTGGGCTTTTCAGGAACATGAGTGGTAGAGTCTGGCCAAATCTGTAGTCACCGTCACCAGGCTATGAACTCACACAAAGTGTGAGAGACAGTCTAATGAGTTATTTTCCTTGCAGGAGTTGTGAATTAACACTATGAAATCCCATGTAATTAGGATAATACCAGCTGACTGGGATATTGATGGGGAGAAGAGCATTTATTTGAAGACTTCTGATCCTTTCTAGCCTAGAGAGCCTGGCCTAATACACATATAATGACCATTAATGTCCTGTGATGTGTGTTATCATTCATCCATTATATCCATCATCTGAAGTTGGGGACTCCTCAGGTCCTGCAGCTTATTTGTGTTCCATGTAGAGGTCGGGAATTTACAACACAGTGATCCTTCGAAATCCCCAGGCCATAGCCATTTCTTGTTTGAGGATTTTGGAAGCAGGAGAAAGACTCAAGTCCCTTGAAGGAGGATATGTGTGGGGCCATTGTCCCGGCTGGAGAGGGAAACCATTGTAGGATATTTTATCACACTGTGAACCTGGAGATTGTGTTAGTTACTGAAAAACAAAAAACAAAAACCAAAAAACAAAAAACCCTGTTTCTAGTTATGGTGTGGCTCAGACCTTTAATCCCTCTGGCTGGAATACAGATATGCACTTAGTACACACCTCTAATCCCAAGCAGTAAAGGTAAAGTTTAGTTTGTAGAAGGAAGCACCCATGTTTGAAAGTGATGTCTAATTGAGAGGCAGGCAAAGTGATGAATCAGAGAAAGATTTGACAGAATAGGATCTGCCCAACTCTCATGAAAACAGAGGGGTAAGAGAGCGACTTAAAAGAGAGCAGTGCAGAGGAGGCAGTTTAAATAGGACAGTTGTACAGAGACAAGTTGTAGAGAGAGAACAAGCTGATACATGTGAAGACAGAATGAGCCAGAAAATGAGGAGGAGCCTGATATTGAAGCAGATTGCTAAAGTTAGTATGAGGCCAAACAGGACAATTTAGTAGAAGCAGAGAGAAGCCAGACTGAACTAGTTAGCTTGGAGAGGAGTTTGACCCAGAACTGCTAAATTGAATGAGCCAGCCAGAGATCAGAAAGAACTAGGAAGGGGGGGCAAGCTTATTCAGTTTATTAAGTCTCAGAGGCTGAAAACATTCTCAGCCTAGATAAGACTGTACAGAGGCTAGAAGCTTCCAGGACTTGGCCTAGGTTCGCAGACAGAGGCAGCCTCTGAGGCAACAATCAGAGCAGGAGAATAAAAGCTACTTCTACAGGAAACCACATATCTTATGCAGTTTCTTCCATCTTGTTTCTCTCCTTCATTCAGTCCCTACTCTTTCTATAGACTTTATTTTACCTATGTGTGGGAGGGGGCAGGGGGTTTGTGTGTGTAAAGAACTCAAGAGTTTAGACAAGAGCATTAGAAATGGTTGTAAGACTAAACAATGTGTGTGCTGAGAACCAAATTTTGATCTACGGCTCTTAATTGCTGAGCCAGCACAAACACACTTCTAAAATGCAGTGGCTTGGATTATTTAATGCTTGTCAGGGAAATTTTTGAGGAATTCTTCATGCCTGCTGCCAAGAGTACCTTCCCGAGGCCCTGGGACTGAGACAGATCTCTTTGCTCAACGGGTTCTTCATGGCTTCTGGGTTTTCACATCAAGTTTGCTCTTTAACCTCACCACCCTCATGACTTAGAAGATTTACTGAAATCCCTGTGTCCTTGGCTATGGTTTAGAGAATTCATGATGCTGAGGCTCCCGCCCCCCACTGACTAGCATGTGATCTTCTAACAAGCTGCCTAGCTTCTATTTGTGTGTCTTCTCAGCTGTAAAATGGACACTCTCATCCCCATGTCATGGGAAGATGAAGCTTTTGATGAATAATTAACACATGAAAACAAACAAATGAACAAACAAATAAAAACCATAATGTGGGCACCAACTTGACAAGCTTGGAAATCACCCAGGAGACACACCTCTGGGTGTTTCTATAAAAGTTTGAGGAAAGAAGACTCACCCAGAGTGTGGGCAGCAGCATCCCTTAGGGTGGAGTTCTGGATCTGAATAAAAGGCCAAAGTGTGCTGAGCGCTAACATTCATCTCTCTTTGCTTAATGCAGAGTGCAGATTCAATGTGAACAGCTGCCTCAATTTCACCTCCATAATGGACTGTATTCCTTCAAGCCATGTGTCAAAATAAACCTTTAAGTGCCTCTGAATCAGGTATTTTTCACAATAATGAGAAAATAAATAACACACATGAGGAGACCACTGTGTTTAGTGATCCCCACCCACTATATGGAAGCCTCCCCAGAAAACTAGAGAGCCACTGTGCATTCTGCAGGGATATAAAGTCCAAATCTGAACTCTACCATTTTCTCTACACTCAGTCTTTATCTAGTCCTTCATGGAGACCTAGAAGAGACAAATGTGTCCCATGAATGAGACTCTGCCACACAGGATACAGGATTCAAAACTCTCTCACTCCCCTGGGCTGTAGGCAGATGCCACACAGTGAAGTTTACCCAGCATGTCTCTATGTGGTGGGGGAGGGGAATTTTTGCCTTCCCATAAGGAGGAGTCAATAAAGCCTCAAAGCAGACAGAACAACTGTTTAAAGCTCAAGGATAACTCCTTGGTGGCCCATCTTGCCTCCTAGCTTCACTTGGGGGAAGTCCACCTAAGCATAGCCTCTTCCAGATCTTTGCTCCTTCTCTTGTGTCTGGATGAAGACATCTGTGTGCTAGGCCTGGATTCTGGACCTGCACAGCTCTGTCTTTTCAACCAGGTTACTCTGGATATGGTCTACTCCCTTGCTTTATCTCCTTATCCTGGACTCCTCCTTTCCTGCTCAGCCCATGATGGACAGTGGTCTTTGGCATTCACATGCAGCCCTGTTGGCTCTGGAGGATGGAGGGAGCCTGTGTCTGGGGAGGAATTGGCACACCATCTGGCTCAGCCCCATGTCAACTTTTCAGGGTCAAGGCCCTTTATTTGCTTCTCTTGGGTCCACCCCTCCTATCTGTGAAGACATTGCCTTCTCCAGCTCTGGGCAGGCCTCTCAGCCTCACCTTTATCCTCTCCCTGGGAAACAAACACAGGAAAGAGCTATAAACACTCATGACTCATGACAACTGCACCATCTCTCCAGCCCCAGCCACTTTGGAAAGCAGTAACATGCAAACTGGAATTTGGGGACAAGGACTAGCATTCATGATATGAAAGAATTTTCTGGGGTGTGACAAATACTATGTTTCTGATTTTTCATCTCTCTACATATCACTGTCTCCAGTTCTGTTTCTTCCCCCATGAGGCAGTGAGGAACCGTGACTAGCCACCTCTGACAATAGGTCATCAATGGGCCCTTCGCTGTAATTGAGGTAGAAAACAAAGATGTTGCCCCTTCTCTTGGTCCCTAGCATTGTTCCAGATTCCTATTTTCCATAAGCTCAGGGAGGATGGAAGACTTGGAGGTAAGACACAAGAAAGGTTCAGCCCCTGTGTCCTTCACAGATAAAGAACTAATATCATGGTGTGGGGAGCGGGTGTGGCGGCAGTCCCAAAGGCGCCAGGGACTGCAGCTAAGTCATATGACTTGCACCTGACTTCCTCATATAAGACACAAACATCTTGAGTGCTGCGCAGGTGTACCAGGATACAGGTGAATCCAATTTGGTGGAGATTTGCCCCTGCTGCCCTGATTAGCTGAAGCTGCGTGCCTGGTGAGGTGGCGTGGCCTGCTGTGCGTGGATGGGAACTGAGAGTATAAAAGAGTGAGAGGCCCAGGGTTCGGGGGAGATATAAACAGGGGAGATATAAACAAGGGAGATATATGGAGAAAGAAGAAACAGGACTGAATAAATGTGTGCAGAAGGATCCTGTAGCAGCGTCGTTCTTCCTGGCCTGTTGAGCGCGCGCAACATCATGGATGGACTATATCATACTCTTAGTGATGCTTTAGAAATGACAATCTCAATCTGAAAAGTATGGAGACCTTGGCGTGGGGACATGGATTACTGAGTAAAGCACTTGTCTCACAAGTGTGAAGATTGGAGGTCAGATCGCTAGAACTGGATGCAGTAGGGAACATTATGAATATGAATGTGACTATTGAGAGATAGGAGGCATGGACAAAAGAAGCCTAGGCTGACTAGCCTGGCATTTGTATAGGTAGAGCAACAAGAACCTGGTTATAAACAAGGTAGAAGGTAAGGACCAGCACTTGACGTTAGCCTCTGGCCTTCACATGAGCACCATCAAACACACACACACACACAGGAGGGGGGAGAGACAGAGAGACAAAGAGACAAAGAGACAGAGAGACAGACAGAGACAGACATGGAGACCAACAGAGACAGGCAGACACTCACACGGAAAGAGTGGGGGGCGGAGAGAGAGAGAGAGAGAGAGAGATACACACACTGGCTGCTACATTGTGCCTGCATCTGGGATAAAGAGTGATTAAGAACAGGAGACCTCACAATGAGGGGAAGAATTGCTATCCTCATCCCAGCAGTGGACTGTAGTTTCCCTGGTACCTCTAGGTACTCTGGGGAGTGTGGATCTCATAACATAAAGTGCACGTGGTCTGTAAAAAGTATCCCATGCTCTCCACCCCTCCTTTGTCTCCTTTCTTCTCTCAGTGTCATGGAAACCAGTAGTGATTTTGCAAGGGTCCAGCAATCCCTGAAAAGTACCTTGCCAGGCCTCATTCTCCATGTTTCTCTTTCTTTCTCTCTACCTCTTCATCTTCTCCTCCTATCTTTCTGTGTCTGTCTCTCTCTCTGCCTGCTTGCACGCGCGCTCTCTCTCTCTCTAACTTTCCTCCATTCCTCTTCGTTTCCTTCCTCGTTTCCTTCCTCCTTACCTACCTACCTTCCTTCCTTCCTTCCTTCCTTTCTTTCTTTCTTTCTTTCTTTCTTTCTTTCTTTCTTTCTTTCTTCCTTCCTTCCTTCCTTCCTTCCTTCCTTTCTTTCTTTCTTTCTTTCTTTCTTTCTTTTTCTTCCATCTTTTCTTCCTCCCTCCCTATTTCTCTTTCTCCCTCTCCCTCCTTTTCTTCCTTCCTTCCTTCCTTCCTTCCTCCTTCCTTCCTTCCTTCCTTCCTTCCTTCCTTCCTTCCTTCCTTCCTTCCCTTGTGTATCTCAGAATGCCATTGAACTTACTATGTAGCCAAGGATGAACTTGAACTCCTGATCCTCCTCTATCCTCTTCTCTAATATTAGCATTACAGGAATGCTTTGCCATGCCTGGTTTATGCAGGGCTATTGATAAAACCTAGGGCCTGGTACAATCTAGGCAAAGACTCTATGAACTGAGCTACATCCCCGATCCTATCTACATAGTTTCCAGCATTATTTAGATGTCAATGGAAGCTGCTTTCTGACTGGGCCCTGGCTTTCACTCTGGTAGGAATGCAGGCTCTGCCTGGAGGGCTCAGCAGGAACGTGAAGTCAAACCCTCACCTTGCTTTGAGCTAGGGCTGATATTCATCATACATGGCTTTGCTGTTAAGAAAGACTAGTAAGACTACTCATGGATATTGAACAGGGAACTCTGATACTTATAGAGGGAGGCTGGGGAGGATGACTTATTTTGCCTACCCTGAGATGCTGACATACTTGAAATGAGTATGGTATAATTATAATAGTGATTTCAATCTTGCCTGTCATTAATATTAACAGTTCCCATCACTCTACCTTTCCTCCTTGATGAGAGTTTTGTGAGAACATGGTACTCCACAGGTGGGCTTACTGAAGTCAGTTCTGATAGTTGCCAGGAAAGGAAACCGAGTCCAAGAAAAAGGATGGCAACCTGGGTTCTCCCACTGAGCAGACACTCTCCAAGGAGCAACTGTCCCCCTTTGGTGTAACTCAAGACCCTCCAACTTGAAGCTTTCCTTCCAGCAAGTGGGCCTTGCTTCTTCTCCTACCTTCACCCTTCCACTCCTGGAGAATTCAGAACTGCCTTCTTCAGCCTGCTTGTCCTGGTGCAGGAGTATAACCATGACAGGGACTCTGTCTACTCAAACCCAACCATTTCCTCATCCCAAGTCTTAATTCTCCTTCTCTAAGGTGTGTCAAGATTTTAGGACTTAAAATATGATGGCAGGGGCTGGAGAGTCCAGTTTGACTCCCAGAGCCTAAACAGGGTGGTGGCCACCACCTCCTGGAAGATCAGCTCCAGGAGCTCTGAAGCTCACCTATGGCCTCCAAAGGTACCCACACACACACAGCATGCACACATAAATAAGAATACCAGACATCTTTTTAAAACTCATTCTTCCAGCCATAGGAACCATTTCAGGTTGTGAGGCTCTGACTGGTCCATCTGCTCATCTTTCCTTGGGTAAGCTTTCTGGAGCTTTAGGCTGTCTCAAGGCATGTGAAGCACCTTTGTGAGAACCAGCCTGTGTCACTGGCCCTCGGAGAATCATGGCATGCCCTCTGAGGGGCAAATGATATCCTCTTCTCTCAATGCTGGGCTTGATGCTGGTATTCCGCTCATCAGGAGCAGGCTGAGTGGGGACCTGTGGATTTCTGCACTCCTCTCTCTCTCTCTCTCTCTCTCTCTCTCTCTCTCTGTCTGTCTCTCTGTCTCTCTCTCTCTGTCTGTCTCTCTGTCTCTGTCTCTCTCTGTCTGTCTCTCTCTGTCTCATTCTGTCTGTCTCTGTCTCTCTGTCTCTCTGCCTCTCTCTGTCTCTCTGTCTCTCTCTCTGTCTCTCTCTCTCTCTCTGTCTCTCTCTCTCTCTCTCTCTGTCTCTCTCTCTCTCTCTCTGGGGAGCTCAGTCTCCTGACAAGCAAGGTTCCCACACCCATGGCATGAGACACAGGTGACATTGTGTTTCTAATCTCCCCTAAGTTCTGTTGGTGACTTCAGAACAAATCCACTCATTCAGTGTTTATTTCTGTTGCCTGCCAGGAGGTCAAGCTGAGGCAGGTTTAGCTGTTCCCTGCCTTCTCCTGAAGGTTGTAATAAACTTAAGGTGACTCTTCTTGAGCTCTTAGGAACCATGTGGTCGACAGGAAGGTCTTGATAAATGTCAGCTATGATTAGCAGTTCAGCTTTGCAGTTTGATATGAAAACATTAGTTTTTATCTACTTTTTGAAAGTTTAAGAAATTCCCCATGGCTGGTCTTGGGTTTAAAAACAACTAGCCTCTCTTTAACAGAGATGCAAAATCATGTCCTCAAATACCTCACACCTTCCCCAAGAATTGATCTAGAAAACATGGCAGAGGACTGGGGTTGGGTTAACAAGTGAGTCTTTGTCTTTCTTTCTCTCTCTGCCTTTCTGTCTATATGTCTGTGTCTGTGTCTGTGTCTGTGTCTGTGTCTGTGTCTGTGTCTGTGTCTGTGTCTGTCTCTGTGTGTGTCTCTGTGTGTCTCTGTGTCTGTGTCTGTGTGTGTGTGTGTCTGTCTGTCTGTGTGTGTGTGTGTGTGTGTGTGTGTGTTACATGAAAATGTCTACATCTATGTAGATGGATGGGGTATACATGTTCATAGAAGGGCACATGAAGGTCAGAGGATGACATTGGTGACCTGCTGTCTCATTCTCCATTGCATTCCTTTGAAACAGGTTCTCTCACTGATTCTTAAATTTGGTGCTTTTCAGTTGAGCTGGAGGGCATGTGAATTCTACTAAGCCTCCTGTCTCCAAGCAATCGTATCCACTGAGCCATCTCTCCATCTGGCATCCTTCTCAGTTAGCAAGATGTATGGAATCCCTGCTGGAGGGAACAGAGGTAGGGCTCTGGAACTTATATCAATAGAAATTAGTGATGCTCTGAGGCATCAGACAGGCCAGCTAACACCATGGATTGGGATGGACCGGGGAAAGGAGGACATCTTGTAAGTTGCCTGGGTCATTCAAAGAAAAGAAAATTAACCACTGTAAACATCAATCAATGGAAAGGACCACTGTGAGGTGCTCCGGGAGATTACAGAGAAGGTAAAAAAGGCAGACAGGGTGTGTTCTCCCTCAACTCTCCAGACGTACAGTCTGAGGGGAGAACCTGGGGTAGTGGGAGGCTGGCCAGTGGGATGCATGGCTAAGGACCGGATGGGCAAAGGGAATCCCATGGAGATGGTTGGAGCTTCCCTCCTGTCACCAGGGGAATCACCATGTGGCTGTGGCATCCACTGCAGTTTCCAAGGTCAGTTCCTGAGATCCTGCCCCAAGTCCAGATGTCACCACTGGGAGATGGCAGCGAAGGATACTGATTCTGATTGGCCAGCAGCACATTGGTTGGCGTTTTGAGAAACTACAACATCAGTATTTTCATTCAAAACAGAACCAAAATCAAGGAAGAGCCTATAACCTAATTCTGTCTTTCCTAGGAGTAATCATAAGAGAGTTATCAGATATCACATAGACTGAAGACAGGGACAAGGTCATCCTTATCAAGTGATCTACCATGACAATGGTAGGGAATCAGAAATTCAGTGTTTATAGTTAAATTGATCACCTCAATGGGATATAGCATCACCTAGGCAACAGGTCTCTGGGTATATCTGTGAACTATGTCCAGGGAAGTTTAACTAAGGGAGAAAGACACGTGGTAAGTGTGGGTGGCACTATCCTGTGGTCTGGGGTCCCGGACTGAGTGAAAAGAAGTAAATGAGGTGGAACCCAGCCCTCATTTTCTTTCTTCCTGATTGAATAAAATGTGACTAGCTCCCTCCCACTCCCATGCTTACTTACTCACCTGCATGATGGACTGCACATCCTTAATCCATAAGCTGACAAAAGCCTTGCTTCCTCGAGGTGTTTTTGCCATGTATTTTGTTCCAATATCAAAAAAAGACAAAAGACAAAAAAAACAAACCAAAACAAAAAAAAAATCCCCAAAAGCCTAACACATGAGGCAAAGGCTAACCCCCCTCTCTGGTTTAGGGGAAAGTGTATTTCCTTCAGTTAGAAGATGCCAGGAAGAAACCCCACAGGTTTTTGCTGTAGAAGCTACCTGGTGAGGACACGGTTGTCCCTAAGGTAACAGAAGCCGACACTCTACAGTGTAAAGCACACACAGATTTTTTTTTAAACTATGAAGGGGGATCGTTCCTACCGAGGATGGGAGAACAGCCGGGCTGGGTCTGATTCTGCTATGCAGACTTAGGAAGCTCAGGTGCTTATCTGTGAGAAGCTGTTTTGTCACAACAAACTTTTGCCTCTGCCAGTGTGTGGCATAGAACGTCTAGGTGTAGGAATCTAGGTGTGATATTTCCAGCATGTTCAGGTTTTGACTGCTGCCTGCCTACCATCTTTGTTTTGAGTCAGCCAGACTGTGTATCCAGCAGCAGCTTGAAGAATTCTCAAGGGCTATAGGAGGAAGGCAGAGGAGGCCCACTCAAGACTACAGATACCCTGAGTCCTGGAACGAGGCACATGGAGATGGGTCATATTTGTGGAAAACTCCATATACCGGACTCTATCACCAGTTCTTCTACACATTAAAAACATGAGTCTGGCATATTGACCTTTTCTTACTTAACTAAAAAATAGCATCCCGGGGGGGGGGGGCATAAAGTGCATCTCTTGGAATTTCAATAGTTACATTTGGGAAATAAAACACATTTCCTGTGGGGGAAATCCAAGGATGTGTTGATATCAGGACTCTGAAAAAGTGAGTTTAGCTTTTTGCCAAAATGTTTGACAATCAGGTGGGATCATACAGTCTCTATCAAAGATGACTGACCAGAAGTTACCCCTCCACCAGGAAGGTAGATCTTGAAATAAGGAGCTTCCTGAGAAGAACAAGGGTTGGGGATGAAAAGAAAAGAGAAGATGGGTTGTGGCCAAATGGCTGTGACCATGTATGTTGGGGTGGGGACTTTTATATTCAGGGAAACAAGTTATAAGCAGGAGGGATCAGATGAGGCTGACTAGCCAAGGGATTCCATGGAAGTCTCTCAGAGGGGAGAAGCAGGTGACCACAAGATGAACTGGGCAGTATAGTCTGGTGGAAGAAGACCTAGAAAGCCCAAAGTGACATCGGGGAGAACCTTTAACCATGAGTTTGAGCCCAGAGTTAATGCCCCAGAGTCTGCAGACCCAAGACCAATCAAGATCCCAGGCTATATCATCATGCTTCTCATGTGATTTTGGGCAAGTTCCCTAACTCTAATAAGCATTGAGTACTTCATTGTGCTAATACCTACCATGAGAAAACATAGAGGTGACATAGTAAAAAATCCCTGTGATACCTGGAAACTGTAGGAACCCACAGGAATTCAACAAACATTTCTTTCACCTCCCAGAAGTTCTGCCTCCAAGGTCCTTCTATGTTTAGAGTTACACTGTCCAATGTGCTGGTCTGAACTAGCCCCAAGTGGAACTCTATCCTTTTAGAGGTAGGCAGTCCAAATTGAGATCACAAGTGCAATCTACAAGAACATTCAAGATCAGAATGGAGTTCTTCTGTTTGGTAGCCATGCAATGTATGAAGTCTAGCTCAGGCTGTGTGCTAGAGACTTGCTGGTTCTTCACTTTGTTTTTGGTTACCCAGCAAGACATTGGATAAAATGTATATGTATGTGTTTCTGTGTTAGTGTATGCCATGAGTGTGTGAGTACCCACAGAGGCCAGAAAATGGATTTGGATTCCCATGGATCTGGAGTTATAGATGGTTGGAAGCTGCCTGATATGGGTGCTGGAAACCAAACTTAGGTCCTCTGCTAGAGCAGCAAATACTCTTCATGCTGAGCCGTCTCACCAGTTCTGCCACCATACTTATTTTAAAGCAGGGTCTCATGTAGCTCAGGTTGGCTCACAACTCACTGAGTAGCCAAGGTTCACCCTGAACTCCGGATCTCCTTGCCTCTACTCCTACTGCTGGAATTTTAGGCAGGCTTTTGAGACATAATCTTATCTGCTTCTGGGCTAAAGTGGATGGGAAGGTACCCATGATTCCCAAGGCCCTGAAAGGCAGTAGCCACAAACCAAGAAATTAAGAAGGCTGGGCTTGACTGGTAGAGTTGGCTCATTGGTGGCCAGATGTAACAAGAGGAACACTAGGGGAGGCTAAGGACAAATTTCTCCCTTCTTGGAGATAAGTCTTCTTCATTTGTCCCAAGGAGACAGGCCCACTCCATGTGTCAGAAGACTCCCACAGCTTGTGTGTGAACTTGGCAGGAATCAGAGTCTCCTAATGTTTTCCTAGACACAGGTGTGGGGGAAAGTGATTAGTTCAATGTCATCTTTAGAAAACCAAGAGTTTCCTGAGAAATAACCATCAGACATCCACACTCACGAGAAGACTCTCTTCTCTTTTCCCAGGCAGCGTGGTGTGGTTGTATTAGAAAAGTGTACATTTTACCTGACTTTTTTAAAATAAGGAGAAGATGGCCACTTACATTCTGACATTGAGGGCATTGCTTCCCTACTCAGGTCAGGAACATAATGATCCAAAGGTAGGTCTATGTCACACCACCATGGCCCTGATTTGCCAACCAGAAGAGGCCGTAGGTTGGTCACTCCACTTCTCTTTCTGTCTTTGGAACTACTTTCCCTATGGATCATTCGAACAGGGTGGGTAGGAAATGTACAGAGGGAAATTGGGAGGGGGAGGACTGTAGGTAAGGAAGGGAAGTTTCCTTTTGGCGGTATTTTGTTTTGTTTTGAAGCAGGGTCTTATATAGCTGACCTCAAATTCATTATATAGCAAAGGGTGACCTTACACTTCAGATCCTCCTACATCCAATTCAGGCAGGGCTGAGGATCAAACCCAGGTTTTGTGCATGCTGGCCAGGCACTCTACTAGCTGAGCTACATCCCTGGCCTTGGAAATGTCCTTCCATTGGGTTGGTATGACAGAGAAGAGACACTTCCTGGTGCCCAGGCTAGCATAGAAAATGGATTTGTGGTTTCTGGAGACACCAGTCTGGTGTTCAATTGATTTTGTAAGAACTGGAAAATGAGAGCATCGGGCAGAAAAAGGTACTGAAGGGGTGGGGGGGGGGGAACAGGTGTGGTATCTGAGGCTGGAGTCACAGGTCATCTGCAGAGACAGTGTCAATTCTATTAGGTGTTCCTGGGTGGGTGAAGCCCAGAATGTTCTCGCCTGCATGTTTTGCAAGCTGTGTAACTGGCATTTAGAAGAAGCAAGTCCAGGCTAGACTGAATGAGTCAGGAAGACAGAAAAGAGAGAGAAGGAGTGTGCTTGCTATGAGGAGAGAGCTAGAAGGCAGCAGAGAGAGGCCAGGAAGGACAGAGACAGGGTGCTGCTCTTTGTCTAAAGCAGTCTTTCCCCAGCTGTGTGGGAGCAGAAGTAGGATTCATGCCCAGGTAAACATGAACCCAAGAATCTCTTCTGTTCCCATTCCATTACCTTCATGGCCAGATACTCCACAGGGAATCACAAGAAGGCACCCCCCCCCAACAACACACACACATTCACACACACCCCAACATGAGCACCCCAAACCATCGTTTGGAAAATATAAAGTCTGCAGTCAGAATTACCCTTGGGGAGGCAGCAATTGGGGAAGAAGGGATAGGGGTCATGGAATCTGAAAAAAAAAAAAACTTCCTCAGGCTATATATAACCTTGACCTACATTGTAATTGGTCACATTAGACAAACTTCATGCTCTAGGGAGAAGGAGGACCATCTAAGGATGGGTTAATCACAGATACCTACCAAGCTCTGGAAGAATGTTTTTAAGAAGGTTCAGCTTCTGTTTCAGACTTCTAGCATATTCCCATTGTGCCAAGGGAATGCTGGGACTGTTCTAGTGGCTTGTGTCCCTTGCTCCACTCCAGTATACATCATACATCTAGAGTCAGGAAGACCTAGTTCATGTTTGGAAGCCTTCTAGAACCTCCCAAGGGTTTTTCCAGGTGGGAAACTGAGGTTTGAAATGAGAAAGGGCATTTTTATTTCCCATGCCATTCGGTGGCCTGTTCTCATGGCTCTAGAAACCAGACTTAGGGTCTAAAGTGCCTTCCTAGAGCCTCATCCACTTTCCCAAGAGTGCCTCTGATCAGCAGAGGTTCTTGCCCAGGAAAAGGAGCTGCATCCTCAGAATAAGATCTATTCTACCTTACACCATGAAGCCTTTTCTCAGTCCAACCTGCAGCCCTGGGTTAACATTCTAACTTAATCTGTTGTGCTGAGCTGGGTGTCATGTCTGGGAAACAAAGGAAACTAGGACATTCACACATCTCAGAGCAGGCTAGGCTGTAGGGTTGGCTAGGGGTTATAGAGTCTCTGGGTAGGTGGTTCCACAATATACTGAGAGTTTTGTTGACTTGCAATAATTACCTACTCTCCCCATTCCGTACCAACACACGCTCTCACATCTCACCCTCCACCCTGTTGGGCACACACTTTCACAAGTAGAGGACACTCTCAATTACCCATAAGAATGAAGAGGAGTCTGGGAAATGGAAAAATAAATTAAGAAATCAAAACAACACTGGATCCATAAGCAATCCGAAGCCGCTTGCTTGTCGCTACATTTGTGAATAGAAAGGCAGTTGTTGGCCTCTCCAAACACTCAGGGCTCAGTCTGACACATGAGCGAGTCCCATTCCCTGAGCACACCCCGCTGGGTGGTGGGGACAGGCCTGGGAAGGTGACATGGGGAAGGGGGTGTAGCTGGGCAGAAGGACATGAGGCTGTTGACAGGGAGACAAGACTGTCCCTGGATGTAAACATCACCATGGAAACTCCACAAATACTTGCCAGTGCTGACTCCGACTCCTTCCTCTCCCACTTTGAGGGTGGGAGGGAGGGTACTCCTTCCCTGGCTACACAGTACTTTCCATTACCCACTCTGAGCTGCCAAATGTCCCCCGGGCTCCCACCAGGTCACTCTCCTCAAAGGGCAAGAGCATGCCATTGACAGACAGGCTGCGCTTCGTCCAGATGTTTGAGACCCGCCTAGGGGGACTGTAGCCACCAGGAACAGCTGCAGCTGCAGCTGCAAAGTCCCCCATGTCAAAAGAGTGGCTTCGTTTGGCCTTGCCCTCCAGGGGCAAAGGGAGAAGACTCCTGGCACGGGTGGCCGGGGGCCCCAGCAGTGGCTCTCGGTCTGAGTGGTGGCCTCTGGATGATGTCCCTGCCCCTCTGCCTGCTGGAGTCCTGGAGTCTAGAAGTTCTTCTTTCCTTTGACTCTTGAGGTCCAGGGAGGCAAAGGCTCCCATCAAGCGGTCAAGGCTGGGCTTGGGACGAGGAGCTGGGGGTGGGAGCCTCCAGGGACCCCGGCCCAGCCCCGCGGCTTCCCCGCTGCCCAGTGAGCTGGAAGAAGAGGAGTCACAGGCCCTGGCCAGGCTGGTACTGAAGTCCATCAACTCATTTCGCACCACAACTTTGGGTGGTGCCTGAGGAAGCTGGCCAACGGGTATCCCACCCAGAGGTGGAGGCTGAGACCCATTGGTCTGCGAGTACACATTGCTGACAGTGGCGGCTGCCATTTTTCCTGGGGTGTCGTGGTTGCAGACCTTGTACCGCACCATGAGGATTACAATGAAGACCAGCAGTGTGGCCACAATGATACCTCCGATGACCAGAATCATGGTGCCCCCCAGGATCTGACTGTGCATAGACTGGCATTGTGGGTAGTCGGCCTTGGTGAAGAACTGGGCACAGCCCACAATGTTGGTGGCTGTGAGCGTCGTGGCTGTGTCGTCCCACATAGCCAGTACGCACAAGTCGTAGCCCGTTCCGGACACCAGGTTGTTGACCACGAAGGCCTTGTTAGAGGCTGGGATCATCCTGGGGAGAGAGGCAGACACAGAGAATAAGAGAGGGTAGGACGATGGGGAGAAACCCCAGGCAGATATAGAGTAATAGAGACATGTGCAGGCCTGCTGAGAGGATGGCAGAGACTGAAAAAGAGAGACAAATAAAAAGTGAAGAGAGGTAGGAGAGAGGAAAGGGGAGAGGAGAGGGAAGAGTAGGGAAGGAGTCAAGAGTTATGAGTGTAGCATAGAAAACAGTGAAGCAAAGATAGACATGTCATCTGGAAAGTCCAGGAGATTGTTGGTGTGAAAGAAAAGACAAGAGAGAAGTATTCTGGGATGGCATGTCAGAGAAAGGAGGAAGATGGAGAGCACCTTCTCCAGGTCTGGTAAAGTAAGTGCCCAAAAGATTCAGAAACTAAGGCGATGAATGCAAAAGTGGACGAGGGATATAAAATGATGGTTGTTAAGTATGGATGGTGGTGGGGGGCTCTAGAAATGTCTGTGGTAGCCTGAGAGCTCCTGAATGGACCTTTCAGAAGCCTGGAAACAAGCTCTAAGACCTTTGCCATGGCATCCTTCTTCTGCTGGGTCCAGAGATGAATTCTGGGCTGTTCCATAGGCAATCCTGTAGAGAGGTCAACCTAAGCCTAAGAGTACCCACTCCAGCTTTCCTACCCTCTTCTCCTCCTCTAAGGTCTTCCACTCCCTGGTCCCCTGTGAACAAAATGTCTCCTTAATGACACCCCCCCCCCGAGTCTCAAGCTCAGAGCCAAGCAACGTAACTAAGATATTAAATATGAAATACCAATGCCTGAAGACTTTCACCTGATAACAGGTGGAGAGGATGGAGCTGACAGTTAATTGACAACCCATAAGAGTACAGCCCTAGGGGCTGCCATTTTCACCCTGGCTGGCCAGTGAGGCCCCACAGATCAGCACCTTAGATCTGTCTGGGACTTTGCAGCCTTCTCTTTATCCAGACACCATGACCATCTAAAGAGACAATAACTGTACTCTTAATTCATAGAGTAAATAGAAATGGCTAAGGTCCAGAGAAGGTAGATGGTTTTCCAAAGCTTACATAAATAGGACTATACCTCACTCATGGACAAATATGGGAATATGTTTTCTCCTTCTAGTGAAAAAAATCGTTATTGGTAGTGGGATGGCAAGATGGCTCAGGAGGTAAATGAGTTTGCCTCACAACCCTCGTGTCTTCCTAATGGAAAATCAACTTTCCGAAGTTTACTTCCTACTTTCATACATGTCTCATTACATATGTGCATGCACACATACGAACACACTATCGAACCAGTGATTTTAAAAGAAATTCTTCTTTTTATTATATTTTATTAATTTATTTTCTGTGTGGAGAGAGTGATGCATGCTTGCATGTCATGAAGCATGGGTGGAGGCCAGAGTCTGTTTTCTCCTTCTATCATGCGGAGCCCAGAAATTGAACTTAGGTTTTCAGGCTTTGGGGCAAGTGTATTTACCCCAAACTATCTTGCCAAACTATAAAGTTTTGTGGTTGTTGTTGTTGTTGTTGTTGTTGTTGTTTTGTTTTGTTTTGTTTTAAATCCTCACTGGCCTCAAGCTGATTAGCTACCCATTTCTCAGAAGCACTGCTCAGAGTCCTCTGGTCCATAACCATTTACAAGATTCCAAGACTGTTGGGTTCTCTGCTTGGGAGGATTCAAGAATGGGTCATGGTGTGACCAGGACTGCAGAAGACACAGAGGTCCACCAGCTCCTTCTTCTGGGGTCCAGGGATGCCAGTCAGAGCCGACGCTAATTAACCCCACTAACAACAGAGCCCACTGTTAAGTGTAAGCAAGGCAACCTGACATGCCCTTTGTTTGTCCTCTAAGTTCTTCAGGACTGGCTGGCACGATCTTCACTTTGCAGATGGGGAGGCAACACCAGACCCAGGCCAGGTAGTGCAGCTATGGGCTGTGGTGAGACAAGCCCTGAATTGTCACAATGGCTTGTGGGTGCTACAAGAGCACACCCCTGAGAGGGTGGATTGTGTCCCTGTGCCTGCGACACTTGCTATAAAGCACACCATTCTGCACTTAATATATCTAACCTTAGCAGCTCCGGGATGTGAGATCATGAGCCTCGAAGTCAGTTTGAGGCTAGCTGTATTTTCTTGGGGAACAGAAATGGCTATGTTGGCAGTACAAATAACTGTAGTGTCAGAGGGGGGAAGAGGGTTGACTCAGTAGTAAAGAGAACTTGCTGCTTTTTTAGAGGACCTGAGTTCAGTTCCCAGCACTCATATCAAATAGCTCATAACAGCCTGCAACTTCTGCTCCGGGGCATCTGACACCCAGAAGGCATGTGAACACACACACACACACACACACACACACACACACATACACACATACACACACACACACACACACACACAGAGAGAGAGAGAGAGAGAGAGAGAGAGAGAGAGAGAGAGAGAGAGCACAGAGAGCCCAGTTGGCAGAATCAAGATTGCTTTTACCAGTAGCAGCCTCAATGAGAACTAGTTCTCATTGGGCCTCTCTGTGTGCTTGGAAGTTTATACACATGGATTCATTCAATTTCTTGTCACTTCAAAGGAAGTTATTACTTGTCCCCCATTTTATTGCTCTCAATTAGAGAGGTAGGAAGCTGCTCACTTGGCACTTTCCCTTTGGAGAAATGACAGAGCTAGGACCAAGATGCACAGATGTGTGTGTGTGTGTGTGTGTGTGTGTGTGTGTGTGTGTGCATCCCAGATGTAAGCCATTTTTAAGGTGGCTTGTCCACCTTGACTTTTTGGAATAACATCTCTCATTAGCTTGGAGTGTACAAGTTAGGTTAGGTTGGCTGCTCAGCAAGCCCTAGGGACTCTGGTTTCATCTCCTACTGAGCTTTTCATGTAGTTTCTATGGCCTGAACTCAGGACTTCAGTTCACAATATGAGCTTTAATGACTGAGGAATCTTCCTAGCCCCGGGAATGATATTCTTCTTAGTCCAAAGCAAGACAATAACTGTCTTCAGGCATCCATTAGTTCAACGGCCCAAGAGAGCCATGTGAAGTGGGTGCTAGTAAAAATTTAGAGCTTTAAATGGAGCTCATCTCCTATCCATGACTTTTTTCATACCCTATCAGAAAAGTTATTCAGTCATCCTTGAAGCAAGTCCAGAATCCCGGGCTTCTCATGCATTCCTGCCTACACCTCATCAATCAAGTATCTCTACAAGCTTTCCGGCTCCACATGTGGGCCTCTTCAATTTGGGACCTGGATGTAAAACAATTTAGCTCTTGAAATACTTTCTAAGGGACAAGAACTACCTGTGACTCACAAATGACTATCAAGCTCCTCATCAGAGATGGCAACCTAGGCTACCTCTTAGTCTTACTCACCCTTATAAACCCACTAACTTTTCTTGTTCAGGTAAGAGCATCCCAAGTCAGTCAGAAACTGTAGTGGCAGAAGGCACAGTCTAGAGCTCAGCAGTTAAGAGTACATACTGCTGCTTTTTTTTTTCTCTGAGACAGGGTTTCTCTGTGTAGCCCTGGCTGTCCTGGAACTCACTCTGTAGACCAGGCTGGCCTCGGACTCAGAAATCTGCCTGCCTCTGCCTCCCAAGTGTTGGGATTAAAGGTGTGTGCCACCACCGCCCGGCTACATATTGCTTTTGTAGAAAATCTGAGTTCATTTTCTAACACCAACATGGTGTGCCTCACAGCTGCTTGTAAATTCAGCTCCAGGGGTTTCAATTCCCTCCTCTAGACTTCACAGGTAACTACAATCATGTGCACATAGTAACACATAGACAGACATGCATACACATAATGAAAAGATATTAGTGAGTCTTTAAATTACAGGTCATGGCTACTCTATGGGATCATTTAACATGTAACTAACCATGACTGTTATAAACATTTCAGAAACATTTGAATTTTTCTGAATGTGCAATAACCTCAAATTAATTCAAGGTCAAATGCACAATGTATCTAGTGTATTTCTGGAAGCATGCACCTATGCTATATCACGTGACAACTGAAGCCTTGATTCTGAACACACAATGTGTACACATTCTACTATCTGTAATGTCACACCAACCAAAGCCAAAAAACTCTGCCCAAAACACCTCAGACTAGACTACTATATATTTTAGCAGTTTTTACTATATATGCAAAGAGTTCTGCCCCCTATAGAAACATACTGGTTTAATTATACAAAGCAAAACTTGCTATTTTCCTGGCATCCTTGCCTAACATGTAAGTATCAAATTATGCGTCTTTGGATTGTATTGTGTTTGATTTTAAAAACTGTTATTTGAGTTGCTGGCTTGAGTTTTATAAAAATTCAAATTAAAATATTTTTTGGCTTGGGATTGGGACAGAATTTCTGTCAATATCTTTTGAAATAGCCATAAATATCTTTCTGCCATTTTATATTATATATTTATGCAAAGTGGCATTCTCAGTATTGTAGATTACAAAATCAAAATATCAATCAACTCTGAAAAATGTTGAAGATACTTCACATCATTCAGTATCAAATATTCAGCCAAGATTTAATTCTTTATTTAAAAATAAACAAGTGCATCCATCTCATTAGTATGCAAATTTGCATTGCTCTTCAACACATGGTAAAATTATATGTATACCAAGGAGTTGTTAAAAAATCAATCTCTTGATGGTCTGTTATCAATAAGTCTTTGAATTGTATATCTATTTTATAAACCTACATACCTGGAATCTTGTGATTTTCTTCATTAGTAAGGGGTTTTGAGTAGTAATAGTTTCAGAATCTATTGCATAGGAAAACAAAAGACTATACAAAAGGACTGATTCATTGAAAAGGGAGCAGTCATGGCACAAAGGACCAAAATGCAATAGCAATGACAATGGCCAATATCAGCCAAACTGTCACATCTCACTGCTCCAGGGAAGAGAGAAAATCATGCAAGTACAGTCCACAAATGGATGCTGGTCTATATAATATTTGTCCCTACTCAATGATCAGACAATACAGAAACTAAATAACTTTTACATCAATTTAGCACTGGCTGTCACATGCAAGCATGTGATAGATTTTCTGATAATTTATTCTGATTATATTCTCCTAAAATCCTTGGTCTGCAACAAATTAAGAAGAAGCAAAGTGGGTCCTTCTTAGGGAGTGCTCTGAGAGTCAATAATTTAGAAGATGGCTTCCTAACATCATCCAGCATTATGGATCCTCTAGTTCTTCCCTATCTGCCTTGATAAGTTCTAGAATGGGGTGGGTGTGTTTCTTTTCACTTTAAGTTCTGACAAACTAAAAAGTTGCTAAACATTACTGAAGGTTCCCTAGAAGAAAAAAAAAACCACACCTTGTTGAAATACAAAGGTCTATAGAATTTGATTCTGGGGTAACCTCAGAATGTGGGAAACAAATGAATAAGATACCCAATAGCCCAGTACCACTCCCACAAGCATCTGCTGTTATCCACCCTGGTGAACCCGACTGAAGGCAGATTCCATGATCACACCGACCAGCCTTTCAAAATATAAATTAAGGATGCAGGAAAGAATGGGTCCTGGGTCAAAAGACAGCAGTTAACACTCAGCAGGATCACGACTCTGTCTGTGAAAAACATTTCTGAAGTCTTGAAGTATTATTATCGTTTTGTTGTTGTTGTTGTTGTTGTTGTTTAATGTGCACTGGTGTTTTGCCTACATGCATGGTGTTTGAGAGTGTTGGAGCCCCTGGAACTGGAGTTACAGACAGTTGTGAGCTGCCATGAAGGTGCTAAGAAATTGTACTCAGGTCCTTGGAAGAGCATCCAGTGTTCTTAACTGCTGAGCCATCTCTAGCCCATTTTAAAAATCATTTACCCTGATAGCATCACTGTTAGCTGAAAGTATGAACTGCTATTTTAGATTAAGATACTCCAAAGTGTTACATTTAATTAAACTCACATGATTTAAACACAATTTGAAACATAAACCCAACGCTTATCAAGAAACAGGCCTAAATGGCTGATTCAGAATCTCTCCTTCTCCCTCTCCCTCTCCTTTTCCCTCTCTCCCTCCCCCCTCTTTCTCTTGATTGTTTCCGACTACAGACACAATATAACCAGCCACTTTTTTCTCCTATAACTATGTGTTTCCCTTCTTGAGGACCTACCTAAACTCTCAGGCTGTGGGTCAAAATAAACCCTTGCTTTCTAAAGTTCTTTTGGGGGTATGTTGGTACCATAACAAGTCACATAACTAATATACAAGGTTTCCCATTTCCGTTCATATTTGCCAGCATCCCTTGCAGCTAATTCTGCATGTTACATTTGGCAAACAGATGGGAGGAAGTCATATGTGGTGGACTTTTAAGAGCAAGGATGCATCCCCAACATATTCCTTCTGTTCCGCACTAGCCTGTGCAGGGATTGACCTTGGCTGTCTAGAGGACAATAAGTCAAAAGCAAGTGTCTTTACTAGTGTGACATGCTGGATGGTAGAAAGCTCAAGGTATTAAATAGTATTGTACTGTTCTGCTGAAATAGTGAGGCTTCCTTGCCTCATACAGTTCCCTGGTAAGATGAGGAAATCTGAAAATTTGTCTTTACCAGTGGCCAAAACAAGAATAAACATTGGTTTGTGTTAGTGGAAGTGACTACTCTATGCCTGAAGGGTAGTCCTTGTCTGTTTTAAGTAATGAACAAACATGCCCTCTTTTATCTTCATGGTTCCTTCAGTCTCATCTCCCCCAGCTCCCCAGATCCAGCCATTTGTGTCTCCGGTCCCTCCATCAGAGACATACCACTGTTGCCCACTGAGGTACAATGATCATTTAGTGAGGCCTTGTTAACTACTTGCTTTAATTCCTGTTTTTGCATCCCTATCACCTATCTTCACAGCCCCACATCTACAACCCATTCTGGATAGCTTCTACATCTTGCTCCCATAATAAACAATATCCTATTAAACAAAGGCAGATAACCTGTCATCATCATCACCTAGGGCCATGAGTCTCAAAGTGGGTTGTGTCCTTCCCAGGTAGAAAGAAGCTGGGGTTGGTTCAGTGGTACATATGTTCACACTCACAAGTTCTTACCCTATGACACACAGTTTGTATCAAACAGCATCTCTACTTTATGCAGTAACAATCATAGATGGAGAAACTTAGTCCAATAAGCAGATAGACTACTATCTCAAGTCCCACCCAGCCAAAAGTGGCTGGGCCAGTGTCACAAGCCATTTGGCCCTCTTTATCTGCATGTGCTACGTCTCCAAAATCAATACATTATGCCCTAGAATTATTTGAACAAAAATTTCTGAATATATGCATGTGTGTGCTGCCTATATTTGTCTCTGTATGTGAAATATGTGTGTGAACGTGTTTGGGTGTGTGTATGGGTGTCTTTCAGGTGTATTTGCAGACCAGAGCCATGTTTTCTTCATTAAACTTGGAGTGCAATGATTGGCTAAAGTAGCCTAGGTATCCAGAAAACTCAGAGGTCTCCTGTCTTGGTCCTGCTAGTGCTGGGGTTACACATATACACACACCCTCTTATTTGCTCTACTTTTTTACATGGATTATGGAATCCAAACTCAGGGATTCATACTTGCAAGACAAACTCTTTGCCCACTGAGCCACTTTTGCAGATCCTGTATATTTTTTTTCTGGTCAATATTACTGAAACAAACAGCTCTCCAATTATTTAGACCGTATTGACATTGTTTTCAGTATTGAAAGAGGTGTGTAGGAAGGAGCTCCAGTGTTCTGAGGCATTGTGAACGTTACATGCTTATAAAGCACTTGAGTGTAAATTTTGGTGTGTTAGAGAGGTGCCCTGTAATCATTTGTCTTCATACACCAAAGATTAACAGCACTGTGTTATCCTGAACATCAGGGTAGAATTAGAGCACCTACAGAATTAGAGCTTGCCAGAAAACATGTTAGTGTTAAAGCTGGCTGTTTTATAACAACTCACAAAGAAAAAATACACAAGCAATGGTCCTGACGGACATTTATTGATGCTTACTAATGTTGAAGCTATTCTGAATATTTTGTACATGTTAATTTAGTCCTTTTAGCAACCCAATGTGTAGGGGCAGGGAACTATCATCCATCCTTATGAACTGATGAAGAAATCAAAATTGTCAAAGTGAGGTGACTTGCTCAAAGCCTCACAAGAGTAAGTTTATGCTCAGCCAAAATCTGAAATCTGGATATAGTTTTTCAGAATAGATAATTTTTTTAAAGCTGGGTATGAGTATGAGGCTTGTTAGTCAGCCAGTACAGCCAAAAGGGTAAGTTCCAGATCATTCGGAGACCCTTTTTTAGAAATTTAAAACAGAGGGCTTGGAGAGATGCCTGGATGTTAAGAGTGCTTTTTGCTATTACACAGGACCCAGGTTTGGTTCCCAGGACCCTTGCTGGGTGATGCAACCACCTGCAGCTCCAGATCTCAGGTATCTAATGCCTTCTCCTAGATGCTATGGAGTGTCCAGCATACATGTGGCATACAGACATACACATTCATACACAGAAATAAAAAATAAGAACAAATAAAACATAATTGAATGGTGCTCCTGAGGAAGGATATCTAAATTTGACCTCTGACCTCCACATGCATGTGTATACAAATGCATGCACATTCGAGCACACATATGCTCTCATACACATAAACCAAAGCACATGTGCACACATACCCCAAAGAATGCATACTGTAAAACAGCCATGATGGACATTATCTGAAGATCAAGTTCAAATCTTATGCCATGATATGCTGGATAAGCTGCCTTCATGGGACATTCATTTGGGATGGATGGATGGATGGATGGATGGATGGATGGATGGATGGATGCTTATATGGCTTTCTGTCCTCAAGAAGCACTGGGGTACCTTGCTCTGATTCCAGCCTCCAAGCACATAGTACTCATGTGAATACTCTCCAATAGGAGCTGTCATTTTATGAGGATACTCAGCATGATGAAGGTGTGGCATTGACTGAAGCTGCTATAGGGATTACTAGGCTCCTGTGGCATCCTGTCCTCTGCCTTGCCCTGTGAAGAGGTGACTTTCCTACTGGTAGGCAAGAGAAACACACTCAAAATGTGCCCCTGTTGTGTTTCTACTGATCCTCCCTAACACCTCTGCCTCTAATAAACAGGCTGGCGGGGACAGAGCAAGGCTGTAGATAAAATAAAAAAAAAAAAAAAAAAAAAAAAAAAAGAAAAGAAAAGAAAGAAATTATCAGGAGACATCTCTGTCCCACTTTGGGCTGGACGGGTGGTCACAAAGAGATTGTGGGAAGAGGCTGGGGGATGAACATCCTCTGTTCCCACCCACCAAACGTACCACACTCAGACCCAGGCAATTCATTGACTTCTGTGTGAGCTGGGGCAAATCACCTTTCCACTGTGCTTCAGCCACTTCTTATGTTCTAGAATACTGCAAGTATATTGCCAGAATGAGCTGGTTAGCAGGGTATTGCTGCCAGAGGACTATGCCAGTAGGTCCCCAACTACAAATATACACAAGGTTTAACACACAAGCTCCCTGGGCTCTGGGCTCAAATCCTCTACAACTCACTGGCTGTGTGTTTGTTACTTCATTTCTCAGACCTTTGGTCTTCCTGTTTGTAAAATAGCTTACAACCTTGCTTAAACTTATATGAAGATTATATATGATGTGTGAGTATGTGTACACTGGCCCATGTGTGTGTGTGGGGGGGGTGGCACATGTGTGTGCACATGTACATGTTCATTGGCCATAGCAATCACTAGGCAAGAGAAAGCAACTGAGGCTGTTGTCAACCATGAGTCTATACTAAGGAGTGAGCATTTGGAACCATGCCCTTAAGGGAAGCTGTCCAGGGTGGCTAGGCCCAGAACTTGCCTACCTGTCTACTTTACCCTGTCCTTTGCTACCTCTGCTCCTTTGTGACCTCTCAGTAGATGCCCTACTCACAGGCAGGTTGACCAGATGTACAAAAAGTAGTATCTCCATACTGTGGAGACATAGAGGTTCCTGGGGCTCACTGGCCAGTCAGTCTAAACAATTGGAGAACTCCAGGTTTAATGAGAGACTGTCTCAAAAATCAAGGTGGAGAACAATAGAGGAAGCAGCCAGTGTCAACCTCTGGGTAGGGCCATGTCTCTGTGAGGTGGATGGAGCTGACGATGTTACCTCCTAGAGTGCTCTACAGCTCAAAGGTTTTCAACACAACTAAAGCCCAGAGCCAGTTTTCTTTGGAGTCCCCAGAGGCCATTACCTTCTTTCCCTCCCCTTCTGCACACAGGATACCCACCACAGGCTGGAAGAAGAGCAGTCACTCCTGGCAGTTGGTGATTTACTGATGTCTTTATCCACAGTCTGATATTTCACGGTTCCCAGGGCTTTGCTGGAGTAAATATGACCTTTTATCCTTCGCTTTGTTTAAGACTCAAGGTCAACAGCCCAGCTGTGATCTACCAGTTACTTTGTCTGCCAGACATCCTTGCATTAGAAGCTCACACCAGAGATTCACAGCTCCACTCTTAGCCCTTCTTGCCTGCCTGGCTGGTGGTGCTAGGGATAGAAAGCTGTGACCATGTGGCTCTAGGGAAAAGATGGCTCTTGGAGGGCTGAGACTAGGTCATTACTCTCTGCTGCTGTCTGCCCCAAGTCTGCCTGTTGTTAGGGTCAAGGCATGGCCTGGTTTTGGGTTTTTTGTTTTTTTTGTTTTTTGTTTTCTTGTATGCTCAGAGGTGGTGATAGCAGCCAGTGTAGCTGTGACTCAAATTGTAAGTTATAAATTAGAACGCCTGAGAACTCGGCCACCATTTCTGTCTGCAAGGAGAAGACCTGCATCTACCTGACTCAGATGGACTCTTCCAGTCCCTCTAAGCCACATCCTGCCCTCAATTCAAAGCTTTGTTCCTCAGATATCATTAGCACTGCCTGAAAAACTTCTTGCACTTGTGTAAGTGCGACTCCTCTGAAGTGCCCGCCCACTTTCTACTTGTCTGTGGGTGGATGACAGGAGAGTCAGCTGGGCTCATACATTCTCTGTTTTCTCACAGCATCTCCACTGGAGATGTGGATGATAATTCTGGGGGTGTCAGTGAGGAAGAGAATAGGTAACAGGATAATGTGAAAGTGAATGGAGTCACCGGCCTTGACTTAAACATGTCATCTGTAACTATCACCCCCAGATCCACCTCACACCTCAAAGCCTCTCTTGTCCTGGGAGAAGTATGGAGACACTCTTTGTAGAGTATGGCAGACCAGGGCTCAAACTTTCTTTCTTAGGAGGCCAGAGATGAAGAGATGAGCTTAGGTTACATGCCAGGTCCGTTTGTTACATCTGAGAACTTATTCACTCCTGAGCCTTGTGGGGGATGGCCCTTCTCAACACACACACACACACACACACACACACACACACACACACACACACACACACACACCAGATCTCTATAGACGAGACCTGTCCTTAGGCCTGACTCCAAACTTATCTTCGTATAAGGACCACTGCAGCAATGTGGAGAGTGGGAGTGAGGGGTGGGGTGATTGGTAAAAGAGAAGGCTAGTGTGGGTAAGCTTGGACTGTCTTGTTCTTACTCTGTTTTTTTTTTCAAGCGGTGAAATTGGGGGAGGGGGAGGTCCCATTTTAAAGCCAGAAGAACCAAGTCCAAGATAGCTGTGCTGATCAAGGAGCTGGATAGAAACCAAGAATCTTGGCTTTTCCCTTTTCCCCATCCCAAGTTCTCTCAGGCTTTTGGCCATATACCTAGGAAATGCTCTTAGTTTTCTGTAGCTGCTAAGACTTCCACTGTGCCCTTCATAGCTTCCTCTATTGTCCATTACCCAAAGAAACCACACCAGTCCCTCCTAGTTTTCTGCCCATTATAGGCAAAAAACGAACAAATGAACAACCACCTCAGAATTTTGGGTCCTCTGATCTGTGATAGTTTGGGACGGGGTCCTCTGAGCCTTCTCACATGTAAGGTGAGGAGAGTACAATCTGAGTCTCAGCCACAGCCCACCACCTGGAAGCTTTCCCAGTCCCTGTCCTGGGGGAGAGAGAACCGCTGACTCCCAGCCACACCCACATGGAGTTTTCCAAGCTTTTCCACTCAGACCTTCTTGGCAACAGTCAAAGTCGGGGGAGGAGATGAGCACAGGCTGGGAGCAGCCTTGGCATCAGCTCAGCGAGCACGAGGTGGCATTTTGATGGGTGGTAAAAATATCTCCCAAGTGTTCAGGGCCAGCTGCCACCCCACCAGCATCGTAACTTCTCAGATCCTGTCCCCATGCCGAGAACCTGAAAAGCCCACTCTGTCCACATGTCCTAGGGGATAAAGCACAGGTCACCAAGACCCTGATCTCAGGCCACTCTTATATCTGTAATAGCTACTTCTGTCATGGCCAGATACTAGCACAAAAAGGGGGGGGGGGGCTGTCAGAAGTGCTGTGGCCAACCTAATGGGCTAATTAAACAGTATCATAAATAATGACTATCAGGGATGCTAGGATGTGGCCCAGTGAGTAGAGTGGTTGCTTAGCATCACGAGGCCCTGGGGGTCCATCTCCAGCCCGGCACAAAGCAGGTGTGGTTATACATGCCTGCAATCCCAGCATTTGGGAGGTAGAATCAGGAGAACCAAAATTGGAAGGTCATCCTTAGCTACATTGAGAGTTGGGGGCCAGCCTAAGCTACAAGAGACCCTGTAAAAAGTCTGGAAGGCAGAGTGAGAATAAAAAACAAACAGAGGAGAGAGAGAGAGAGAGAGAGAGAGAGAGAGAGAGAGAGAGAGAGAGAGAGAGAGAGAGAGAGAGAAAGAAAGAGAGAGAGAGAGAGAGAGAGAGAGAGAGGTGAGGCAGAGAAGCTGGGTCAGCAATGCAGTTGCAGGCTGAGCTATACACTGAGAAGTCAGAGTGCCTGCCCTGCTCCCTACTAGGAGTCTTTCAGGGGCCACAATAAGGTTCCCCAGCAGAGAAAAACATAACCAGTGCTCTGTCAGACGACTTAACATGGCCCTGTCTTGAGACATCTGGTAACTCCCACATCACATCCTAGTGGCTTTTGCATGGGTGTGAGTGCCAAGAGACAAGAGGCTCTCTAGACAGGGCAGGGCTCTCATCCGTCTAGAACTAATCGACCTCACTCATCTTCTCTCTAGGGCCACTTGGCTTCATCACAGCACCCCTCTGCTCTGCTTTCAAATCCTCAGTGGCTCCTCCTCCTATAAGGTAAAACCCAAGCCTTGCTCTGACCACTGAGGACCTTCCTGGTGTAGTCCCACCCCCACCTCCAACTCACTCCCTGCCACTCTGCCCCAGATGCTCCCCCACCCCCAGAGTCCTTGCTGCCTCTCTAACAGGACAACAGGACCAGCACATTCTGACCCAAGAGCATTTGTGCACTGATTCCTCAGCCCGGCTATTTCTATCACTTCAGGTCTTTGACCCCATTCCACTCCTTGGAGATGCCATCTCTGATTGCCCACAATAAACAATAGCCTAAGGCTGTCTCTTTGCTTTTTTTTTTTCCATAGTGCACATTTAAAATACAATTTTAGAGTTGGGCGTGGTAGCACACACCTTTAATCCCGGCACTTGGGAGGCAGATGCAAGCAGATCTCTCAGTTCCAGTACAGCCAGGGCAATACTTAGAAACTCTATCTAGAAAAACCAAAATTTATATTAAATTTAATTAATTAAAATAAATTTTTAAAATTTAAAGACTTATTTTATGTATGTATTTGTATATATGTATACATGTATAGTGTGGGTGTGTGTATCAGAGTGCAGGTGCCATTGGAAGCCAGAAGAAGCAGATCCTTAGCAGTTGATGTCACTGACTAGTGTGATTTGCCCAGTGTGGGTGTCAGAAACCAAATTCAAGTCTTCTGCCAGGGTAGTACATGCTTTTAACCTGAGCCTCTCGCCAGACTCTAAAACATTGTTTTGTGTTTTAAGACAAGCTTTTATGTAGCTCAGGATGATTGGACTCAAGATAAGAGTTTAGGATGACCCTGAATATCAAATCCCCCTGAATGCCTCCACCTCCTGAATACTGGGATCAGAGGCACACACCACCATATCTAGTTTCTTGTGATGCTGAGAATTGAACCCTAGGCTTTTGTGCATGCTAGACAGGTACTCTAATGGGCTACATCCACTGCCCCATATCTTAAATTCTTTCCCTCTTATCTCTTTCCCTCTTAGACCTGAAAGCTTCTTCAAAAACCAAGCCTTTGACTATATTGTTTCAACCAGGAATCTTGTCCAGAAACCCAGTAACTATTTTCTGCCTTGACTTACCTGCAAAGAGGCACCACATCTGCAACTGTAATCAGAATAGACCTCTTCTCCCTTATAGCTGCTTTTATTGGGTTGTTTTTATCATAGCAACTGAAGTAAAGCCAAAGCAACCAGGAAAGAGCAGAGAGCAGAGCCCTGCCCCTCCCCCATCCTCGTATTGGCTGCTCATACTCAGCACAGACGTAAGATAAGTGCCCCCCCACGCTGCTCTGTGTGGGAACTTCCCACAGGCTCTGCAAATCGTCTCTTTGGAGAGTTCAGAGTTCAAGTCTCAGAGTCAAAGATGAGGTGCACATGGTACAATGAGGCTGGACCAGGAGCCCTGGGTTTCTCTCTCTCCATGTAAGGAACTACCCCAGCAATGGATTGCAAATGTTCCATAGATCAATGCCAATGTAGATCCATGAGGCTGTGACCCCAGCAGTGCCTGGGGAGGTCTAAAGGTCTAAAACATCAGATGCCCAGCCTGAGCCAACTAAGTAGGTGGTGGTGGATGTCACAGCAACCAAGGGGTCCTAAGGTACAGTCTGGGTTGGAGGCTCAGCACTACAGATCAACAGGAGGAGACCCAATGCCTGGACATCAATCTTCCCTGACTCCTGCATAGCCCAGCTGTCTCCGAGGAGCCAGGTCCTATGAACACTCCTAGGAAAGGAGTGTTTGGTATCTGGTATTGCTCGGAAGCCTGTGGCCACCGGCACTGTCTTCAGGTTCCTGATGCTCCCCAAGACTCTATTACTTCGATACCACTCAAACATGTATGGATATCACAGGGCTGGTTTACTCTTACTAGGAGGGAAGTGAATGAATTTTGGGAGAGAGAGGGGTCCAGAGCTACCCTCAACTTCAGGGATGTCCCCAGCCAAAAATCTCTTCCAGAGCAAGGGGAATGAAAAGAAGAATTGGTCACCTCTCAACAGCTTGAATCTGAGATGTGTCACCTTTGAGCTAGTAAAAGGGACAGGATAGGAACATGGTGGTTTGATCGGATCTTTGACAATGCACCCTGCGAAGTATCTTCCTATGCACAAGCCTGTTGGGGATTTTGAAAGTCTCCTGTTGTCACGCTTATGTGTCCATTGGAACTTCCAATTGAATGGCAGACATTTCTGACCAGGCAAACATACTTTCTACTTTTATCATTCATCAAATCACTTGTCCCTTTTATAGCTCTCCTGGATTAGGAAAATGAAGACACATGGGTCAGCCTGGCAAATAGACAGCACAAGGCTGTCCAGAAGGGAAAGGATTAGTACTTCCAGCCCTAGTACTTCTTCTTGGCTTTAGTATGTCCAGGTCCTAGTGGTACTCCCTAGTCCTAGTACTGCTTGGCCTAAGTACTTCCTGGTCCTAATAACTCCTGATTCCAGTACTTCTTGGTCCTGATACTTCTTGGTTCTAGTACTTCTTGAACTCAATACTTCCTAGTTCTAGTACTCCTTGGTCTCAATATTCCCCATTTCAGTACTTCTTGGCCCCGATAATTGCTATTTTCTAGTATTTCCGTGTCCCCGTGCTTCTTGGTTCTAGTATTCCCTGACCTCAGTACTGACTGGTCCTAGTACTTCTTGGATGACTATGAAGAATACTCATTCAAACTTATGTAGTTCCTTCTCTGTCCCAGACCGTGAAACTTGCAAGACGTAATCTTGAACCCATTTTACAGATGAACAGAACAAGACTGAAGACAGTGACATGCCTTGCCTTTGGCTGTAGGATTAGTAAATGAATCTGGGTATAAGTCAAAGGCTTCGAGAGTTCTAGCTGCCCCTCCATCTTCTCTATAGTTCGAGCTGTACCCAGCTTTGCAGAAATGTGCCATACAATGTAGTGGAAGTCATTGGTTGGCTCTTCTGGCAAATCCCCCACTTCGCTCCTATCCTTTCCTTTCTGTTCTTCCCTCTACATAGAAAGGACTTTCAGCAGCTTGGCTCCAGCAGACATTTTGTACTGGGGCAAATACTGAGCTGAGGGTAGTAAGGGAGCAAAACAGAAAGGGGCTGGATCCTTGGTGACTAGGCAACCCAGAAAAGCAGAGCCCCAACTCTCTTTTCCTGAACTCTTTTTAAAAGAGGGCATACTGGTGACTCCCCCAACCCCCCTCCTCGTTCTTCCTCTTCCTCTTCTGCTGCTGCTGCTGTGAGGCCTCTGGTAACTTGGTCTCTTGGCTGCCATAACCACCTGGTACACTTTGGATTTCAGAGAGCCACATCCTGCCCATAGTAGCAGGGTGGTAGCCCTGGGTGGCTGTTTCTGAGTAGGACCAGGGTTCGGGTTGGCACCCTTGTTCCCAGCTTATGCCAACATTGCTGGCACTTGAAATTATAAAGAAGTGATACTGATCAGAAAAATCCCCCAAATTCGAGGCTGAAGTGGGTGCCTGGCCCATGTTCCAGCTTTCCAGGACCCTAGGAGGCTTTAGTAAAATGACCCACAGGGTGAGCCCTGGTGTGGGTGGAGCCAGGGCTCATTCTTACCCTTCCTATCCCTCTACTTGTGGGTACATGATTTCAATAGGAAGAGAAGTTATAAAAGGATGCGTCCTCAGAAAGGCTGACTTGATGTGAACCCCCCCCCTCACAGCAGCATTGTCTTGTCTCTCCAACTTCAAATGATGCATATTCCTCTCTTTCTATCTGTGGGTGCTCAGCACCCCTTCAGGAGAAGCCTGCCTGCCTAGGGACATAGGCAAGTCCTGAACACAGGCAGAGGCCCCTGCACCTCACATGCCCTCCTCCCTTCAGGAAACAAATATCCTGATTTGTTCCCCCACTGTCTCCAAACTTTCGGGGTGGTGGAGAGCAGGGAACTGAGATATGACCAGATGGAATGGTGGTGGTGTAGACTCCATCTTTATATCCCTTTCCTAGGGCAAGGTGGCGGGATTGACAGTGCAGCAAATAACAAGCATAAAGATTGGTATTGGTATCTCAGCTTGGCAAGCTCTAGAACCATCTAAGAGGCCAATCTCAGGCTAGTCTGTGAGGAAGTTTCTGGAATGGGATAGGTGAGGAAGCTGCAGGAAGATCAATTTATGAAATGTACTAAGCACCGCTCAGTGGTTTGAGGCACGGGACTTAGAAAAATGGAAAAGGCAAGCTCAGCACCAGCATCCTTCTCTCTCGGCTTCCTGACTCCATATGATCTGACCAGTGGCCTCACTAGCTCAGCACCAGCATCCATCTCTCTTGGCTTCCTGACTCCATACAATCTGACTCATACTCCTGCCCCAAGCCTTCTCTACCCTGAAAGACTGGACCTTCAAACTGATTAAGAATCAACCCCTCCTTAAGTGACTTTGTTAAGTAGGCAATCCATCCCAAGCCCTGAACAGCTCATCTGTATGCTCCATACACTAGAGGTGAGGTGTCCCATCAGCCTAGATACTGATAGAATAGAAAGAGCTTCTCTGGTTGCCCCCTCAAGGGGGACAACATATCTCAAGGTCCCTCTTGTCCCTACATTGAGGTGCTGGACACATCACACAAAGGGTGAAGGCAAGCCTGTAGCCTGGCTGGTCCCACTGAGCTGTAGGTAGTGAGCTGGCTATGCCCCGGGCCCTCTCTGGGACTGCTTCCAACATCTCATCTGCTGACAGATGTTCCTGACAGCTCTTAGAGACAAGTGTTTGTGAATGTCACTTGGGCCGATAATGACATGCAGGGCACTTAACTTTGCATGTCACACAAGAGATGAGGCTTAGCTGAGATGGTTTGCTGCTCTCTCTGGGTGGGTGAGGGGCTGTTCTCACCACTCCCCCACTTCCTTGCTCACTGCTCTCCCCTCTGAGGGGTACCCATTAATGTTATTCTTTCCCTGAAAGGTCTGACCCTGATGATGTGAGATGTGACTGTCAATCTTCCCCGTCACTCAGGAAGCAAGCCAGATGGTAATCTGAGAGCTAAATGAGTCCAGAGTGTCCCAGTGCCTTCCTGCAGGGCTTGCCTGTGCATCAGTGGGGAAAAGAAGCACCTGGGGGGGGGGAGTGGCTATCTAAGGCATCTGATAATGAGAGCTGTCATGACAGAAGTTTGCCTTGGTCACCTGAGATGAATCAGGTCTCCCCATCTAGAGAGAGGCCAGAACCTGGAATGTTTTAGAATGAAGCCTAGAACCACATGCATCAGACATTGCTCACAGCTCCCCTAGGGTTTGGTAAAAACCTTTGGGTATCAGTTAGTGACATGGACCTGGGTTAGGCTAGGCTCTCTGAACCTCTAACATGATCACTGTCTCTGACCTCATGCTCTGGGGCTCAGATGCCTGGGAGGTCCTACCATCAGAACACAGGGTCCTGCACAGTAAATGCCACAGAAACCATGCTGTCCTGCTGAAGAAGAGTCCTGGACTGAAAGGATTGGTATCACACTAGTTAGACATTCCTACTCCTGCCTCCCCATCATGCCTGGAAGGGGCTTAACTGGATTCTCCTGGAGCACTGGAAGCTCCCAGATCATCATGGTTGACGCTTAGGTGGTCACAAGGCAGCTCTGAGGTCTGTTTCCCTTCTGTTCTTCCAGTGTGGAATTTGTAACCTATATGCAGACCTCACCCACCAATGACCATGGGTGGGAGATGTCTGTACTGGAGCAGAACAGGGAGGCAAAGCCAGGTCCCTAGATCACCAGGGCAGGACCATCCAGGAAAAGAACAGCATTAATGGGGACTCCTCTGAGGAGAAAGCAGTGAACAGGGAGAGTGACATCTCATCTCAGCTAACCTCACTTGTGAGCTATGCAGGGTAATGCTAGTGGGGTTTTATTCTTGTGATGGGCCAGTGCACGTGAGTGCATGCACGTGTGTGTGTGCGTGCACATGCATGAATGCACCAACACATGTATCTGTGCATGCATGTTACATACACATTGCCCTTTTCTATTCATAAATGCTTTAACTAGATCAGAGGAGCTGGAATCTTTTTCTAAGTCCTTTCATCTTCAATGTCAATTTTACCTCATCTCATCCGAACTTCTAACATCTCATTTCTATGCTGGGCCATTCCGCATTGCACTCACTACAGCTCTATTCTGGCCATTCTGGATTAAACACAATACAACTCTGTTCTGCACCGTAGAATCACAACCTCCCCTGACCTCGACACAGCAGAGAACTACGGTGTCTTTTAACACTCTACCGTTACATGGGTGCAGTGTCCTTATGAGCAACAACTTCAAGCCTAGGTAACAATTCTGAGCAAACCCAGTTCTCCTTACCTTGTACTTGTGTGGCTATACTTGTAGCATATTCCTCGAAATAAACAGATGAATAACAAATATGACCAAGGCAGATGACAGGTAGATGACAGGTGGATATATAGGCACTGAGAGATGATAGATAGATAGATAGATAGATAGATAGATAGATAGATAGATAGATAGATGATAGATAGATAGATAGATAGATAGATAGATGATAGATAGATAGATAGATAGATAGATAGATAGATAGATAGATAGATAGATGATAGACAGGTGGATAGACAATGACAGATAAAAGATAGATAGACTAGGTAGATAGATAGATAGATAGATAGATAGATAGATAGATAGATAGATAGATAGATAGATAGACAGACAATGATAGATAGATGGATGATAGACAGGTGGATAGACAATGACAGATAAAAGATAGATAGACTAGATAGATAGATAGATAGATAGATAGATAGATAGATAGATAGATAGACAATGATAGATGGACAGATAGATGGATTATAGATGAATAGACAATGATAGATAATAGATCGGTGGATAAACAATGATAAGTTGGTGGACAGATGAATAATAGATGAAATATGTTACCTCTTTCTAGATGGGTAGAAAGGTGGTAGATGACAGGCCGGTAAGTGATAGATGGTGAATAGGTGACAGGTAGATGTTTTTCTGGATCCTGTGCTGTGTGTGTGTTCCTCATTTGTGCTTCTCATCTATCCATCCCTCAGCTCTCCTGTTCTCTGATCCTTCTTGTTGAGATACGAATTGAGCAGAGAGTTGCTATGCAACACCTATGGTTTCTTCCTTCTCGGGGGAAAGATTCATTTTTTAAAAAGTCCAGTGTCCCTCTTAGAGTTTCTCTCTCCCACCATGAACTCCCTCAGTAAAACCATGGAGGCTGGTCCTGTAAACCACAGCCAGGATCTAGGGTTGAATACAATGCTTATTATTCAGCTTCCTGTGATAATGAGGAACTATTTGAAGTGATTAATGCTATAAAGAAAACAGGTTTATTGAGTTTGTGCTTCTGGAGGTGCAGGTCTGAGATTGGATGGCTCTACTGCATTGGACCTCCTCTGGTGAGCCAGGAGGCAATGACAGAAAACTGTCTTACATCTTTTTCCAGATAGGAGATAGATAGATAGGTAGATAGATAGATAATAGATAAGTAGATAGATATAGATAGGTAGATAAATGATAAATACATGATAGATAGATAGATAGATAGATACATACATACATGCATACATACATGCATAAATACATGCATACATAGATACATAGACAGACAGATAGTCGATAGACAAGCAGATAATAATAGATTAAGGGAGAAGAAGGGACTAGGGCCCTTCAATCCCTTTCAAGGGCATACTTTGATAATTCCAGGACCTCCCTCATGTCTCCATCTCTTAATGGTTCACAGCACCTCCCAGTACTGTCATTCAGGACACCCAATCAAACCATAGCAATAGGCCTGCCTTTTTCTGACTGTGTGACTTTGAGGGACTTTTGTGATATTCTTTTGTCCCTTTGTACTTGGTAAGACCAGGAGGACTAAGTGAAATAGACTCTGGAAAACTGTGCCTCATGCAATCAGTGAGGCTGAGATAATGTTGGTGCTGGTGATTGCTCCTACTCTCCACTGAGAGCATAGCCTCCCTAGAAATTTCTTCAAAGCTTTGGACATCTATCTTCTTGCAGAGAAGGCTAAATGGAATATCTAACCTCTTTCTACTTCCTCCCCTAGGACAACAGAGAATATAATAACCTCGTTTTTAACTACTATTACTTTGGCTATATTAACAATACTAACACAACTCTATATCCTGTGGCTGCTTAACACATGGGAAGCTTTCTTTTCTATTTTGTTTGTTTCTGGTTTTTTTTGTGTGTGAGTGTGATGTGCTGTGTATATATGAGTAAACATGCATGTGCTAAGCTGTTTAGCCAATGCACCAGGAATTAGCCAAGGTCCATATCCTAGTGCTGGGTTACAGGCATGAGCCATCCATCAGGCTTGAATTTTAGAGATCCAAACCCAAGTACTCACTCTTGTGAAGCAAGCACCAAGTGAGCAGTCTCTTTAGACTCTATAGGAAGCATTTTTCTTGTGGTATATCATCTAGTCTTCATGAACAGCCTTAAGAAGTTAGACTTGACCTCTGCAGTTTGTGAGTTTTGTTGTTTTAATTTCTAATGCTTCCTTTTTAGTCTACTTTGTTAATGTGTTTTGGTGTTTTGTTTTGTTTTGTTTTGTTTTGTTTTGTTTTGTTTTGAGACAGGGTCTCACTAAGTAGCCTAGTATGGTGGTGAATAAGAATGGCCTCCCATAGGTTCACATATTTAAATTCTTAGTCATCAGGGAGTGGCATTACTTGAGGAGAATTAGGAGGTGTGGCCCTTTGGAGTAGATGTGACCTTGTTAGAGGAAGTGTATCACCAGGAGTAGACTTTGAGGCTTCAGAAGCCCAAGCCAGACCCAGAGTCTCTCTCTCTTCCTGCTGCCTGCCAATCCAGATATAAAGCTCTCAGCCACTTCTCCAGCACCATGTCTGTCTGAGTGCAGCCATGCTCTCTAACATGATGATAATAAACAAAACCTTTCAAACTATAAGCCAGTCCCAATTAAATGCTTTCTCTTATAAAAGTTGCGATGGTCATGCTGTCTCTTCACAGCAATAGAACAGTGACTAAGACACTTAGACTGGCTTGAATCTCACTACAGACGGGCCTTGAACTCCCAGAGAGCTGCCTGAATCCTCCTCCCAAGACATTGGCATTAAAGGCCTACACAACCACACCTGGCTGGACACTTTCATTTTATTTGTACTCTCCAGATTCCTAGTCAGCCAGCCAAGAGAATAAATTTGAATTTTCCCTTGAGTAAGAGCAAGAACCCAGCTTCAAAGCCTGGTGCTGCTCCAGGCATTTATGAGCCCCTGGTGAGGGTAGAAGGTGACATCTTCATGACAGTGACGTAGCCATGCTACTGACGTATGCCCATCTCGTCTCTGTGTCCTCCTAACTCAAGCCTTTCATCAATTCATGCCCGAGCCAGCCACACAGCTGGTGGCTTTTGGCTGTTCTGCTTTTTATCAAGTCAAAGCCACATGACAAATCCACACTTGAAGAAAATGCACTTATTTTCCAAAAGGTCAGCCTCACAGGCTATGGAAAAAATGTAAATTAAATAAGACTTGTGTTCCACCTCTGCAACTGACAAAGATGAAAGGCGTTGCACAGTTTTCAGTACTGGGAAAGCTGCGGTCAAGAAGAACATTGTTATGTGCCACCGATAAGAGAGTAGATAAATAATCAAACATAACAAGCAAGCGTTATAATTGACTTGTTAAGCCAATAGTTCAACTCGGAGGAGAATGTGTGGCGAAAACTGGCATTGCACCAAATGTATTTTTACTTTGGTACCAAAAAACAAAAAATAAAAATCCATCATGAAATTACTTTTAATACTGAAAAATAAAAAAAAGAAGTGACCTAAAATTCTAATGATTGAAAGCTAATGGTTAAATCAACACAAAATACTTTAGTACCATAGGGACTAAGCCAGCCGAGCCAGCTGAGTTCTCAAGTGGGGAAGACAAAGATTTAATAATGCTAGAGATGGGCCATGCACACACATCATTCTGATGGTATAAAACAGAGGCACTTCCTAGATCCTAGAGCCTACCAGTTAGGTCTGCATGGTGGGAGGACAAGGACAAGGTGATGTAACTGCTCCTTCCATATCTTTCCTCTCCTAGTTTTCTATGAAGACTATATTTCATCAGTCGAAACACCACACACACACACAGACACACAAAGAGAGACAGAGACAGAGACAGAGATAGAAAGAGAGAAGCTTTACAACTCCCTTTTGAGAGAGTGTGCAGCTTTATAACTCTGTCTTTTGATACATGTAAAACCAAGCTCAGTTATAACACCAGCCCCTCTGCATGCTCTCTGCCATAAGAGCAGTCTTCTCTCTGTTGTTTCCACGGTGTTCTGGCCCTCAAGGACACACTGGCTTCTTCCTTATCTGCTCTGTCTCTATCCAGAAATTGATCAATCCGGAAGCCCTCCATGACGTGATGAGGGTTGATGCACGGTAGCCTCTGGGGTCATGTGATGAGGCCTGTGGCTCCATTACCAAACTAGTCCCTCTGAGAGCACATCATGTAACAGGATTTCATAGGAAACACACCTTCCCTAAGCAGTAGGGGTATAAGTCACAGCCCTCGTTTTCACTGAAACTGAGGCCAGTATGGGAAGAGACCCTCTGAGATCATCCGTGTAGGCTCTGGGGTCTGTTTATGGCTTCTGTGATATGTGATTCTTTTCTATTGCTATTTTCCTCTTTTGAGACAGGATCTCACCATGCAGCTTTGACTGGCCTGGAATTTACACACACGCTGGCCTAGGAATTGTGATTTTTTTCCTGCCTCTGCCTCCAGATTGTCAAGATTATATCCATGCATGAATAAGCCTGGCTAGGGTATATAATGCTACTTGCCCTTGTGTTGTTAGCCTCCCTTTTGTCCAGGCCTAAGGATGACCCTTGACATTCACAGACACTTTTCAAAGTTAGTATAATTGACCCCATCTTCATAAGAAGCCTGGGGTACAGAGGGGTGGTGGACAAGATGAGGCGCAATAAGATCTGGAAGGGCCCCATGAGCCTGTGAGTCTCGGGCAGCCAGAAATGTGCCAGCAAGGGGAAGCTCTTCTCCTTTTAGTGATAAAAAAGAAATAAACAAAAAAAGGCAGACATCTCTGGAGGCAAAGGCAACCCAAGGCAGGACTCAGTCCAGAGGAAAACAGAATTTAAGGTAATGAGAAACTGAACATATGAGGAATTCATGGGGCCTTTGATGCAGTCAAACCTAAAGTAGGCCTCTCTCTCTCTCTCATACATACTCACAAACATACAAACACATACACTCACACACACAAACACATACACACATACACTCACACACATGCTGACTCACTTTGATTAAACTTCTCTCCATCACAAGTCTCTTATCAGCCTGGGTAGATTAGGTCCATAGAACAGCTGAGGAATCTGGAACCGACCAGAAGTGGAAAGCCAGGCCATGATGCTCAACTCTTTTCTCCTCTCATCATTCTCCTCCTGGACTCCGAGGAGCCAGGGAGAGGTTCTTCAGCCACTGGATATCCCAATGGCTCAGCCCTAATTCTGCTCTCATAGCAAGGAGCTCAGAAGTGTCTAGCCACATAGCTATCTCCCTTTCCTGGGAGACACTGTCCTTACACACACACACACACACACACACACACACACACACACACACACACACACACACACACACTTCTTCAGCTACCCTGGTGGGAGCCCTCTTACCTGTAACAGAGGAACAGTTGACCCAGGATCCCCACAGGCACCCCTGGAGAGAAGGGAAACAGGCGCACAGGCTCTAGCTTCCCAGCCCTTCCCCAAGCGTGCTCCTGTCCCACCTGACCACACGGTAGCCTCTGGCTCACCTGTAGATCAGCACCTCATCATCAGAACAGTTGTACTGCAGCTGATACATCTTCACCCTGGGTGCTGACTTGCTGACAGACCACTTGACCAGGGCAGATGTGGTGGTAACATCGGACACAAGCACAGCCCTCTCTGGGGTGCTTTTGGGAGGCTCCCCAGCCCCACTACCTCCCCCTCCCCGGCTGGTCTTGCTGGAACCTGTGATGTCCGAAAGGCGAGACTTGGGGGGTGCCATCCGGCTAGTGCTGTTACTAAGGTGTGGGAGCTGCACAATGGAGACCTCTACAGTGGCCGTAGCCTCTCCTGCTGCATTGGCTGCGATGCAGGTAAAGGGTCCACTGTCCTGAGAGGTGGTAATTAGAATGTCCAGGGTGCCATTGTCATATACAGCAGTCCTGGAAGAGTTTCCCACCAAGCGGTCATCGGGGGCAACCCAGTGGATCAAAGGGCTGGGGTCCCCAATGGCCTTGCACTTAAGAGTGGCTGCCTGGCCCTCCAGAACCAGCAGCTTGTGTGTGTGCTGGGTGATGAGAGGCGGCTCACACACAAACTCCTCCTCACGAATATGCCAAAAGTAGCGACCCTTGAGACTTCCGGGGGATCCACAGGTCTCCAGGTCATCATCCCTCTCCAGCCTCCGCAGCCAGAGAAGCTCACAATTGCAGTGCAGCGGGTTCCCTCCAAAACTAAAAGACAGGGGTGGGGCAAAGGGCGTGGCAGTTAGCAAGGAAGCCTGGGAGCGGGCAAAGATGGGGTCCGGGGGAAGTTTCTGCAGCCGATTGGATGTGAGGTCCAGGCGGGCCAGTTTCTGCAGGTCTGCAAAAGTGCCCTCAGCAATGTGGTCCAGCAGATTGTGGTCCAGACTCAGCTGATGGAGGTTGACCATGCGCCGTACGGAATCCCAGGGAAGTCCGTGGAGGTTGTTGTAAGATAGGTCCAGGTCTTCTAAAGTCAGCAAGAAGTCTTCAAAGGCATCATCAGCGATGCCACCCAGCTGGTTATTGTTCACAATAAGGTGTTGCAGGTTGACCAGACCCCGGAGTGTGTCCTCCCCAAGGCTAGGTAGCCGGTTGCTGTCAAGGTGCAGGGAGCGGAGGCTCTCAAGGTCCAGGAAGGAGAAGGGCTGGATATGGCTGATGGTGTTCCTGGACAAGGTCAGATCCACCAGCCCTGTCATGTTGGCAAAGTCTTGGCGGCCAATGTGGATGATGAAGTTGCCACCCAGACGCAGCTCCACCGTCCTCCGGTCAATGTCAGGGGGCACAAAGAGGAGCCCCTTGGAGGGACACAGGGTCCCCAGTGACTCAGACAGATTCTGGCAGACGCAGTACTTGGGGCAGGCATCGACCACAGCAAACGCCATGCCAAAAGCCAGCAGCCCACCAAGCAGAGTCTCCATGGTCTGGTCACTCAGCCTCTGCACCTGGAAAGAAGGACACAACATCAAGGTCAGCAGGCAATTGCCCTTATCAAGAGCTTCCTCCCTCCAAGGAACGTCACACTCCACCGGGGAACAACAGAGACAGGCTATGCCCAGGTTAAGCGCTCATACCTTTTCATTTAACTCTTCCCATTGCTCTTCTACTTTATCTTTTCTCCTCAGCTGGTCTTATCTCCTAACAACTTGATTCACTGTCTGTGTGCTTTCAGATTGTTTCCTAAATTGCACGCACCATGTGAGTACCATGCTAGCAGACCTTTCAAGTGTTTTATGAACTTCTGTGTTCCAAATATCTAGCAGTGTCCAGAAGCCCAGAACAACCTAGTTACTTGGTTGGTACTTGTTGGATAGTGGGTGGACAGATGACTAGGAGGTTAGATTTTAGCTAGATGAATAAGTAAGTGAACAGATGGGGGGAATAATAGTTAGATGGGTGGGTGACTGAATGGGTAGATTTGGTGTTGGTATGGAAGGATGGATGAGTGGATTCAGGGAAGGATGAATAGGTAGATGAGTAGGAGAATGGTAGATGGGTGTCTAGGTGGATTGAAGGATAGATGGGTGGGTGGGCAGGTGGATAGATGGATGGATGGGTGAGTAGGCAGGTAAATAGATGAATGAATGGGTGGGTAGGCAGGTGGATAGATAAATAGATGGACGGGTGGGCAGGTGGATAAGAGGATGGATGGGAGGGCAGGTGGATAGATGGATGAATAGATGAATGGATGAGTTTATGTATGGGCAGGTGGATAGGTGGGTGTATGGGTACCTGTTGAGGTATATAGAAGGATGTATGGATAGATGGATGGAGAGAATGAATGGGTAGATATACAAATTAATTCATGAATGTGTGGGTAGAGGGATGGATAGATAATATTATAATAGTTGTTCATCCACTGATGTAGTGGGTGTTTGAGGCACATGTACTCACATGTCTTGTGAACTGCAGTGTTAATATCTCAGGGATCCTAAAGGAGAACAATGTAGGGAGGAAGAGAGCTCCTCCCGGGAGAAGCTGGGATGGGTGGGAACTGGCTTTGTGTGGTTCTTCATCAAGGTCGAGCCACTTAGATGCCAACTTTTGAGAGTTCAGGAAGGCAAGATGTTAAAAGGATATGGTTTTAAGAATCTGACTGATGCTAGGTCCTTTTCCTAGATTCTGTCTATCCATACTAGTCTGTGGGCTTCAAGAGCACATTTTATCAGGGAAGATTGCCTGTGCACAAGGACAGGAACTTGCCTCACAGCCTACTTGAGTCATTATTTAAGTCACCTTCTCATTGAGGGTTCTGATGATACCCTGATACCCTATACCATGACACCCTAACACACACATACACACACGCGCGCACACACACATACTTCCCTCTCCCGTGCTGGGTATATGCTCACTTACTAGGGCATTCACACTTAGTAGGCATTTTTCTTGAAAAGAAATTTTGGGTAGGATAAAGACAAAGTATTTTGGGGGTTTCTGTGCCTCCCAATCTTACATAATCTCCCTATTCCATGTAATAACAATTATGCGCCTTTTTGTGCATGCTATGGGAAAACCAAGCCATTGGGTTGGTCTGTAAGAAAATCCTGTGCTGTACAGCTTCCTAACGACCAGCAATTCTCAAATTGGCTTTCTCAGAGTGCTAATTAGGTTCCACAAAGTGGCTTCAGAGGCCAATAAGCTGGAGATGCGGTACCCACTTGCTGGCTCTTGTGGACGCTCTGCACATGTTAACACGTTTGGAAGAGCTAAAGTATTCTGCAGTGGGGATGACATGGGATTAAAGATTAATTTGGTGCTCCTTTTAAAAATGTTTGTTTACTTTGCGCATGTGCACATGTTTGTGTGTTCAGGCACACACGTACATGTGTGTGGAGGCTGGGGGTTGATGCTGAATGTCACCCTCATTTGCTCTCCACCTTATTTTTTTTACGACAGTGTTTCTCACGGAGCCCGGAACTCCCCCATTTAGGCTGGACTTGCCAGCCAGTGAGGCTCAGCTTCACTTGCCTTCACTGACTCAGAACTGGGATCATAGGCACCCATTGTGCCTGGGTTCCACATGGGTTCCAAGGACCTAAATGCAGTCCTTCTTGCTTATATAGTAAGTACTTTATCAACTGAGCTATCGCCCCTGCTCTGGTCTTCTTTTGAGAAAGTTATTCGTATTTCAAGGAAAGAGAACTCTGTGTGTCCCAAGATGAGTGCCACAGATACACAGAAAGCACCCCGCAGATGGGTTACATTTATACTACTTGATGGTGTGAGTGAGGTGTCCTCTATAGTCTTCGGGCATTTGAGCACTTAGTACCCACTTGATAGTGTTGTTTGGAAGGTTAAGTAGGTGTGATCCTGTTAGAGGTACGGCACTGGAGGCAGTTTAAAGACTCACATCATTTGGGTTCACTGTTTCTTTGTGTTTATGGTTCAAGGTGTGAACCCTCAGCTCTCTGCTCCTGCCCCTGTGCTTCCACCCCCAACTCCCACCAAGGATTCCCAACTCTCTGAACTACAAGCCCAAGCAAACTCCTTCCTCTATATGCTGCCTTGCTCATGCTGATGGGGAAGATTTCCTGCATCCCTGACTAGGCTCTGCCAAGGGTGGACCTAGAAGACCAGAGCTCCTCTTGAGTGCACAGGAAGGCAACTGGTAGAGTTCTCCAGTGATTGACAGCCAGAGATATCCCTGGTGGGACCAGGGGCAGGGTGATTGCTCTGCCTCTGCAAAGAGTTTGGGGAACAGTAGTTACTGGCAACAGAGAAGTATGTGATAAACATATATTATATACACACACCAAATATAAAAACCCTCTTCCAATCATATCCTTGGTTGAGCAGATTTCAATTCTCTTAAGGTACCTCTTTAAGGGAAACTCCTCCCTGGGGACCCTTCAAGGACCAGCAGCTTTCCCCACATTTCACCTGTAGATGGCGCTATCCCGAGAACGGCGCTGTCTGACAGAAACACTATGAACCAAGTGTAATATTAGACTTCCCCGTGACGGTATCTTGTTAAAAATTAGACAAAGTTCATTTTAGTAGCACATTTCATTTCACCCACAATATCATGTCAATGCCATCAGTGCTGTTATCAACAAGATGTTGGATCTTCTTTCATTTGTATAACGACTTTGAAATCTGGTGTGTACTTCACACTTAGCAGCACATCCCAAATGATCCTCCTCCATATGTGGCTGTGGGTTCCCCTAATGATCAAGACTGCTGTCTGCTGTCTGTTTTGTAAATAAAATTTTATTAGCACACGGCCTACTCATCTCTTAGCATCTTTCTTGGGCCATCTTTCTTAACTATTTGGCAGAGGAACAGGATAGAAGCAGAGAACACAGGGTCAGCAAAAGCTAATACTATTTGCTGTTTGGTCTTTCCTGGGAGTTTTCTGCCCTGTGTTCTAGAAGGGTCTACCCCTTTTCACTTTCTTCATTAGGAGTCCCCTGTTGAGTCTCCCACATGAATTCCACATAATGCTGCTCCAGTCCCCTCAGGAGCAACGAAAGCTTAGCCAGTACCTATTGTCCCCAAACTCCTTGCAGAGGCAGAGTAACCATCGTGTCCTGGGTCCCATTAAGTGCCTACATCTCTAGTTGTCAATCACTGGAGAACTCTACCTCTTGCCTTCCTCTGCTCCTAAGAGGAGCTCTGGTCTTCTAGGTCCACACTTGGCAGAGCCTAGTCAGGGATGCAGGAAATCTTCAGCATCAGCTTTTGTCAGGAAATGCTGGAGCTAGTCCCCAGGCTGTCTACCTAAGGCTTGCGCTAGCATCTTCTGCTTGGTCCCCAGATCCCTCTCAAGCCAGTCCTGCCAGTTCTAGGTTGAGAGTCTGATTCAGTGTAGCGTAGTGTGGATTGTGATGGCCTATCTATCTTTTGGGTCTCTCCATCCTTGGCCTTTGTCAACTATTTCTGCCATACATCTGAGGTGGTAAGAGAGGCCAGGGAGGTAGGACTCACAACCTCATGCTAGAGAAACTCAGACTCTTTTGCTTCAAGCATGTTCATCCTACCAAATGATGTTAAGCAAACCACCATTTTTATAAAAAAAAAAAAAAGTTTGTTGAAGATTAGTAAATGTCTAATGAATTCAAATGGGTGACATAATAGAGCTGGGTAAATATATTTTAAGTAATCAGCATGGAAGATTGCTGACAGACAAGTGACTATTGAATCTTAATTAAAATTGTATTCTGAGAATTGTCACTTAGCCCATTTCTCTAACAGCCAAACAAAAGGCGGCCTCACCCCCACTTTTGAAGAGGGGGAGTCAAAGGAAATGGATAAATTATCCTGATTCAGGCAGATAAAATGGGGGAGGTGTTTCCTGTTTGAAGCAGGGATTTGAACAAAGGCTGAGAGACAAGACTCTTGTCCCCCTTCAAGAGACAGGAGGACTTCAAGCACCTCTGAGAGGTGTAGGTGGCAGAAGGGAAGGGAGATTAGGAGACAGAGGCTGGCCTGGAAAGAGGGCCATGGAAGCAAATGGGAGGGGCTGAAGTCCTGTTGGCCAGCAATGTAAACAGCAGTGCTCTGAGAGCAGAGTCTGGGCATGGTCTATGCTATCAGATATCACAATCATCCTGTAGAGGAGGCAGCCACTGGCGGAGGAGGCAGGACTGTCCATGAGGAGCATTGGAGCAGAGGGAAGAGGAGAGACAGAAGTGAAGTAACAGGTCAGGGATCTTTGAGTCTACAGTGTCCTGAAGTTAGCCTAGACTTGATCCCTGATCCAGGGTGGAAACGGTTCCTCCCTGCTTCCGCCATGTTGTTGGATTTCTTCATGTGGTACTCACAGTTCTGCAACGTAACAGCTCCCAGTCTGTAAGGTATCCTTGTGTAGTGAGAACGAGATGTCCCCCTCTGGCTGTTGGTAGAGCACCCTAACTGAGCAACCTTGCACAAGGAACAACCAACTCCACCATACCTTGGGGCCCTGTGCACAGTTATCCAGGTTTCAGCGACTGGGAAATGAGATTCAAGGCAGTTTGGACCCAACGGAACGCTCTCCTCCACCCTGGAAAGAATTGCCACTTACTCTGGATTGCCTGGCGTCAGGCCATACTCCAAGCAAAGGAGGCCCCTCCTGAGGCATCCATGTGCCTGTTGTACCCAGAACTGGCAGCTTCTACTAGGGATTGCTTAGGAACCGGAGATGGTCCAGCTGTTCCACTACATATGAGCACTTGTGTTTTCGGCTCAGAGAGAACCGTGGAAGGAAGGCTGGGGTTCTCAGAAGCAGAGGGCTCATGGGCTCAGAAAGGTTCGCTTATCAGGCCCTGATGGCAGGGAGCATTCACACATAGGCATCTGCACATGCATACCTGCATGTGTGTATGCACAAACATGCACATCCATATGCAAACCCAGAAGTATACTGGCAATACAGAATTGTGAAGCTAGGCTGTTAGTTTATTATCAGTGCCTCTAGATGAGATTTTTTTTTTAAATTTTATTTTTATTATTATTTTTCAGTGTGTGTGTGTTGTAGTGTTGTAGTGTTGTAGGGGGATGTAGGCACATGAGCACGGATACCCTGAAGTTGAAGTTACAGGTGATTGTGAGCCACGGCACGGCACGAGTGCTAGGAACAGGCAGAACTCTGGGTTCTCTGGAAGAGCACAGTAAGTGCTTTCAACTGCTGAGCCACCTTTCCAGCTTCTGCAGACAGATTTTTATACTTAAAACAATGCAAGGAGGGGTCAGCTAAAACGGGGGAGGGGAGAGCAGTGGACCTAGGAGCAGAAAAGGAAACTTCCTCTGGTTGGTGGTTAGTCCTAAGACCCAGACAGTGCCCCTACCCTAGACCCTCCATCCTTTGCAGCTCTCCCCACCCCCAGCCTCACTGTCTGAACCACCAGGAGCTGCTTCCAACAAAAGAGGCAACATTTAGCAGATGGCTGCTTAGATATATGTGCTGTCTCTCCGCCCTGATTTCCATTTAAAAGATATCTTAGCAACCAGCCTGAACCCCTACTCGCCCCTGAAGCCTGTAAATCCAGTGAAATGCTTTGTCTCTTGCTTCAGGTAAAAAGGGATAAGCCCCCTCCAGAATACTCCAGGTAGGAGAGTGGGAGGGGCCGGGACCAGCCACCTGGAGGGAGGCAGCATCCCGCACCTTCTTTTCATCTAAGACTTGCCCTGTTCAAGCTTCACACCACTCACCCATGAGGAACCCTGGATGCTGTGTTCTGTCTAGTAGTGGAGAGAGGAAACCTGACTTCCTGCCACTTGGGCTAGGAGCACAGACACCAGAAGCCAAAGTCTGGGCCTCCATTTAAGGGTAAAGAAGAATGCGCTGGGCCCTGCTCACCCGACAGGAACCCTTTGGGAAGCAACCTGAAGTGCTCCTAACCAGACACTGTGTCCCTCCCTCCTACTCTCAGATTATCTATTGAGATGATGGACTCTTAGAAATGACAGTTTCCCCAAACTCCCAGGAAAAGACTAAGGTCTGAGGTGACCACAGAGGGAGCTTAACTCTCAGGAAGATATTTCAGTTCTGACAACTTGTCAGACCACAGACGGTGAGACCATGAAGAGGACTAGAACGTCCAAGCTCCATCTTCCTCTCTGTTCTAGTGAAAGAAATCACATCAGGACCCCAGAGATGGATTTGTGGTGGAAGGTGGGGGGTGGAGGTCAAGGGAGCACTGTTTCTTTTCCTGTTGTGACCGCTAGAGCCCCTTTCTCTGCTTTTCGTAATTACTTGGCACTTTAATTCTCCTATCAAGGATTGGCAGATGAGCCAAGGAAGCCAGGAGTCCAAATCAACCTAAAACAACTCTGGTAACCCTTCCAGGACAGAGCAAACAAGGTCTGTGAGTTTGTGGCAGGGAAGGAGAGAGCTACATGTCTGAGCAGGAGGCCAGCCTTTGACATTGGATGTTGGAGTCTTTGCAGCTAGCATCAAAGGAAGGAGGGAAAAGAAGAAAGAAGACAATAGGAGGGGGAGGAGAGAAGAGAGAACACATGCATGTCCCTAGGAGAGGCTCACAGTCTCTAGTCCTTCTCTTGGTAGTGGCAGAAAGACACCCCCATATAGGATGCATAGCAGCATCCACACAAAGCCACAGGGGCAGGAACCACCTTCTAAACAACAGCCAAGAGAGGGGATACAAGTCTAAAGGGCAGCAAGAGCCCATTTCGGGCTGTTTGAAAGGCTCCGTGTGAGATAACCAGTTCTTATTAGAAGTCTGCTATTAAGCTACAATTGCCTCCTCTTTGGAAGACCACAGTATGCCTCTGTGTTAACATATCTATGATAGCTTTGACTGTGCAATTCTGTTTGCCTGTAGGTTACTCCTATTCACCCAGGGACCTTGTTTTTGACAAGACCTCTTTTGTTGGGTTCTTAGTTCCTGGTAGCAAGCCTAGTCCATGGTCCTGAAGAGGCACCTGGGCTTTGAGACTTCATTGACAAGCAAGTGGATGGACCACACTCTAGCAGAAGAGCCCTAATCCTCCTCACCTCTGACAGCCTGTATCCTCTAATTTGCTATAAGAGTGAACTTGTTCCTGTGGGGCAGACCAAGAAAGCTGGGGAGTGAATCCCCAGAGACCAGTGTCTGACAAAGGCTATGGGACCTGGACTTTCTCAGCCCTCAGTTAAGACAAGCATGCTGAGGCATGTCCTACACCCCCTGGAGGGTCCTCAGTAGTCACTAGCCTCAGTTTCCCTTCACTGCAACCTGTTCCTCTATTCAGCCTCTACTCAACTCCTCCCTGTCTGATTTCCCCACTTCTCTCCCTGTCTTTCCCAAGTCTCCCACCTACATGAACCACTTACACTGAAGTCCTTGTTTCAAATCACTGTTCCATTTCTGAGGAGTGCTGGCCCCAGGCAAGCTTCATAATTATAACTGGTGTTAATGTTACATAAACTTCCAACAGGCTAGACCCCAATGTATCTGAGCTACTGGGAACTTTTTTTTTCTATTTTAAAGCAGGAAAACCATTAATGGCATCAATTACTAATAAAACCCAGAAAGGAATGTAGTGGGGTAACATTTTTCCCCTATATAATCGAGATGTAGGAATAGCTGGGATGGAGGAGACTGGGGAGGTAGTTCGATTGGTAAAGTGCTTACCTAGTGTACACAAAGCCCTAGATTCGATGTCAATATTCTCAACACTAAAAGAGAGGAGGCAGTAAGGACCCTTTTAAGACATCTTTGGCTATATAAGTTAAAGGCTAACCTGGGCTACATGACACCTTGTCTCAAAATTAACAACAGTAACAATAACAAATCAGTAGAAACATCTATTCCAGCCCCTGACTGGGTCTAGGAAGCCGTGAAGACACCCACATCCCTGTGTGAATGAATGCTTACGGGGTAACAGAGGGATGCCCACACATGCTAGGGAGTGAAAGTGACCAAGAACAAAGAGATTGTTCGTGAATGGAGATGGGGTTGGGTTGGGGTATGTAAGGAGGCTGTGATGTGTGACAGCCTGCATGTGTGACTGAGCAAGCTCCCGAGGGTGTGTGAGGGGGTGTCGCATGAATGAAGGTGAGCAAGCGAGTGAACAGGTGGGTTCCTGTGACAGTGCTGTGTGGGCGAAGGAAGCTTTACACACATCCCTACACACATCTTGGGTGGGAGTGAGGCTGTGGAGAAGGGGTTGGGAGTGGGGCTGGTTTGCTCGCCAGTGATGGAGACAAATGCCAGGTTGTGCGCTGTCACCTTCAGATGCATTAATCTCCATATAGTTTTTGATCTGTCTTGTTGGGGCTGCAGAAGGTCCATGGCTGGCAGCTCTCTGCATCAGTCTAGGCCTCCAACCTTCCTGTTTCCACCTGTCAGCTTCCACCTGAGCTCAGAGGTAGGGACTTTCAGGTCATAGCGAGACAGGAGTTCGGATTCACTCTTGATTCTTAACAATTTACCTCCAAGATCTGTACCTTATTTCACCAAAGTCGAAAGCCAACAGGTACTTCTAAGCACCTTAGTGAACCATTTCCCTCCCCACCTCAGAGAGCATGAGGACATGCAATGACTCCTTACCCATCTCAAGGGCCCCTCTCTCTCACTGAAGCTCCTCAGCAGACTTAAACCCCAAGACCAAGCCTTTGCCTTCTCCAAAGTCAACCCCTTTGCCTACCTATACCTCAAAGAAGATGTCAGCCTCATTGGCTCCCTAGTACCCTCAGTCCTGCCCCTAGTGCCCCACTCAAAGGAAGTTTCCAGACTGGTCCATGTCTACTCCGCAACTGGGCTAATGGAAGGAGCGGTGGGGTGGATAATTGAAAGCAGCAGATCATCCAAAACTCATTTCCATTTCGCCGGGGAATGGTCTGTCTATGATTTAGTCTCCTCATTATGTCTGGCTCAAGCAAAATTAAAATTGGCTTTTCTTATTTAAGTCACCCAGGCTATAGGGCAGGCATGGGGTAGGTGGCATTAAAGTTCACTGTGGCTACAGAGTGTAATTATGTGTTAGAATCTAAGCAAGATATCATACTTGAAGGTCACTTGAGAGAGTAACTGCATTTGTCTCAGCAGACTTGGGATCCTTGAAGACTAGGATGAGTCCTCCTCAACTTGGGTCTCTCTGAAGATAGATAGTGTTTGTGTCTCTTAGACTCGGGATCCTTCAGTCTAGGTTCTCTGAGAATAGGCTGTGTCTCCCTTCATTATTACTTCTTGCTCATGTTATGCAGCTCTTTTGTGTCCCCCAGTTTTAAGAAAAAAGGACAGAAAGACTTATCTTATGTCAGGATGATTCTAGGGGGTCGGGAGGGTGTAGCAAAGAACATAATACAAGGGGAGCTGAAAGGAAGCTTTGGGAAGGGACTGCTGATCATAGGCAAGCAGGTCTAGAGGAACCGAAGATGCTCAGCACCAGTCTGGCAGCAGAGAGAAGCCTAGTGACCCTGGAACTGCTAGACAGAGGGACAAAGCAGACCCCAGCCAGGATAGGGATTGGGAGAAGAGCTTCCCAGAAAGTAGACGATACAACTCCTGGTGGCCTGCTCTTTTGGAGGGACCAGCCAAAGCAGTGACTTCCTCCAGATGCCTCTCCTTGGCCAAACCTTGCCAGTGGTCAGAGGCCAGGCAGACTGCAACATCTGTCCATGTGGTATGGCCTCCAGGGTATAAGATATGCTGAATGGGGGTCAGAGATGACCTGGAGAAACAAACAAAAAACAAGCAAGAGAGAGAGTCCCTCCTCTCCCCACTAGCTCTCCCAAGGAGTCCCTGAATCTGGAAACTTCTTAGAAATATAAGAAAAAAGAGGGGGAGAAAAGGTAGAAAAAGAGAAAGATTAATCCACTGGAAACAAGGAACCCCACAGACTAAAGGGCAGTAAATATGAATTCAATTTGGTTTTGCCATTTACAGGTTCCAGCCTTCGAAGGCTCTGACAGGCTGATCAGATAAAAGCCGCTGTTGTCGCCATGATGGCACATTTAAATTTTTATTGCAAACACCAGGCTCCATTACCCAAGGTTTGCTTTCTGCATTCCTAATCATTTCTCTCTTCATGTTCAGGTGGACTGGCCTCTTGCCTGATGGACAGCAGGAAAACATGACCAGTTCTCTAAGTCCCCAGAGGCTCTGTCCTGACCCCACCTTAGGCTTACAGAGAGATGGGCTGTCTCCCTTCTCCAGTTTTGCTCTATTTTATTTATTTAAAAATGTTATTGTACATTCCAGGATGGTGCATGGGCCACATGGTATGTGTGGATGTCAGAGGGTAGCTTGCGAGAGTTGATTCTCTCCTCCTACCATCTCCTATCACTGTGGGTCCCGGGTATCGAACTCAGGGAACTCAGCTCATCCTCAGGCACGCCCAGCAAGTGCTTTTACCTGTTGAGCCATCTTGCTAGTTCCAGATTAGGGCCTCTTCATTTCCTTCTGTCTTCCTCTTTTCTTCCACTCCCTTTTCCGTTGGTGTATTCCATGGAGACCATGTGAATTAAAGACCCTGTAGCTAGACTTCCTCTTTCTCATTGACAGGCTCCCAGGGAACACCTGATCAGGTAGGCATATGGGACATAGGGACAGGTCCTTATCTCAGGATGTCTTCCTTTTATGGATGATGTCTTGATGGTAGCCTATAGCCAAGAGCTTCTAGAGGTAGGTGCACCACACCATTATGCCATCTCTAACCTCTATGCGTGTAGGTAAATACTACCCCAAAGATCAGAGATGCTGAGTCCTGCTCATCCTTGCTTCCTTTTCTAAACTGGTAGCTGGGAGATGGCAAAGTCAGTGAAGTGCCTATCAAGCAAGCACTCCGACCTGAGTTCAGATATCCAGAATCCATGTGATGGGGTGAGGCACTTTCCTTTTCTTGGGGGAGCTTGTAAATCCATAGTTGGATAACCAGACTTCAGGGCTACAAATAGTGTGTTAGTACTTACTCTCTGCCCATTTTACAAGAGAAATGGAGGGTCAGGAATCTGATAATATGTGCCCAATGATTCAGAACAAAGGCAGAACTGAGATTCCAAACCAGGCATGCCTGCCCCCACACCCCTATCACAGACAGCCATTGCTTTCAAGAGGAAAGAAAGTTAGATCAAGTGTGAGGTTTCTGTAGACGCCTGCCCAGCAACTACGACAAGGGGACAAGCTTCTTAGAAGACGTAGCTTTGTCACTTGTCCCTTAAGTGAGGTGTGGCAGGATTGCAGAAGCTTGGGTGTCACAGAGAATACCCTAGTTGGTAGAACAAAGATGTTGTTTGGAGAGACAGTTGGTAGAACACAGGATATCAAGTGTGGTGGTTGGAGAGAGGTGGGCATTACAGATTTTTTTATTTGTTTGATTTTGAGACAGGGACTCAGCATGTGGGCTGATCTGGATGGAACTCTATGTATCTGCCTCTGCCTCCCAAATGCTGGGCTTACAGATGCCTTTTAAAGGAAGACCTAAACTTGATTTGACCACCAGGCACACTACCAGGGACACAAGTCCAGCCACCCAGAGGCTGAGGATGCACCTAAACTTGAACCCTGCCTCTCCTATTCCTGGCTATGGGACCTTGGCTATGTTGCTCAATCTCTTGATGTCTCTAATTTTTCCTCCACTGTGAAGGTGACTTTTTTGAGGACGACTAAGGTCAATAATACAAAACATGTATTTATGAGCATTGTGAAATCTCAAAGCTGTCCACCCACTCCAGTTCTTAGGCTATGAACCGTCTTCCTGGGGGCAGTTGGCTGCTGCCAAAGGGGACCTGTAAAAGAATGGATTTTCAATCGCCACCAAAACGAAAAGCTAAACTGTGAGGCATATTCATGGAACTCTCAGACACTCTCGGGAGACCTGAGCTTTCAGCTGAAAGAAAGGAGCCTGAGGCAGCCTGCATGGGAGGAGTCAACAGAATCCAAGCTGTGCTCCCAGCCAGAGCGAGTCCTCCTCCACTTGCCTGTCTCAAGATTTGGCGCAGGATAGCTCATGATCCTAAGGAAAGGCAAGCAGAGGTGGAGAGCAACTTTTAGGGGAGGAGGAAGGTTGCCAGGTTAAAGCATTATGACCCCTTGGTGATGCCAAGGCATCCCTGTCTGTGGCACCCACAGAAGAGAACAGCCTGTTCTCTGATAATCACAGGCTTTCCAGCAAGTCCTTCCCCACTGATGGTGTACTGATTTCCATCAGTAAGATTCTGTGAATTTACTGGCCTAAGTCATTCGAAACTCTAAATATGTAGAGAGCAGTTGCTGGGCTGGGGTCCACACAGTCTGAGCTAGTGGTTCCTCTGCTTCTTCAGGGAGACTGTAAGCCATGACAGGAGGGTAGAGAGGCCTCACAGAGAGAAGACAAAGTCACTAGCCACAGGCAGGGAGGGGACAGGTGACAGGAAAGAAGGCTGCCCAAGCTCCCTTTGAACTGGCACATCCAGAGACGTGGCATCTTTCCTTATCCTGGGCTCCTGAGGACAGGTCATCTCCCTTAGACTTAAGGTCCCTAAAGCTAGGTCATGTCTCAGACTGGAGATTGCAAAGAACAGGCCATGCCTCTCAAACAAGAGCTCTTTGAAGATAGAGCATGTCTTCTCAAACAGAGGTCCCTATAGGACAGGGATATTTTCTCAGACTGGAGCTTCCTGTAGACAGCGCATATCTCCCTTAGCTGGGGCTTCCTGAAGACAGCGCATCTCTCTGACTGGGGCTGGCTGTGGATAGATCCTGTTCCCTCTTGGATTGGAGTTCCTTGAGGATAGGTTGTGTCTCCCTCAGACTGGGCTCCCTTGAAGATGAGTCATGACTCCGTAAGGGCCGTGTCTCCATCAGACTAAGGATTTCTGATGACAGACCTCTACCCTCTCCACTGTAGCTGTAGTTGGAGATGACCTTGAATTCTTGAAGCTCTTGCTTCTGCTGCCTTCTGAGTGCTGGCATCGAACCCACACAGACACTAAATAACACAGCTATCGAGCAGCGATAGTAACCGATAACTAACTACGCAAACGTGGGAAGCATGTCCGAGAGTTTTGGGGTTCAGAAACAAGATTTATGGAAAGTGAAGCATGCTTCTAAGGCATGACAGGATGAAAGGCTGGGGCTCACTGGCAGAGCCCTCTCTGTAGTTTCTTTGGAGGGGAGTTTCTGAACCCTCCTCGACTCTCTCACCCATTGTTCATCCCGAGGTTCGGGGAGTTTCCGAGTTTGGGACACAAGCTCATGCCAACCAACTATGATCAGCAGAAGAGGAACAGTTTGACTCAGGGTAGGCAGTAAGTTCTGTGCTCCACAGAAAGCCCCTTAGTCTGCTCGGCAAGGAAAGGCTCTTTCCCCCATACCTCACCTCAGCTACCTCAGATAAGACTGGGATAATTATCTAAAGGATCAAGAGGCCAGAGTCCATTTAAAACCAGAAGAGACCTACACACTTCTGCCAGGCTGTGCCCACCACCTCTACATCACCCCAGATGCCCTGGACTACTTTGCACATACAATAGGACCGGTGTTTGAAGATAAGAAACTCTTGAGTCTACTTTTACCCACCAGCTTTTAAGTTCCATCACTTGCTACAATACTCCGAAGAGTCAAATAAATAGGCAATTGGACTCTTAATGGCTAGCTGTGTTAAATGAGAATTCTGCACTGCCTTAATTGAAGGACCGAGCGCCTAGTGATTTTAGGACTTGAGCACCTTGTTTGTGGATGTGGAACTTGGAAACAGTTCAAGAAAGGGGAGTCTTGGTGATTTTCTCAGTTCATAGTACATGGATGTCTTCTTCCCACTGACATAAGACAAGCCAAGGAAGCTGATACCTCCAGCTTAATACCCCTATGGGGAGCCATAGAAATGGAATGGATGAGCTGCAGATCAGTACAAGTGGAGTGGGCCTCGTGTGCTAAAGGAAGGAAGCCTAGCAACTTACTGCTGTAGCTGGAAGGATAAAGGGCCGAGGAATGACTGTGCAGAGGCTCCTGCCCATCCCTAATATCCACTCTGTCCTTTCCTGGTCAGAGCCCCCAAGCGTACACGGAAAACAGAGTTAATAATAGAGTATTGCATGCTTAAGAATTGCTAAGAGTACACTTCAAAAGCTCTCACTATGAAAACATCAAGTGTTTGGCATTATGTCATTATTCGTCGTTGTAGTCACAATCATAACATCAATTTATGGACCCTAAGTACATGCAGTTACATGTTGTAAACTTACAAGAAAGTAAAAGAAGCAGTGGAGGTGTGCAGAGTGGAGGGGGGAGCAAGAGGGTAGAGAAGGAAGAGGAGGGGGAACAAGGGGCAGAGAAGGAAGAGGAGGATGAGAAGGAGGGGAAGGAGGGGAAGGAGGGGGAGGGGGAGGAGGAGGGGGAGGAGGAGGGGGAGGAAGGGGGGAGGAGGAGGAGGAGGAGGCTGCTGCTTACAGCCCTGAAATGTTATATTGCTACAAGGCCACATGAGAAAAGACTACATTTCCCAGCATCCCTTGTACCGGCATGTCTTAGGGTTCCTATTCTTGTGGTGAAACACCATCACTAAAAGTAACTTGGGGAGGGCAGGGTTTATTTCAATCCCAGTTCCATGCAATAGTTGATCAAAAGCAGGGCAGGAACCTGGAGGCAGGGATGATGCAGAGGCCATGGAGGAGTGCTGCTTATGACTTGCTCCCCAAAGCTTGCTCAGCTTGTTTCCTTATAGAACCTATAACCAGCAGCCCAGGGATGGCACTGCCCACAGTGGGCTGGGCCCTCCCACATTAGTCAGTAATTACAAAAGTATCCTACAGGGTTTGCCTACAACCAGGTTTTCTCAATTGACGCTTTCTCCATTCAGATGACTCTACCTTGTGTCAAGTTGACGTAAAACTGCCTAGTACACTAAGTGCGGTCTTGTGACTAAGGTAGAGCCAAAAGTTATAAGTAATTATATACTATGCATCCTTAATAAAAGACACACTTTTCCTTGCTTCCTACTTCCTGCTGACTGCGTGTAAGTGGGTGGGTGGAGCTTGAGGAGTCATCTTGGATCATGAGATGGTAACCACATTTGAAAGATACATACAGCTCAGTCGAAAGGAACTTAGATCCTGCTGATCATGGTGGTACCGTTCTGATCTTCCTGCATATTTTTAAAATTATAATTTAAACTGAGCAATAGCTGAAAACTTACGAGCAGTTATAAAGATAGTGTACAGGGTTCCTAAATCCTGTGCTCCTTCCTTCCTTCAGCAGCAACATCTTAGGTCACCACAGTACAGTGGACATTAGTGCTATGCTGTTCGCTCAAAGACATACCTTGCTGCCTGGATTTGCCATATGACAGAGATAAAATCTTATCCCAGGCCATTAATTACTGATGTGGGGTTTGTTTTGTTTTGTTTTTGTCATTCACAAGACAAGTATTTCTTACACTATTTCCAAAAATAGTATACAACAGCATCCCAGCTTCAAGTGTAGACAGTAGGCTGAAGGAGCGGCAGAGAAACAAGGAACGAGAACATTTCCAGGACCTGGTGTGCTCCTTTAAGCTAAATAAGGATGTGGTGCTATGGACCATTCCCTGTGATGGTGCTCACAGACTGTCCTCTCCCACTCCCTCACTCCATCCTTGTCATGTTTTTGCTTAGCCTTCTTTAACTTTAGGCTCAGCCCCCTTCTTTGCTTGAATCACCTGCACACCCTACCCACCTCTCATCTACCTAACTCTGCATCTCCTGCTGTTGCAGAGGAACTTGAGGTACTTATAAGTGTAGCATCTCATGAGACATGTCAGAGCAAGGCAATGAAGGTGGGTGGCATTTGTTGGTATTTTCAACACAAGAGAAAACAAATTACATTGGTGTAAAATGTCAAAGGCTCTGAGCTCATCCCAGACAAGGGAGGGAGAATTACCTCTTCTCAGGGACAACTTCTTTCTTAGTATCCTCGGGGTGTATGTGCAGAGTGAGTGTAAACACCCCAGAAACCCACAAGGATGGGCAGGGGCACAGCATTTGGCCAGTGCCTAGATTCATGCCACACAGTCAACACTCAAGTGAGGACATTTATCTGCTATCCACCCTGCCATGCTAACCACACCTACTCAGCTTGGACTTCACATGAAAGGCCCTAGAACAGCTGCTAGGGAATCCTGTGATGACGACTATGACTGGTCCCTACACAGGGATAGATCTCCTTCAGAGAAGACACCTTGGATATGAGCCAAGGGCGAGCTGGGAACAATTGTCACCAGTAGCTGTAGGACGTTCTTAGCATGCACAGACAAGGGGGAGGAAGGAGGGAGAGAAGTCTTCAGAAGCTTTGATGTGAGGCATGAATGGTGGTCATTGAGACGGACACAGCTGTGGGACGTGTGTGACACTGGTTTCAATGGCAGTGTAAGAGATTTATCATTATTGATACTCTCTGTGCTGTTGATATCCCCTAAACTTCAGGTGACAGGCACAAAAAAATCCAGATATGTGTGACATAATTTAAAAAAAAAAAAGGTTTCAGCTTGTTTTTTACAGAGACCATGGGGAACTTTCTGGGGCTCATGAACTGTGACAACTGTATGCAGAATTTTGAGTGACCATCCACTTTTCTGGAAAGATTATTCAAACCTTCATTACATTGTCCATGGTGGAAATAGTTTCTTCCAAGTGTGTCCTAGTTTATTTTCTTGTTGGCATATTTAAATTCTCCAGCAAAAGCAACTTAAGTGAGGAAGGCTTTTTCCTGTCTCACAGTTCAAGGGTATATTTCATCATGGTTGGGAAGTCAAGACATCAAGAACTTGAAGCTGATGGTCACATTATAATGTTCACAATGAGGAAGTACAGAGAAAGGAATGCATGCTGTTGTTCCATTTCACCACTTACACAGCCCAGGATCCCAACCAGGGAATGGTAACACCCACAGTGGGCAGGTCATCCTACATTAATAAAAACAAAATAACCCCTCACAATGATGCCTAGAGTCTTACCTTCCATGTGATTTTAGATTCTACCAAGTTGGCAGTTAACACTATTACCATAACTTTAGTTCTTATTCTTAATGTAGGCAAGAAGACTCTAGAAATAAGATTAGCTAGACCCCAATCTGTTACTCATTTGCCTTAACTTCCCATGAAAAGAGATGTCACCTTAATTCCTGAGACTCATATTCCAAGCAGCCCAGGCTCAAGAGAAGTGGAAGGAATAACAAAGCAGTATCTGCCCCAGCAGAAACTGCATAGTCTGTTTATGTCTGGCCTGCTTGCTTGAATTACCAGCTCTTTCTCATACTGAGCACCTCTCTGAGCTGGCCACTGAAGCCAGTGATGGGCAGAGCTGATATTTCATTACCAGGATTCAGGAGGTCCGTGCTGGTCCTAGTTTGCTGGCAATTAGACCCAGGGTCTGGACAGCCAGGCAGCCTCCTGTTTGAGCCTCACCCTCAGTAGGAGCAGGCCATTTCCTTAACACTCCATAGTCATGTTTATAGCTCTGTGTGGTCAGAAACAGGAAGAAGCCTCTTGTAGGTGACACCAAGGTACAAGAAAGATGTTTTGTGTACACCATCTTTGGGCCCAGAGATGGAAAGATGGATCATAATTGCTCTCTTCCAGATTAGAAATGAGCTTCAACTCCACAGGCCTTCTAGAACCCCTGCCCCCCAACCTCTTCTTGTCATGTCCAAGGGAGCCCTCTGCTGAAATGCTATTCTGGTTGTGCCTAGCCACTATAAATCACTACTATCTTCCCTCCTATACAAAGAGAAATAGAAGAAGAACACCAAGGTCAGGGAATCTTAGAAGATTCTGGAAAGAACTCTAATTGGCAATTCTTACCTCTCTATCAAGAGTCTGCTGGAAATGTGAAGAAAGCAGAGACTAGAATGCCTGTTCGAGGTGACACAGCCACTCTAGATCACCACCGCTGACTTCTGCCAAATCCAGGATCATGACTTGTCAATGTCTGAAAGATCAAAGCCAGCCATGCCCTAGACCACACACGATGTTAACTTGTTCCGGGGACACTGAGCCTGTCACCGGCTGTCCATGATCCGAAACAAACCGTCCCAGCTGGCAACGTTACAAGAGTTTATGGTGTCACCGGCTGAGGATATGACATAACCGGATGGTTTGAGGTTAATTTGGCTGGACTCTCACCCAGAGTGGTCTGACATTGGGAAGAGAAAAATGCTGAGGTCTGTGGCGTGTGAGCAGACTCTCCCTAAACTCTTCATGTTGGAAACTACAACTGAGGGGCCTAACTGTGGACCAAGGCCTGAGAGTCTTAGAGATGGGTTTAAAGCATGAGCAGGTCCCTGAGAAGCCAACGACTTAGGCATTAAGTTGTTACAATTCTCTCTTAGCACTTCCATATCACAACACCAACACACATACATGTACATACACGCATACACATACACACCACCAACACAGGTGCACAAACACATGCTCACCACATATGCATGCACACATACACACACACACATACACATATACACATGTATACACACACTCTCACACAAACATACTCACACACATACACTCAAAGCACATAGATGCATTCACACACACTCTCAAACACAGACACACTGACATATGCAGACAGACAGACACACAGGCACACACCGTCGATGGCAGTGGGGACAACTTGGAAAGAAATTCTAGCATCTCATATGAGCCTGATTCGACTACAGCCTTCCCCTAACTTTAGTAAAACATGAGTGACCCTTTGCTAGATGTAGGGGCAAGGCTCACCATGGTCTGCATGCATTGAGATGGCTATGATTACTTTGCCCATCCATCCATCATCCATCCATCCATCCATCCATCGATCATTTATCTACTTATCCTCCATCTACCATGCACCCTCCATCTTTGCTTGAACAAGTCAGAAAAGTTCCAAAGATTTTTCTGGGAATGCTACAAAAAAACCCAAGGCTTTCCACAGACCAGGTATCTGTTGTGCATATTTTCCCGTTCTCATTTTTTTTATTTAAATGTATTTTTCTTTTTTTTTTTTTTTTAAAGATTTATTTATTTATTATATGGAAGTACATTGTAGCTGTCTTCAGACACTCCAGAAGAGGGCGTCAGATCTCGTTACGGATGGTTGTGAGCCACCATGTGGTTGCTGGGATTTGAACTCTGGACCTTCGGAAGAGCAGTCGGGTGCTCTTACCCACTGAGCCATCTCACCAGCCCTATTTAAATGTATTTTTCTTATAGAAGGTGTAAGAAAACAACTTAGATAAAGAGATCTCAGTTCTCTCCCTCCTCTTCCATTATGTCTGTCTTGGTGCCGTTTCTTGGCAGTTGGCCTCTGGAAGTGGCATTCTGGGGAGGTTGCTTGCCATAGCTTCAACAAATAAATCATGATCTATCTGCCTCATGTGCCTTTCAGACCAACAGCCATGTACCAATGTCATGGCTGCCCTGAGGAACTCTTTTTTTTGTGGTCCTGTGAGCTACATGTGGGTCTGGACTACGACCCCACACCCCAGAACATGAAGCAGCTCCTGAAAAGCCAAAACATTGCCTGGAATAGAGAGTTGTTCACTTGCTATGGGACATTGGCTAGGGGGACCCAGCAGCCAGGAGGAGCTTCTGTTTGAATACGGACTATCTCCACAGGCTCATGGGCTGAAAGTCTGGCCCCCAGCTGGTGGTGCTATTGGGAGGCATGGAAATTGGTAGGCAGGGTCAAGTCTGAGGAAATAGGCCATTGAAGGTTCAATTCTGAAGGCTATACTGCTTCACATCTCTGCACTCTTTCTTTCTGTATCTCATGTGGGTGAGAGGTGTGTGTGTGGGTGTACATGCCAGGGTGCGTGTGTGTGTGTGTGTGTGTGTGTGTGTGTGTGTATGTGTATGTATATGTGCATGCATGGCATGGTGCATGTATAGGTGTGTGCGTGCCATGGAGCACATGTATGTATATGTTTGCATGTGTAAGTGCAGGTGTGTGCATGGCATGGTACATGTGTATGTGCAGGTGTGTGCATGCCATCGTGCATATATAAAGGTCAGAAAATGATGTGTGAAAGTCAGTTCTCTTTTTTCTACCATGTGTGTTTCAGGCATTAGTAACAGGTGCTTATACACTGGGCCATCTCACCAGCCCCCTTTTCTCTCTTGGCCACCTCCATGACAAATCTCTGAAACTACACATAGTAATATATCTTTCCATCCTAAAATTGTTCATGTTGGACACTTTGCCACTGGAGGAAAGTGTAATTAACACAAGAGGACCTCAGGCAGATAAGCTCCAGCAGGCTTCCTTTCAGAATATGGGTTTTCCAGACTCCCTGAGCCAAATTTTGATTGCCTGTGTAGCTGCACCTTGTAAAGGACCCACACTGCCTCCTCTGGCTTGTCACCAGAGACCATCACGCTAAAACTTCACCCTGAGTAGATCTGAAACATAGACCTAGTTTGCAGCCCATACCTTCTGTTTCTTCTCCTCCATGTAGTGAACAGCCTTTTTTTTCCCCCTACATCCTCCTACCGCCATGATGGTCAGCTTCACAAATGGACCCAGAATTAATGGAGCCATAAACAATGGGTGAAAATCTAAGCATGAGTCACAACAGGTTTATTTTAATTTAAGCCATCCTCTTCGGTATTTTGGTCACAGCAATACAAAATTAACTAATAAAGTTAAACTGAGATGCTGACTCATCTGAGAGAATAGATGCAGGCATCCAGAATGTCAGGTAGATTCCTCAGAGGACTCCCAAGTGTCCTACTCTATGGACAATCCTGTTCTCCTGCGTGTTATGGATGGGGAAGGATGACTGAAATGAGCCAACTCCCACAACTGAGTTAAATTACATAGACTAAGCTACCAGTGGAGATCCCTTATCAATTGACAACTAAATCAAAACTGATAGCATCCCGTGGGCCTGATCTTAGCAGGTAAGACCTTGCAGGGGTTCTGCCTGTCCCCTGGCTGGGGAGATAGAAAGTACAGGAGGAATGTCTCCTGTTGAAGGTGAAAAGAGATTATGGGTGGTCTCAAAGAGTAAGGGACTATGGGTAGTCTTAAGGAGTAAGGGATTGTGGGTAGTCTTAAGGAGTAAGGGATTATGGGTAGTCACTAACTACTTAAGGGAGTTAAAAGAGCTCCAGCAACCGAGAAAGAGAAAGCATCTGAGTTTTAGCACCAGGGAACTACAACCCCAGGGTGCTCTGGGAGAAATCAGAACTGGGTATTTTCTGGTCAAGCTTCTAAATGAGAATCCTGCTTCAGCCACAAGGCCTTGAACACACCAGAGGCTTGGCCAAGGCTCTGAGGTAATAAATCTGCATTGCTCTCATATGTTAAGTCTGTGGTCATTTGTTATGCAGCAGTAAAATTCCGACAGAGAGCGGAATTCCTTTTCAGACTCAAAGGAAGAGGCCACGACCTACCAGGAAATTCCAGGTGGTTTATAGGAAGGGAACCATAGAGAAACTTAGACCCAAGTGAAACTGGTTCCTACATGGGGACCAGCCTCATTCTGGTGCTGTTCTGAGGACTTCCGACTGCTGGTAATTTTATCTCTTGTGTTCAAAGCATAGTGAGGGCCACAGAACAGCTGTGATAATGACAGGATGTTACAAGTAGTCCTTTGTGTTTGGGACTCTTTATAGTTATCAAAGCTGATTCATTTGTTGGCTTGTTTAATTCTCCAGGGTCCTTAAGGGAATAGTTAATATTTTCATAACTAAACAAAATGAAAGCAGATTGTTAAGGGTGCTCTACGGCTACATAGTTATTAAAGGCTGTTCGAGAACCAGACCTAACCCTCCTGGCTCTCTCTCCAAAGAGGAGCAGAGGAGAGAAAGATAAAAACAAAAGCCAACCAACCAACCAACCAACCAACCAAAACAATAGCCATTTTCCTTGTGTGGTTATGGTTTGACTCTAGAGTGCCCCCCATAGGATCAAGTGTTAGTTTGTGGTTGTGTTCTGAAAGCTGTCAAGCCAGTAGGAGGCAGAGCCCGAATAGAGGAGGTCCAGCACTAGAGAGCAGGTCTTTGAACGTTATATTTATACCCTTGGTGTCTCTTCCCCCTCTCTGCTTCCTTGTGAGCCACCTCATGATCCAACTACCCATGCTGGATGGAGCCACCCGGATTTGTCTTCCCTACCGTGAGGGGTTCAAATCCCTCCCAAACCATGACTCAAAATAAACCTCCTTTTAAAGGTGTTTCTGTCAGGTTCTTTGGTTACAGAGATGCAAAAGCTTCATGTGGTCACAAGAGGATGCCTCAGAGGAGCCGGACTCCAAGAGTAATTCTGGCACCCAGGAGAATGGCTTCCCAGCAAACCCCATTTAGGCTGAGCTCCAACCAGGATCAGGCAAACCATGTAGCTCTCTGAATTCTTTCTGAGGGAAGGATGGAGCTGTTATCATTCAAAGCCACCACCATAAGTTGTCCCTAGAGTACTCCCTCCTCTGCCCTTTTCCTTCTCTTCCTCTTCTGCCTCCTGCACTTCCTTCTCCCCTACCAAAACCTACCTGTTCATGCGTCCTGCTCCACCCCCCCAGTCTCTGCTCACTGCGCGACATCACCATACAGAGTTATGAATGGACAGGAGCTGCTGCACATTCCTGTCTCCAAGCCAGCAGAATACATTTTCTCACAGTCCTAATGCAAAGGAGGCATCCTAACTCTGCAATGCAGATCCGAGCCTTTAAAATATAGGTAGGCTGTCTCTACTCCAGAAAACAGCCCAGCATTCCACAGGGAGTTTCCACATATAGGATTAGACCCTTTCTCCTCAAAATAGCTGTCAAGCTAGTCACACACCTAAAGTCTGGATATTACTCCAAGGAGAAGTGAAGAGGAACTCTGCCTTATTGAGGACCTTGGGCTAGAACACAGATGGAAAGGTTCATCAGTAAAGTGTAGGATGCCACCAATTGCTACGGACTGTGTTCAACACCTATGCTAGACACTTCTGGAACCCACCAGTCACCAGCTCTCCTTCCTACTCCGCAATGCTTCCAGACCTCTTGCAGACTTTCTGGCTGCCTGTGAGAATATTCGTCATGGCCACCTTTAAAAGTCCAGGCTCTCTCTTATCCCACCATGAGTGCCAAGGGGACCATAGGCTCTAGGAGTTGCACCCATGGGAGGAGGCAGTCATCCATCCTTAGTCTGGATTTTTTGGTGACAACATGGAGGATGGTAGCCCCTCTCAGGCTCACTTACATAGCTGAGATGTTTTTATTGTGTTAAATATTAAGTTTGAAGGGTCATGACTGCTTGCTATTATGTAATTTTGCTTATTAAAAAACTTTATATTAATTTGTTTTACAGGTGACTGAGTGAGTTCACATGCAGAAGTTAGAAGACAATTTGAGAGAATCAGATTTCTCCCCTCACCACATAGGTCACAGGGATTGAACTCGGGTCGTCAAGTTTAGCAGCAATCACCTATCCTGGCTAAACCATCTCACTGGCCCCAAACTCATTACCATAGTTTATCCCTCCTTTCACTGTGCTGAGCCTGTCTCCCCTTCATCCCTTTGTGGACACACAAGATGCACTAAAGTAGAGAGAACAGCTTTGTCAGTTTTCATGTGCTGGTTGACTTCCCGCAGTGAAGAATACCTTGCTGCAAGGTACCTGTCCTGTTCACAACCAGTGATGGCTCTCACTAGGAGAGCCAGGGAGAGTGGAACTGTGGACCTTCTCATTAAAGAGTCCTTACACAGGAGCAGCACAAACAGGAGCAGCCCTGGAAAGCAGCAGCATGCCTGCCTTAGTGTTTATTCCAGAACTTTCCACAGAAGTGTGCACACACTGGGCTTTTGCTCTCAGCTACAGAGGTGAGTTGATGAACAAGAACAACCTTCGGCAGACATCTGTGGTCTCCAAAGGTAATGGAAGCAGCCAGCGCAAGTATCTGTAGCCCCTGCTTCGGAGAAAGCCCTGATGACCGGCTTCTCTTTCCAGTTCTTGTGTGTGGGATGGTGGGAGCGGGAACCAGCAACCCAGCACCCAGCTTATGTAGATAAGCACAGTGCCTGCCTGTGGGTACAGCTGAATCGGGGCCTGGCACTGCGTGGCTATGTGGAACTCAATGAGTAACTTGCAGGACTCGGCTCTCTCCTTCCACAACTTCCAGGAGTTGGCCGCGTGTCCTCAGACTCGGAGACAAGTGCCTTTACCCACTGAGCCCCAACCGTTGACACTTGCTGCCTCACACTTGGGTGGGTAAGGAACTACCAGGAGAGTTCTGCACGCTTGGAAAGGGGAGTTTAAACGGGAACATGAAATGTTCTGTTCTTGTCTGCTTCCTACGTCAGCTCTAGTCACTTTCCTGTAGTGACACGGTCTGAAGGACTCCTGGTGGCTTTGTTTTGGGACTGTGTTGCCTAGATGGTGGAAATGGCCTTGAGGGATGAGTATATGCCCCCATCCCATTTAAATCATCCCCCTTTTCAGCAGTGGTGCCTCACACCCCAGCTGATACATCAGGGCTTGCTCTGGCTGTCATACCATCCCTATCAGATGGACCCAAACCCCTGAAACCATCACATAAAATGTCTGATATTTTATCACAACGGCGAGAAACAATGATTGCCCAGCTAACAACCAGTACAGAGGACATTTAGACCTAGAAAGCCATAGCCATGAGCCAACATTTATAACTGCTGTGTAATGCTGCCCATATACACCAGAGAAATGAATGGGTCCAAGGGATGTGTTTACACCAGAGAAGGTGACTTCAAACAGAAGATACCAGGAGTTCCAAAACCTCAGGATGGACTAGCATGTGAAGTGTCCTCAAAGAGGCTCCTTTGCGTAGGCTAAGCTTTGAGCCACTCAGCTGAAACGACAGAAGCATTTCTGTCAATTAAGTCAAACATCTGGTTAATGTGGCGAAAAATCAGTCACCAGGGGCTGGCCATCGCCCTAGGCCTCCTCTCCAGGCCCCAGTAATGGAGGAGATACCTTCTGATTCCCAGGCCTTGATTTGCATACCCTTCTCTGATTGGTGGGTGAGACTAGTCTTATCCCCAGGCCCTCCTGTGAGCCCAGGAGAGGCCAATCTGGGCTCTGAATTGTCTGTCGGAATGACAGCTGGATGGATTCCCAAACCGGGTGGCAGGTTCCTCAGAAGCACAAATTGCCATAATAAATGCTGATTGTCCCAATTACCTCTAATTGTCTAGCTGTGTAGCAGGAGCATTACCATAGACACGGTCTGTATGGGAGAGGGTCTATTTGGCAGATAAGCCCACCCAGGGAGCTTGGGTGGCAGAGGAAGTGTGTGAGCTGGCCCACTGAACATTCCCCCTGAAAGGGCCCTCCGACTGATCAGCACAGAAAGATGAGGGGGCTTCACAACCCCCAGCTGCTGAGGGACAGCGTCCACACTGAGATCTTCATGTGACAGTCGTTAAACGTTCTTGTTAAAACTGGCCATGTGCTAAAGAGATAAAGGCTGAGAATAAATGTCTGGTCTCCATCCTTCTAGCCAGCTGGGTCTTTGGGAAAGCAGGGGGAGAGGGATGGCTGCTGAAAGAGAGAATGAATGGATTTTTTTTAAAATCATTGTAACGTAGCATTTACTGCATCAACCAGCTGAACTTTCCAGGAGGAAGCACTGCATACAAAGCCCCTTAAAACACAGAAATGTGGACATCCCAAAGATGAAACTCACACATATCCTCTGTGTGTGTGTGTGTGTGTGTGTGTGTGTGTGTTTGTGCGTGCGAGTGTGCCAAAGGATCCTATTCATTTATTCCTGTAGTAAAGAATTCCTAAAACTTCTGTCGTATGCTAGGCAGTGCTGAAGACTTCCAAATTCATCTGTGAATGAAATAGGCCACTAGCCACACAAAACTGGAGCTTCCTCTCTTCAGTAAGAGAAAGTTCAGCAACGCTATGTCAGAAGGCAATGGTGCTAAAGGGATAGATGGACAGAAGAGGGGGTGCTGGGAAGATGGCTTAACTTCCCAGAGTGCTGGCTGCTCTTGTAGAGGACCCAACTTTGGTTCCCAGTCCCCCAAGTCAGGTGTCTCACAACTCCCTGTGGCTCAAGCTCTGGGGCTCCAGTGATTTCTTTTGGACTCCAAGAAGCAAGCACATGCATGGTATACATGTGTAAACACACACACACACACACACACACACATACATGCACGCACTAAAATAATGGAAATTAATTTTACAGAACAGATGGTGGCCACGGCTAAGATCTGAGGATGAGAGAAAGCCAGAGCTTCACCTGACATGGCAAGGCTATTTATTGGGGGCATCCCTCCAAAAACAAAACAAAAACCACCTTTCCTACATCAGCACCTTTTCAAAGGGACTAGGCAAAACTAGATACAGTACAAGAAGACACAGTCTTTAGTCCTGCAGAACTGTGTTAGTGAAGGTCTCATCTGTAGGTGGGCAGGTTGCTTTTTAATAGCTTGGGTAAGAACACACGTCTTGCTGGGACCTCTTAAATCTGTTACAGTATTGATCACGGCAGAGAAAATGCAAAGCGTGCGATTTATGCATGCCTTGGTGAAATTAAAACCTCACCATTTATTGAAAGAGCAGTAATTACTCTAAAGAACTCAGGGCACCCTGGGTAAAATCAGGAAGTGGCGCTCTTATTGACTATTGGGGAGAGAAACAATGCTGAAAGGAAGAATGTAAAAAAGGGCTGGCCTGTGTACCCATGAGACCTCCCACTTGGCCCCAGGGCTGAAGCGTGGACCAAGTGCTAAATTGTGGAAGAGAGGCTGGGAGGGTAGTGGGCAGGGGTATGGTGGTTGCAATCAAGAGAATGCTGACCATCCTTGCTGCCTTGCAGGGATGCAGAGGTCCCTTCTTGGCTTTGCCTGCAAATGCATCCTAAAAGGACACTGGGGAGAAAGTCTATGTGCTCTGTTCTTGATTGCTCTTCCACCTCTGTTTTTTGTTTGTTTGTTTGTTTGTTTGTTTTGTTTTTTATTTTTGTTTTTGTTTTTAATGTAATCCCTGTGAAACACATCTGGCTCATCACAATGAACATGGCATGATAAGCAGTATGTCCATTCACTGATTCCTCTCATCAACCCTACCTCTGTTATCACAGATGACAGCACCAACCCTCAGAGAAGGAGCAGCCTCTCTCTTCTTCCTAACAAATGGCTGGAGTGTGGATGAGATGGGTTGAACTGCAGCATTTTGGACCCTAGAGTGAGTTTGAAATTGCAGGACCTGTCCAGTTGGACAATAAGAGAAAAACTTGGATTTCTCTGGGTTTTTATTTAAGATGAAAATAAACTTCTGTTGTCCAACTTGGATCTTCTGTCTCTTCCACCACATTTTCTTGTGAATAATAATGATGGCACTGAATTTGCATCTAGAGGTGGCTTTGGAGTACAGAGAGATGTCTCTATATCTGCCAGCAGAATTCATATGTCGAAACAGCTATTTCTTTCCTGGACCAGTGCAGTGCAATGGTCTCATAATGATGTCTTCTGCTTCCACCTCTTGCTGCTTCAAACTCATGGTACACACTGTAGACAGAAATGCCAGTTACCAAGGTGGATGTGGCTACATTTCTTCCTGGCTCAAACCTTCAGTGGCTCTCTAGGATGGACAATGGTTTGTGCATCTTCCTGTAGGTACTGGTGCCCCATGACTATTGTGGCCTATGATACTGGCAGGTGGCCAAGGATGTTTAGCAGGGGCTGGCTGGGACTGGCCACTGAGTTTAGGGCAAGTGGAGAGACAGATAATAAATTGGTAAAGGCAACTTTTCCAGGCGGGAGATTTATAGCAATTGTGCCTAGGAGGCAAGTTGTAAAGTGACAAGCTGTGTGTGTGTGTGTGTGTGTGTGTGTGTGTGTGTGTATATGTGTGTGTGTGTATGTGTATGTGTGTGTGTGTGTCAGTGAGTATGTGGGTGTGAGTGTGTATGTGTGCGTGTGTGACTGTGTGTGTTAGTGAGTATGTGTATATGTATATGTGAGAGTGTGTTGTATGTGTGTGTGTGTGTGTGTGTGTGTGTGTGTTATCAGGATTCAAGGGTCTCAGGAGTGGGCTGATACTGTGCTCACCTCCCTGAACTAAGCCAGGTGGAACAAAAGGGAATCTGGGAGGGGCCAGAGCGAGGTTCTATCTGGGCAAAGGCGGTAGCCATTTTTGTTTGTTTGTTTGTTTGTTTTTGTTTTTGTTTTTCGAGACAGGGTTTCTCTGTGTAGCCCTGGCTGTCCTGGAACTCACTTTGTAGACCAGGCTGGCCTCGAACTCAGAAATCTGCCTGCCTCTGCCTCCCAAGTGCTAGGATTAAAGGCGTGTGCCACCACCACCCAGCGCTGTAGCCATTTTTAAACTGCACGCAACACCTCATACTCAATTCCATGCTCCTGACTGCTCTGTAATCTCTTACCTATGTGTCTCTGCTGGTGCCCTTCTTTCCACCTGGCCCATGTCAGCTGCATGGACACTTCCTAGATGTTGTGTTTTATATTGAAATATTGATATCGATATGAGATATTTGGGATAAACAAGGAAGAAAAGATTATGGTATACTAGTAACATGTTGATGCATCAATTTGACAAGGGACCGATTGTCCTGGTTAGAAAGAGAGAGAGAAAGAGAAAGAAAGAGTGTGTGTGTGTGTGTGTGTGTGTGTGTGAACTTGACACAAACTAGAGTTATTTGAGAAGAGGGAACTTCAACTGAAAATATGCCCCCTCCAGATTGGCCAGTGGACAAGCCTGTAGCGCATTGTCTTGATTAATGATTGACATGGGGGAGATCCAGCCTATTGTGGGTGGTGCTATCCCTGGGCAGGTGGTCCTGAATCCTATAAGAAGGCAAGCTGAGCAAGTCCTAAGGAAGAAGCCCGTGAGCAGCACTCCTCCAAGCAGCACCAGTTTCTGCCGCCCGTTCTTAAGTTCTGGTTCTGGCTTCCCTGGATGGTGTGGGCTGTGATTTTCCTCTCACAATTTCTTTCAGTCATGGTGTTTTATGGAATCAATTCAAACCCCAATTAAGACAACGATCTTCAGTACTGACTCTTGTCCCCCTCACAGGATGTCTCATCTCCTCTGAGACAGAACCATTACTGCTTCACAGTGCCCACATCAAGACCTTTAACAACACTTGATCACAACACAACATTATCTCCTAGAATCTATCTCCTCTATGAAGCTGAGAAACCATTGGGGTGAGGACTGGCCTCTCCAATTATGATGAAAGACTTAGTCCTTAGCATCAGCCTTTTCTGATCTGATGGAGAAGGCCAGCTATGGACACTCAACTCTAACCTTCAACAGATCTCCAAACCCTAATGAAGAAGACACTTCTGGTTTCTCTGGAAAGTCACTTCTATCAAATGATGTTTTGCTGGAGCACGCAGGTGAGAGGATGTTTTGCTATAGCAGACATGTGAAAGGATGCATGATGTTCAGAAGGAATATAAATATGACCCCCAGACAGTGGAAGCTCTAGCATTGGTTCACCTTGCTCTGCCTTCCTGCTCTTCATGACGACATGCATGTATTGGTTTGCCTTACATGGCATAGCTGACCTTTGCTTGTGGTGACTTCATTTGACAAAGAATTTCTCATGAGGTTCCTGTGGCTTCTTGCTACTTTAGCAGAGGAACCAGGCTGGTTGGAGAGCCTCCCAGTTTCTTCTGGATTGAACTGCCCTTGCTGATTCCTGAGTGGTGGTTGGACTGGTCTGCAGCTGCCGACTCATGTTTGGTGTTTGCTAGTGGACTGAACTGAGAACGAAGAAGATTGGAATTGCCCCCCAAAGAACTATTTCTGAACAGGTCTACTTGCCTCATATCCTAATAAACTTTCTTTTCCATCACCTTTAGTGGGTGATGGGCTAGAGGGGAGGCCATTAAAGTAAACTGTAAAGAAAATATGCCTACTCCCTAACCTCAGAATCTGCAGTGTGAGGGAGCTGTACACACTTAATGCCTGTTGCAAGCCAGTGAAGCATGTCATGTGGCAATGGCATGGGCTAAGGTGAACACACCACTGAATAGTTCTACATCTTGCAAGGCCATACCCCACATAAGTCTACCAGCCAAGGATGGGAGCTTCTTGTCTTCTCCAGATGCCCTTCTGTTATAAATTCTGTTTAAGAAAGCACTCTGTGCCAGGCAGAGGGACTCAGATCAATATGTCTCTATGCCTCAGGAGTTCCCAGTTCTTTACCAGAGACAGACAATACCAAGTTCCATTTAATCCCTACTGTCCTCCTTCTTTTGCCCCAATCCTGGGGAGGCGCTGTCAAGCCTTCTCAGATGCCTCTGGAAGTTTGGGTTTGACTGGGCTTCATGGGAGACCTGCAGCTAGCTCAGCAGCTAGGTTCCTTGGGAAGAAGAGCAATTAACCTTAAAGGCTGAGAACAGAAATAAAACACAGCCTTAGTCCACAGTTATTCAGTGAGCCACGAGCCCTGCTGTCCCCTCTACAGGACAGACACCCTCACAGAGAGGCACTAGCAGGGAGTATGTGATTGCCAACAGATGCCCTGTATGCATGGAGGCTCCATCCTTGAGTCTGTCCAAGTCTAGAGGAGGCAGGAAGACTGTCATGAGATTACAAAGACCTCACCCTTCCCTTCTCTCTGTGCACCACCACCCCAGCTCCTCTCTGTCTCACCATTGGCTCCTTCTGTTAGTGAAAACAGCCGGTCAATTCCATCAACCCAGAACCACATTGGATGGAGTTTTGCAAAAACTGAGGCCCTGGGGATTTAGTCTCTCAACACAAGAGCAAAGCACGTCCTGTTTTGAATGTCTCACATCTCTGCGAGCAGGGTCTGTATATATGAAGACCTGAGCTGAAAGCTACAGATGTGCCACAGCAGAAGTGGGAGACCTAGGAGGTACAGGAAGCAAAGTGACCCCTGTGGTCACTTGTAGCCGGAAAATGAGGGACTAGGGAGGTGGCTTTGTTTGTACACAGTCTTGGGAACCCAGGTTCGATCCCCAGAGCCAATTTAACATGGTGGCTGTAGTACCCAATCTTTATGTTATCACTAGGGAAGCAGAGATTGATGTATCCCTGGGGTTCAGCAGCCAGCCAGCCTAGCCTAGTTGGTGAGCTCCAGGCTAGTGAGCAACTCTGTCTAAAAACCAGGTCGAAGCTGGGAAGTTGCGCAGTTGGTAGTGTTTGCAACACCAAGGGCCTGCATTCAGGTACCCAGCCCCCATGTAAAAGCTGGGTTTGGCTGCATGGGCCTGTAAGAACACCATTGTGTGGTAGAGAAAGACAGATCTGGGGATTTGCGGGCCAGACTAGCTTCGGGGTCAATGGCAGACACTCTCTTAAGGGAATAAAGTGGAGAACTATGGAGCAGAACACCCAATGTTTCTCTCATGCTTTAGTTTACAGTCCTAAGTTCTCACATACACTCAGGAGCACGCACGCATGTGTGTGCTCGCTCGCTCACACGCGTGGACACACACACATACACACATGGACAGTACTTGAGGAATAACTGCACTCGCGCACACACACACACACACACACACACACACACACACACACGCATGGGCAGTTCTTGAGGAATGACTCTGCACACACAATCTCCTGTCTTATATCTACTGTGGACCCACACTGCTACCTGCTCTGTCATCAGAATACAGGTGGACCACCCTGCCTCCTCCCGATGGATGTGTGGGTCACAACCCTGAGCATCGTTTGACAGTTTGGCACACTGTTCTCAACTCTTCTTCCTCTTGCAGCTCCCCTGCAGGGAGGAGGCTGCCATCCCTACCTCCAAGCACCTTGGCAGCTCTAAACTGTGTCTCTCTCACAGTTCATTTTCAGCCGCTCCAAGCGTCTAATGAATGCAGGTCTCTTTGGCTTGGACTCTCCCACCTCTCCCTGAGCCTTGCAGAGTGAGATACTGGGACGGGGGGGGGGGCTCTCAGAGACACACAGTGCCCATCTGCTCACCCTTTCCCCTGGAGGCCAGCTGCCTGCCCACCTTCTCTCCCCACCCCCCAAAAGGTAACCCCAGGCAGGCTCAGGCCCCATTCTCCACTAAGAACTGACCAGCCGTGATGCTGATCAACTGACAAACTCGTCACATGGTGAGGCCAGATGGTCCTCAAAGCATCTCAGAATCACTTATGTTTCCTCCTGGCTTAGATGTCCTGTGTCCCCGGGAAGTGTCTAAAAGGGAGGAGCATGTATCAGACATCAAAGTCATGGAGCCTTAGTTTCAACTCCAAGCCAGCCATCTCAGCCATGACAGGGCACACCTGTTCCTCATGAGGGAACCAAAGCAGCCAGTGCTCCCAGAATATCAGGCTCAGCTCCCAGGGCATCTTCATGTGAATCTACACAAGCCTTACCACACGACAGAAGGTGAGCATTGATACAAACACCCCGCCTGACCAATGGGGAAACTGAGGTACAGGGTGGTTCAAATCAACTGCCTAGGGAAAGAGCGGCCATGCAGATTTGCTCTAGCTACTGCCTCTCACACATGCTCTCTTCACTCAGTTCACCCACCAGGATGCTAGAATCCAGTTTCAGCCTACTCTTAGTGGGCATGGCATAGATTCAGGGATGTTTTGCATCCAGGTCACTGGCTATTTGAGACACAAGCAGATGAAGTATATACTTTCAGTCTATGGAGTGGGAGACCACTCAAGAAGAGGGCCATTGTCACCTTCTGGAAGTCAGGAGCCAGGAGCCTTCCTTGATGATCTGAAACAGCTGAGCTCATTGTCACACACAGACTGGGTGACTTTAGGCTATGATAGAAAGATCATCTTCTTCTTCCTCCTCCTCCTCCTCCTCCTCCTTCTTCCCCTCTCTCTCTCTCTCTCTCTCTCTCTCTCTCTCTCTCTCTGTGGTGTGTGCATCCTGCCATAGGCACATTAGGATCTCAGACCTTTTACTATTGTCCAGATTTTTTTGGAATGCAAGCCCAGGTCCTCTCTGAGTCATCTCCCTAGCCCAAAAGAAACATCTTCCCTCACAACTTTGGAGAGTAAAATATAAGATCCAGGGGTCACTTCCTCTGTCAGCTTTAGTTGAGACTCCTACCTTGACCCTTCTGGCTTCAAGTGGCTCCTCTAAATGTTTGGTATTTCTCTGATCTCTGCCTCCACCTCCACGAGGCTTTTTCTGCTATGGAGCTAGACTCAGCTTGACCTCTCCCCATCCTCCTGCAGAGTGCTAGGCTTACATATATGCCCTACCATTCTAGCATCTTGATCTCTCTATGTGCAGGTGTGTACCCATGAGGTATGTAGGTGCACTTGCATACATGTGCATGTGTGTAGAGACCCAAAGACAGTCTTGAGTGTCATTTCTTAGGAGATGCACACCATACTTCTTGTTGAGACAGGATCTCTCACAGGCCTGGAAGTTCCTGAGTACGCTAGGTTGATGGGCCAACAAGCCCAGGTATCCTCCTGTGTCTGCCTCCCTACTCTGGAATTCCAAGTGCATACTACTGTGTTCAATTGTTTTTTTTAATGTGGGCTCTGGGGACTGAAGTTAAGGACTGGCCTACTGTTCCAGCCCTGGCTCTCTTTCCTAGAAGGGCAGTCTTAGGGAATAATCCAGGGTGAGGTCACCTCCAGGTCCTTATTCTAAGGTTGTGCTATGAAAGTATGGATGAACTTCACTTAAAGGCTACTACTTTGTTTCTTTAAAAGGAAGACAATGCTAGAAGCCCTCCCCATGTCCTTCCAGGTCTTTGAGAAAGATGGAGACAGTCCCACTTCAGCTGTCCTCCATAAGATGTCATGTTCTGAAGGGACAGCCATGGTGCATCCTGACAAGAAGCATATAGAAGTCACTGTCATCCCTGAGGAGCTGGGCAGGGCTGGGCTGGGGACATGCTATTGTTTTACTGGTCAGTTGCAGGCTGGGCACCAGCATTAGAGCAGCAGGGACATGCCAAGGATTGTCTGGTGCACAATTGGGAGATATCACTGGACCCTAGAGTGTTGCTGGGGGAACCTGTGTAATCTGGGGACCAAGTGAGGAAGCCTGGAAGCCAAGTGGAAAAGAAAAGACTTTGGGAAATTGCTGGGGTAGGGAGAAGGGAGGGGGTTCCATTAAACACCAGGGGAATGTACCTCAGACCTTGCATGGAGCACATATTGACGCTGCCATGATGCTACCATTGTGTACAAGAAAGGCTGGAGACAGGCACAGAGGGTAGGCCCTCAGGCACAGGAGCAGATGCGCATACAGAAAGCTCTTACATGCTGAGATCACAGAGGCTCCCTTCATCCCTAGAAACGGGAGTACCTGCTTGCTTTTTCTCCTTTAGAAAGGTATGCTGGGATGAACAGGAAGTGGGATGAGGGGTGGAGCCAGGACCCCATCTCTCTCGGTCCTGAGATGGGTCCTATCTTTGCAGTAGCTCCCTAACCCTCCCGCAGGTCCTGTCAAGTGGCTGTTGCAGCTTGCTCTGCAATTCCATCGTTGTCTTGCCCGATGTGCTCTGGGTCGCCAGTGCCTGGAGTGTACAGCCTTAGAGATGGCTTTATTACTTCCAGGTCCCCAGAAGGGCAAGCAGATCATCAAAGAGGGCTCACGATGGCCCAGGGGCACACAACTAATTAAAGCCGGGGTTTGGAGGGACGGCCAGGAAAGCATCTTCCCAGTCACGGGGTCCAGTCTTAAAAACACCATTGCGAGTTCACAGGGCCCCAGGCACTCGCCCCCCTCTGGCTCCTTTCTCCATAAAAACGTATTAAAAATGATATTTTATAATTTTATTTGTAGAAGGGTAAAGATAATCCAGATTTGACTGAAACATAAATGTTTTCTTCAGGGGCTGGTGAGATGGCTCAGTGGTTAAGAGCACCGTCTGATCTTCGGAAGGTCCTGAGTTCAAATCCCAGCAACCACATGGTGGCTCACAACCATCCATAACGAAATCTGATGCCCTCTTCTGGAGTATCTGAGGACAGCTACAGTGTACTTACATATAATAGATAAATAAATCTTTTTTAAAAATGTTTTCTTCAACCCTGAGAGTTCTGGACACTCTAGGAGCCCTATAAGTGCTGGGTTACTTAGAGGGAATTGGCCAGGGCAGTGGTGGCACACACCTTTAATCCCAGCACTTGGGAGGCAGAGAGAGGCAGATTTCTGAGTTCAAGGCCAGCCTCTGGTCTATATAGTGAGTTCCAGGACAGCCAGGCCACACAGAGAAACCCTGCCTCAATTAAAAACAAAAACCAAAAAACAAACAAACAAAACTTAGAGGGAACGGCTCATAGACTACTATCTGTTTTAACCCAGGCAAACTTGTATACATCCTTCAAAACCTCAGCTTAAACCTCCCAAGGCTTCTAGAGAAGGCCTCTTGTCCATCTTTCCTTGGTATGCCTACTTTCTACACCTTGCTCTTGGGCATCATTGTACTTGACTGTTTCCCCAACACCCTACCCGGACCCAGCTCCTATCAGCCAGAGCCTCAGGGCCTCAGAGCTGTCTACCCAGCCCTGTCTCTAGGAAGTGAATGATGTACAGCTTTCTCTTTCTTTCCTATCCTGGCTGGACCCCTGGGGATGTTTCAGCCTTGATAGGAAATGGCCCAGACGTTGCTTCCCTGAATCTCTTCTTCCTTCTTTGTTAATTAAAATCATGCATGCTGTTTGATTGTGGGGACTAATTGACAGCCAGGGCTAGCGACTGTTGTAGCACATTACATCTGTAGAATTCCAATGCTTGGCTGGAGCACAGAGTCAAGTCAGAGGCTGAGGACCGGGCTTGTGTTCTCTGAGTCCTTTCTCAAAGGCTCTTTTAAGAAGTCTGATAATCAGAAGGGCGATGTGTTTTCTAATTAAAAGCGGTTCCCTTTCTGCCCCCCACCCCCCACCCCCAGCTTTGTTTTGGCTTCCTTCCCTGAGTCAAGGGACCTCCTGGGAGGCTGGCTAAGAAGAGACTCACAGGCTCTCAGAACCTATGGCAATCTCTGAGGACAATGTGACCTGGCTGCCTGCCTCCAGCAAGGTTATCTCTATGCTTCCCTTGCTGGAAGCCCAGAGAGGTTAGGTGTGGCACACAAGGTCACACAGCTGGAGGAAGATGTTGCTGTACTCTGTGGTAGGCTGGAGCAAACAGCCAGTCACTGGGGACAAATAAACCTTGGGAATGATGGGAAGTATTTTCCCAGCATCCTCCAGTTTTCCCTGTGGGGCTGTTGAATTAGCCCTGTCTCTCTCAAGAACCAGACCCTTGTATGGGCAGCTAACAGTTGGGAGCTTGTAGCCTTAACCCACTCAGGACAGCCCTCTCTGCGGTCTGTACTCTGCTCTGCTCCTGTCTTCTGTTTCTCAGCAGCCATAGCAGTGACTCATTGAACCTCTCTTGCTTTGGGGCCTGATGCATCTCCATATCAGACAGTGCCACAGGCTGCTGTGTAGGGCACACAGGGTAGGGCATCCTCAGGTGAACTCCTGGAGGCCGTCTTCTCCCTGTAGGAATTAGAGTTTGGGGCTCCTGTGCACAGTCACAGAGAGGAGCCAGTGAACGGAGTCCAGAGGCCCTATGCACAGTCCTGGAGGGACCAGCCGGAGCCTTCAGCCTCAGCTGCTGCACAGTGTCATATGTGCCCTGCCCCCACATATTCCTTCTGCCACAACCCCCAGGATAAGGTCGGAGCCACTCTACATTGACCCCTTCTTGAGTTGTCAGGACAATTTTAGGACGTGAGATGATGACAGTATGCATTGTGTCGCACCGCCACCATGGTTCAGAAGAGAGTCTACTTACTTACTCTGAAATCCATACAGTCATTTATATCTCACAACAACCTAAAGAGTCAACACCATCACTACCTGTTTTACAGGTAGGGAAGCAGAGGAGAAGCCTCAGAGAGGAATTAACCACTCATTCACATAACTCAAGGAGCCAACTTGCTGGTCCACATTGGTTCTTTTTAAAGGAACCAGTCATTGTGGTAGCTTTATAGTGGATCACACAGTAGGTATTCACAAACACACTAAGGGTGTTAGACTGAATCCAAGACTGTGCCCCATGCCCACCACACCCCACACCCCTGGGAGGGTTCCACTCCCAGAGCTGCCAGGAGAAAGAAGTGCCAGGTTTCACCCAGCTGAACTGTAGCAGCTACAAGGTACAAGATCTTCAGGTCAAGACCTCCGGGCTCTAATTCCAGCTCCAACCTGGGAGTAATTCCACATCACTTTCTCCCCTAGACCTCAGTACTTCCATCTGGAAAATGGGGAGTTCATGAAGTGACCTCTAACATTTACAATCCCCACCATCTCATTCCTTACTCTCTCCTTCTCCGCACCCGCCTGATTGCAGAGTCCTGAGGGAACTTCCGGGTGAGTGGGGCCTAAGCACAAGTTTGGATTTCCACAGCAATTTAGAGCAAGTCCCTGGATTTCTGGGAAACGGATGAGTCTCAGAGCAGGGACCAAAGCCAGGGAGGAGGGGAGGAGTCTTTGGCTCTCTAGTTCTCACCGACTGTCCACCTTGGAGGCTATGGGCTATGCCAGGGCCACACCCTCATCAGAGTTGGAACTTGAGCTACATGCCTTCTCCCTCCAGCATGGGAAGCCTGCCAGGCCCAAGAATCCGTGCTGCGGCAGAACGAGATTTGGCATACAATCTGACTTTTATTTTAGAGGCTGTTTCTAGGAAAATTTCAAGGACCTCCGAGACCTGATAATCTGGATGTGGGCACCGTTCCCCACCCCACCCCCACCCCAGGCAGTCTTTGTACAGGGATGGGGGCTGAAAGTCAACATTGATTTAGTGCTTGCTGTATTATATGCCTGGCCCAGGAACTCCTTTAGTCTTTATCCACAGCCCTACCCTGTCAGCAGCAGTACTTTTGTTGTTGTTGTTACAGTCTAAAAAGATGAGCTCACACAGCAAGACACTAATGATACAAGGAAGTAGTGATCAGATATCCAAAGCCCAGGGCCCATCTAGGACCATGCTTTACAGTTATTTTTTTGATCTTCGGTTTGAATCCCAATTCCTTAACCTGCTTGCTGTGTGACCTTGGATGAGTTTCTTGCCTTCTCTGTGCCTCTCCCTTCCTTCCTTTGGACCAAGAAGTCAATGTCCTCTGCAGAGCTGTGATGAGAAATTATCAATAACACAGGTGCTACATGGGGCCCGTCGGGACAGGAACACTCTGGGAGTTACTGTTTGTGACAGAGAGACCTATCAGACTGCTGACTGGGCACTTAGCTGTAAAATTCAATTACTCCGAAATTCTTAGTAACTAAGACAGAGCCTAAAATAATATCTCCACGGATGTTTTCAAAGATGTGCGATGAGGGTACCCATCAATGCACACACATCCCACCCCGGGGGGGGGGGGGGAAGCTGAAACCCCTTAGCTATCCAGCTGTCTTCTTTCTTACCAGGGAAGAAAAGGCACCTTCAAGAAACAGAGACCCAGGGAGTCTGGTATGCATGCAGGGCCAAAGCACTCAGAGGCAGACCTTGGGCGGAACAGTCTCCTCCCATCCACCCAGCTCCTCAGTGAGGGTACCTCATGACCTGTTGCAGGTACCTAGTCAGAGAGGTGCTTCTATGCCTGTAGATGAAGGGTGGGGGTGGCAGCTAGGTTCCACCTAAGGCCCCCAAAGCCTGTGATTGACCCCCCAGCTGCACAGCCGATGACTGAACATGCCCAGAGCACCACCTTAGCCATGGGAAGGCTGGACACCACGATTCTCCCCCAATCACTGGGCAGTTGAGGCATGAGGGGGCTACCCAGCTTGCCCAAGCTTGAGGCATGTGGAGTGCTGAAGCCAGATCAAGTGATTGAGGTTGGGGGTCAATACTTGTCTCCCTCAATCTCCCCGGTATGAGCATTTCCTGCTGTGTAGAGACGGGGACATTTTTAGACTGGGTGGAAATCTTGGGCCTGAAAAGTTCTGCTGTGGGGGATTTGGCAAGACCTGCCTAGAACCAGGCCTGGATGACCCAGCTTCTCAAAGCAGACTCTGGAAGGCATTGTGTGGGTAGACCGGCATCAGGAGAGGGAGTGGGATCCGGGGGCTACGCGGCGCACAGTCATCACCAGCCCTGCAGATTGATCCATATTGTTGTCTCTGTGGGGTCCACCATCCCTGCCTGCGTAGCCTCCTCCAGCACTCCAAGGCCCCCACTTCTCTTCCCGGTGAAGAGTGTAAAGATAGCAAATAAAATCATCAAACTTGTCCTTTTCCTTTTTCAAAGATGTCCCTGCTCTGCAGTTGCCATGGTGACACCTGCCAGAATTTCTGAATTCAGAACTCAAAGCCCTCCAGTGGCCTCAGCTGCCTGCCCCCACTTCCTTCCCCTGCCCACCTTCCACCTTGCTCAGGCTCCACCCACCCCCGGCTGTGCCCATCCAACTCTACCCCTGTGAGGCCTCACTGGAACTTCCGTCCCTACCCAGGCCCCACCCACCACTCGCCACTCCCCTTGCAGGCCCCACCCAGCACAGCTCCATTTGCTGGCCCATTCCTGTCAATCAAAACTCCGCACCTTCCCATGCCAAGTCCCTGCCAGTTCCACCCCTTCCCAGGCCTCATCCAGCCCAGCCCCAACCTGCATAGCTCCACCCGTGACCGCCCCACTTTCTGCTCCAGCCCTTTCTCCTGCTCCTCAAGGCCGGTCAGGTGCCTGAAAGGAAGGGCTCAGACAGGGTAAAGTAGACTACAGAAGAGGCCAGGATCCAGGCAGATAAGTGACAGTAATGAGCTCCCGTGTGGCACAGTCCTGCCAGGGACACAGAGACATGACTAAGCTGCCAAAGGACTGCCTGCTCTGCCCGCCACCTCCCTGTCCCCACCACAGCTGCTGTCCCGGATGTTTCCCTGATCTTTTTTCTGACCTTTGGAATTCTGTCTGTGTCTTCTCCCATGGAGGCACAGAGGGGCACCAGAGTAGCTGAGAGAAGATGGTGTTTCTGAGCCTGACTCTGGGCACACCGCTTCAGTCCCCAGAATGGAACTTCCTCACTGGCCTGTAAACTCCAGACACTCAGTGCACGCCACCTGCCACTTTTCCTGCTTCCAAATGACCCTTCATCCCCTGGAAAGCTTGCCTTCCTCCAGGGCCAGAAGGCCATGGTCAGGTACCCCATTGTCTCCCCCACTTTTTTCTCAGAACTTGAACCCTAGAGCCGCTGGCAAAGCTGGCATCTTGTCTACCTCCACTCACCCTAAACCCACTCACCCTTCCTGGGGTCACAGGGCTTCTCAGGGAGGTTTGTTCTCCAAGGGTTCACCTTGACCTTTGGTGGAGTCTCTTTCTAATGAGGACTCTGAGCTCTATTGGTGATGAGGGCCATTTAACAAGCACTTATGTGTGCCAGCTCTCTAGGGGATGCTGGGTCAGCTCCTCTGAGCATCCAGTAGCCCCCAGGAACTACACAGAGTGCATAGTCTTCAGCCCTACGGTGTGTTGGGTAGAGTCACCATCCGGTAGCGGAAATGAGGATAGCAACATGGTCTGGGGATGGATAAGGACTCCTGGATGCCCAGAGCTAGAAACGGGATCCCCTCCCTTGAATCCCAAACACACCCTGGAGCACCTGAATCCCACACTGCAGCTTTGAGGCCAAGTTGAAGATCACCCGCAGAATCATTCCCTCCCAACCTTGAGAGCATGCCTGGCTCAGAGAGAAGGACTGCCTCCATCTATGCTTTTGTTTTGTGGTGAGAGGAGATTTTTGTTTCTCTAGACGTATAGCCCTGGATGTCCTGCCTCAGATCTGCCTGCCTCTGCCTCTTGAGTGCTGGGATTAAAGGTGCAGCATCTGTCCATTCCTGATACCAAGGGCATGGACTTCTTCAAGAGGCAACAGGGGGGAGCCGGATATCCCCCCCAGGTTTCTTGTCTACCTCTACCTGATCTGGAGGGCAGGGGCTGGCTGTCCTATATGTCTCAGGTTAGTACATCACGGATATCCCTTCCTCTCCCCTTGGAGCTCGTTCACATGGATGCGTGTGCTCGCACACACGCACACACATGCGCGCACACACACACACACATGCACACACACACACACACACGCACACACACACACACACACACACACAGAGAGAGAGAGAGAGAGAGAGAGAGAGTTTCATGTGAGGATGGAGAGCTTCCTGGGGCAGGTGGTAGCCCTGACAGGAGCAGAGGGTGATAAGACATGAGACAAAAGTCTACTGAAGCTTCCCTCTTCCAAGGAGACCCCTGCCCTTCCTAGAGAGCTGCAGTTCTCCGGCGCCACTCCCTAACTCTCCTGCTCTTCTCTGCTGCAGCCTGCTGAAGCTGCAGTTCCACTCACTGGCCTTGTCCCCACCAAGTCCTCAACAAGCTCTCCCTGAAGCCGCTCCTTGTGCAGACCACACCCAGAGTGTTTCAAAGGACACACAAATCACCTACGAAGCCGCTCCCCCTGAAGGCCTGAGCGGTGGCCCATCCAAGCTGTCCAGACAAGTATGAGCCTCAGGTGTTCAAGACACTCTCCTAAGGGCAGACTTGGAAGGGCTCTATCTTAGACTCCAGTCCTGACCTGTGGCTGTCTGGACTCACTCCCTAGGGATCCAGACAGAGTTCTTATGAGCTTTGAGGTATAAAATGCAGCATCAGGTCTCCATCCCAAGAGAACTCTTTTTTTTTTCTTCTTTTTCTGTTTACGAGGTATGCCCAGGTAAGAGTCAGTGGAGTCGGCCCCTCCCCGCACACTCAGGCTGCAATCTGACTGGATAGAAGTTGCTGCCATTCAGGAGCCAGGAGACAAGTCAAGTGAAACACAATAAGAACCACACTGAAGCTCTGGCTACTGTAAAAAAACCCCAGAAGAGGACCTGAGGGTCCTAGGAGACCACTCATGAACAAGACCCATGGACGTGAGAACTCTGCATCCACTTTCCTCAGACTCCAACCAACACTCACTCTGTCTATGTAAGGAGGAGCTCTCAGGTAAGTCGCAGGGTGCAAAAATGTGTCAACTGTCAGGCCAAGAAGGCCTGGGTGCACTCACACAGAATGCTGTCACAGAGTCACTCCTGGACATCACAGGGTCACAGAGCCCCTTCCCTCCCACCGTGCACAGTTCTGACTTTGATTAAAATCTCAAGATGAATTGTTCCCTGTGACAGAGTGGCCCAGCCTGGAAGTCATAACCCCTTCAGCCGTTCAACATGTTTATGGTGGCGAGAGGACACTTAATGTGGCCGTTAAAATGCTGAGCTGAGCCATCAGTTCGCTGTGGATATACGCAATATGTTTGCTATCTGCAGCTGGCCCCGCTCCCCTGGAAGGAGATGAATCAGTGGCCGATGCTGCCAGCCACGAGAAAAAGTCCTGTGCCGTGACAATAGGCTCCACACAGAAGAGAAGCCTCTGTCCCAAGACCTCCACATATTGGGCTAGGGCAGGCTGCTGGCCTGAGCTGGGAGAACTTGTGGTGTGAGGCATACCTGGGAGCTGGACTTCCAGCCCCTGAGAGGACTTGGGGTGAAACCAGGGAGCGCTGCTGCAGGCATACTTGCCTATCACAGGCCACTAGGCCAGGCTTTCAGTGTAAGCGGTCCCAGGACAGCCTGAGACATGGTTTGATAGCGCACACCTTTTATTTGGAAGATGACCCCTGTAAACACTGAGAAGGGATCAGAAGCTAGATTGGAAAGAAAAGGTGTGAAATGAATGTCTATTGCCACAGCCGTGGGCAGCCAGAGGCCTCTGGGGGCTTCCAGGAGACTCAAGGTGTAGTATAAGAAACAGCCACATTCACCCATCTGTCCCTCCTGCATGGAAAGAGGGACCAGCATGGATGTGCTAGTTGGCCACCTTTGGAGGGCTGCTTAGGGACAGGAACAAAAGCAGAATCACTGTTATACTGATGCAGGTGGATTGTGTTCACTTCCTAGGGGCCGGACAGAGCCTAGGGACCAACGAGCATCAACCCCCTGACTTCGCACGAACTCATGTGTCCAAGGTCTGGTGGAATCCCTAAGCACGGAGGAACTCAGCAGGTGACAAGGTCCTGTGGCAGGTCCCTGCAGGCTTCAGGGTACCTCTAGGGCCAGAGAGGATGGTGCACTGGGACTTTCTAGAGTGGAGGTGGGCAGAGGACCAGATGAATTTCTGGATTCATCTCTTGGTGCAGACTAACCCCCAGCCATGACCTGTGGTTACACAGGGCTCATTGCAGGTTTGTTCTGGAGGGAGCTGTGCAGAGACAAGTCACGGGGGGTGAGGGAATGGAAAGTTAATCTAAAGGGGAAGCGCAATGGAGTCCCTCAGGGAATTTTCAAGTGAGCAGAAAAGTGAGGGGTGAGGCCTGGTGGGGACAAAGTAATGGGATATATTTAATACTGTGTCTTGTGCTGGGAAAGTGAATGAGTAGATAAAATGCTTACAGAAGCAACATGAGAATCCAAGTTCAAGACCCAAGCATCCGCATACACTGCCTACCATTCCATCACTGGGGAAGCAGAGGCAGGTAGATTCCCAGAACTCACTACACAGGCACTTGCCCTCTGGCCTCTGCAGGCACATGCACATGTGCACACACACATCAAAACCAAGTAAAAATAAAAGCAGAGCCATGCCTCAAACACTCCAGGACGTTCACGGTCCAAGCTATGAGGGGTTTTGAGGAAGAGGAAGAAGGGAAGTGGGTGTGGACAGTGAGGAGTGGAGTGTCTTCTATATGATGATGACTTGAGAGTCAGCCAACAGTAGGTGAGGGAGTCACGTTGCTGAAACAGGAGATGGTCCTCTCTTTTGGGAAGGTGACCAGGTCCCATGAGTAGGGCAGGAGAAGGTGTGGTCAGTGGTGCGTGAAGACATGTTAGGAACAAACCAAAGGAACACTCCAAGTCTACGTGCATCACCCTCTCAGTACCTGCACCCCGAAGTCCTTTTACTATAAGTGTATATAGCTTTGAGGAGAAAGGCTTCTCCAATGGAAGTATTAAAGCTCTGATCCAGCGTGGGTGGGAGAGGTTTCCCTAAATAGTTAAGGCTCTGAATGGAAAGGTATCCTGACCATCGGGAGCCGTGGAATACCACAAAATCACACCTTACAACAAACCTCACACAGGAGATTTTTTGGTGGGGGAGGTAGGGGGTAAGCCTATGATGGTGACTGCCTCTGCTTGTCTAAGAAACAGCAGAGAACGGAGCAGAGGACAGGGTTTATATAGAATTTCTTGGGGGTAGGATGGGGTGGAAGTTTCCAGGGTGGTGATTGGTGGGATTTCAAGTCCAGAGTTTGAGCCTTTTACTCTGTAGGGCAGGGGCTGGGGCTGGCCGTTAGGGCAGTTAGAGTGTTCTGTCCATGGGATGTGGTGGTTAGAGGTCCTCAGGGGTGAGGTTTGGTTACACCAGGCCTCGAGCGAGGCACTTACACTCAGCCCATGAGTAGCTGTGACAGCAGCTGTCCCATTCACACAGGGCGAGATAGTTCCACTGGCCCGGCTTTTTCCTTCTTTACTACTTGGGTCCTCCCTTGGGAGTTGTCCTTACATTTCTCCTCCAACGCCCATGTCCCCATGGTCCCTGGGAGCGGTCAGAGTTCCTCATGTCTCTTCAGTCCTTGTCCTGAACCCAACTTTGAAAAGCTTGATGTGGAGAGCCACCTATCTGACTGGTGGCAGGGTTCAGAGCTCAGCACACAAGGTCCCAGGGCAGGTCCTCACGCTTGCAAGGGCCTTTACCAACTGAGCTGTATCTCCCCAGCCCACCGGTTCTACTTGAGAGAAAAAAATAGTGGGGGCCCTATTCTATTTGAGAGAAAAACAGTGGAGACCAACGAGAAGGACCACAAAGCTCTTCCCCACTGTCTGTCTGTCCATCTGCCTCCACACTTCATGTCATGTATAGGTGGTCCCATCCCCTGTCTCTCCGTGGACCCCATTTCTTCCATATGCGTACCACCCACTGCTGCCCCCACCCCCAAAGCATACTCCACATAGCATCACAGCCTCCTTCCTGTCTGGCCCTCCCTCTGCCAGGATCTGTTTCTTGCCCCTGCCCTGAGCATTGTGTGTCAGTCTTCAGTGGGCTTCCAAGAAGGAAACCAGAATCTGCTGCTTCTAGCCAGCTGGGGCCATCAAGCCCCAGGGTAGCAAACATCTTGTCAGGGTTTCTCAGAGACCAGGAAGGAAATGGGCTCAATTAATTCACATTTGCCTCCCCAGATTGGAGTACAAGTTAGGAGATGGGAGAATTAACCTTTTCAAAAATGTAATTTCATAAAATCATTGGGCTCAGAACAGACTCTCTCATTATTAGCATTATTTATGGCCTGTCTATGCCTTAGGCTACGAACCACATGCAGAAATGGAGGAAGATCTCCAAGTGGCCATCTCATGAAGGAAGAAGAACGGATGGACCTGAAGCCCTGGTCTTGGGGTCAGCCATGTCATACAAGCTGGGGGACTCCATAGAGCACCTGAAGCTTCTTGGTAGAAGTGCCCCCACTGGTTCCCATTTTCAAGACTTTGTTAAGACTGTCACAGGGGAAATCACTGCTGTTCACACCTTCTTATTCCCACCAACTGCACTTGGTGAGCACCAATGCCTTGCGCTCTTCCCGAACTGCCCCATGGCTACCGCAGGCCACAGCTGTGAGGTCAACCCAACCTCCACACCTGAGGGGTGCTCCACCCTAAGTTCCCATCCTGCCAGAGCTGGGACATCAGAGGCCCCCAGAGCTGCTCTAGAACAGTGTTAGGCTCCCTCTGACACCCATGGGCTGTGGAGATTCTGCCTTACCAAACACCGCTCTTCCGTGCCAAATTGAAGGTTTCCCTAGCTGACTTCTCTTCATCCGCTGGCCTCAGTGGTAGACTAGGGTGCACGGCATGGCATGCCCAGAAAGATGTGACAGTGTGGGGAGCAGGAGTAGGGTGTTTTGGGGTGAATGTGACTCATGTAAAGAAGACTCCAGGGATAACAATGGGTTTATGCTGAGGAGACCCAGAGCCATGGCAGGATCTAGAGTGAGGGGAGGAAATGAGGTGCCTCCTACTTCCAAAATCCGTGCTTATGTGCTCTCTGGGCTGCCGCCTCCATCTAACATCTTTCCCTCCTGGAACTCCAGGGGTGAAATCGAACCCTAAGTTTGTGTTCTGTGCCAATCTTAAGGTATGCTTTCAGAGTTAGGGAAAGATGTCTACTGGCCTGGTCAAGGCCGCCACCTCATCTAAGGGACCTAGTTCTCTCCCTCCCAGAGTCATGGGAAGAATAGAAGATGAGTCTGAAGGCCTGGACCTAGCTTCTCCCTCTGACTGTTTTTCTGTGTGATTTTGGGTAAGCAGCACACAGTCTCTAAGTCTGTTTTCTTCACTGGAAATCCGAGCGTTTGGACTCGGTCTGTGGTCACGTTCAAGGACAAACATACTCCTATTATATCAAGTAAAGAAAAGGAGGAAGATTTAGGCTGGTAGAAATCGCTGGACAAAATTTCCCACTAGGGGGTGGGGCTTCAGGTAGATCCTGAAGTTGGGTGAAGGTGGGGTTGCTCTCCTTCCTGCCCAGCTCCCGTCACCACCCCCCTTTCTGAAAACTCAACAGGAAACACGTGGAACCTGCCAGGTTAAATTAGATCAGTATGCACGACCATTTAACAAAGACAAGCTCTGGCTATGTGTGCGGTTTTTAAACAGAGGTTTCTCAGAGCCGTTTGCTTCACTCAGAATGAAAAAGAATTGATTATCTTTTGAACCACTTACTGAGGCTGATACGCCTTGGCATGAGCATATTTGGGGTTTGCAGAGGCCCAGCTCATCTGTGCCCTGGGCTTGCTACTGCCCTGATGCCAAGGAGGGCAAATGTCTACCACTGTGCCCTCCTTTACAAAGATTAGGAAGAGCTGGACCCAGAGGGACAGTGCAGGGCCTCTGTTACTCTAAAGAGCACGAGAGCCCTGCCACTCTTCCATGTCACAAGCACTTGTTCTATGGTTCTCGCAGACCTGTTGCACGAGTGGGCTTCTGTTCTAATCTTAAGTTGGCAGCAAGCAATGGCAAATATTTGAAGAGGCCAGGCTGGAGCAAGGGTGTCAGTGAGTGTAGAGCAAGCCTTGTAGGAGAGGACATGCCAGGAAGACAGCACCCAGAGCACACAGCCATACCTGAGTCCTGGGCACCGGGACCTGAACCATGGCTGAACCATGGGGTGGAGATGAAAATGTACCAGTGACTAGGTGTTCCCTGGCACTGTCAGACCATCTGGTTTGCTTAGCTTCCCTGCTTGGCACCAGTTCCCTGTCAGGTACCTCCTCGTAGTTGGGTCCTGCCTTGAGCCCTGACTTAAGTGAAGGAGTAACACCAGTTTAGTGCTTAGCTGCATTGCTTAGCGGCACAAGGCTATGCTCCTCGAGTAGAGTCAAGTCCCACTGTGCACAGAAGACATGCAGGGCGCCAGGCTGGCTTAGAACCCAGCCCTCTGCCGTCACATCTTTATTTTGTTTTATCTTGCTACATTGGGTCTATGCCTCATACCTTGTACTACTTTGTCTTTACCGTGAGTGGGGCCTGAGGGTACCCACAAAACCCCACTGTTCTCTCTAGGGGTGCAGGGACCCCTGGGCTACTTTCCTTCACCTTAACTTTCTCTCGTTTCTTAACTAGACTTAGGCCTTACAGAAGCAGCCCCCATGGTGTCTGTCCAGCCCAGCCCCAACTTGGTTCATCTGACCTCCAGTCAGCACCAGAGCTCTGTCATGGTTATGTCCCAGGCTTCAGTTAGTGTCTGCCATCCAGTTCCCCGAGGACAGGCTGTGTGGCTGAGTGAGTCACTCAACCATGTAAATATGCCTTTCACCAGAGCCTAGCCTGCTTTTGTGCTAGACCAGAAAGAGGCCATGGTACTGGGAAGCAGCCAGAAGATGAAATGGACCTTGCTAAGGGCAGGCTAGAGAGGGGCTGCCAGCTGGTACCGAGGTTGGCCACATAGTTACAACCCAAATTAGAGTTAGGGACTCAGGTGGGACAGAACCTAGTGGAAGAAGGAGCTTGGCAGAGTCTGTTTTGGGTAGAGTTAGACTTAGGTAGACTTAGGCCTCATTTCTGGCTTCATCCCTAACATCCAGGGTGACCTTGGTTCACTCACATTTCTCAAATGTAAAATTAAGGCACTGGACCTGTTTATCAGGCAGCAGATGGAACAACTCTCCTTTCTCTGTCTTGCATTATCAAGTCTCCATGGACTAAGTGAGTCGCTGGTGTTATATAGAATACACAGTGACATCACGTCTACAGAAGAAAGAAAAGAGTCTCACAGCCCTCACACAAGGTCAGGGCTAGAAGAGAAGAGGAATTGGGTACCCAGAATGCCTCAGTTTCTACTTCAGCCTGGAGTAGCTCTACATTTACAATGCCCTAGATTTTCCCAGAACTTCCCACCGTCTTCTCCGCACACCCACTTTTTGCAAATGGTCTTGGGCTACCCAGGAAGCATTGATAATGATAAAACAAGATTCTGCCACCAACAGACACCACACAGGGGAATGTTTGAAAGCCACAGAAATGCCACCTCCCCAGTCGCAGGCCACCACAGTCATTTGTCATCTTTACTGTTGGGAAATAACCTTAAGATGAAACTGACCTTGAAGAATGGAAGACTTTCTTATGGGGTGCTGAGGCAACCAGAAGTACTGGAGAAGGACATGTGGAGACTGGGAGGTGAGGTAAGGAGGGGACAATGACTCCATGAATCTACGATAGTGTGCATATAAACCTGTGCTCACACGACAGACCTGGTTACCTGTAAGGAAGCCCGTGAGAGTCCCGGTAGAACAAGTGTCATTGACCATGTGCATGAGTCATGGGGGAGAAGAGTGGGCTTGTCACACAGAAAGGAGTGAATATGTCCCTGTGCCACTGTGTCCAGTCTGCTTGACAGCAGAGTCATGGCTTCATCCATGGCTGAAAAAGACTACGAGACCCAAATCCACATATACAAGGGCTGTTGGCAGATAGGCGGGGCCCACGGTTGAGGACCTTGATATGTATATGAATGCCTTTCTGGAGAATTCCTTCACCATGGTTCTGTTCCCACAGTCTATGCTGAAGTTACAGTTTTACCCCAATGTTGTCAAACAAGCATACATGCTTGCTCTCAAATATAGATGCTTCCAATCTCAGCACTTTTCCCCAATGAAACATAAGGCACCCTCACACACTGGTCACCCCTGTGCTGCTCTGAGATGTCCGGGTACACATAGACCAGCAACCTCATTAGAATCAGCCTCGGGAAATGACAGAATGAAGTGATGGTTTGTATATACTCAGCCTAGGGAGTGGCACTATTAGAAGGTGTGGCCCTGTTGGAGTAGGTGTGGCCTTGTTGGAATAGGTGTATTACTGTGGATGTGGGCTTTAAGACACTCATCCCAGCTGCTTGGAAGCAAGTATTTTCCTAGCAGCCTCCAAATGAAGATGTAGAATTCTCAGCTCTTCCTACACTATGCCTGCCTAGATGATGCCATGCTCCTGCCTTAATGATAATGGTCTGAACCTCTGCACCTATAAGCCAGCCCCAATTAAATGTTGTCCTCATAAGAGTTGCCTTGGTCAGGGTGTCTTTTCACAGCAGTGAAACCCTAACCAAGATAGAAGTCAACCAAAGTGTGTGTCTCATGGAACTCACATTCTGTGCCTTGGCTGCAGAGGGACCTAAAGACACATCCCTCAGACCTGTGCATACATATGGTACTTAAACGGTGACAAAGCATAAGTGCTCAAACCGTCTCCAGACATTTATTGAGTGCCTGCTGCATACATCCCAGGAAGCGTGGCTAAGCCTGGAGATCCAGGCATAAGAATAAGATTGTCACTACCCTGGTCTCACACACACACACACACACACACACACACACACACACACACACACACCCAGTGAAGAACATGCATGCACAGCCTCAAACTCCTCGGGCTCTCCATGCAGGTACACACACAGCTTGAATTTAAATTCGAATCACTATAGGGGAGGCATTTGAATGATGCTCCAGAAAGCAGTTCACTTAGATTAAGGGCTCTTCCCAAGTTCAAAGCCAATTCTGCAAGTTGTCTGTCTCTCGACCTGGGTAGCTCTCCCTACCAGGTCCTTGGAATTATCAAAGTGCCAGAGGCTTCCTGCCTGCAACCATGAGTGTGTTGGACCCAACCAGTACTGCTCCAGATGTCCCCCAGACTCCCTTCAGACGGGACAGGAGCCAAGCACAGGCCCAGGCATCCTGGGGTATTTTGCTGAGACATTATATCGCAACAGAGTCCGTTTCTTCCAAACATCCCCCCTCCTTCTACTTCTGCTTTTAAAGAATCAGAAATAACTTGGCTGCAAAAATGTGCTTTGGGCATAAAGCAGACTCCCAGGGTCAGAGCCCAGGAGAAGATTTTTTTTTTTTTTTGCTACACAGTTTCAGGGGAAATAGCAGGCACTCAGCAATTTTGATTCTTCAAGGGATGGAGAGAAAACACAATTGATGTGGATTTAGGGCTGCACAGGGCTCCTCTCCAGGCCAAAGCGTGCTCTGTATGCTTCCTTTGCCCCTGCTGGAGAGCATGGCACTGAGAAGAGGGGGCAGAGGGGAAGTGGGGGATTGGATTTGCTCGTGTTCTTCCTGGGAAATCCCCCACACTAGAAGACACAGGAAGAAAGCTGGTCAGGGTGGTGGTTTTGGATTTTGGCCCTTGGTTTGCAGCCCAGCTCTGCTTTCTACCGGCTGGTGTTAATCGAGGGAGAAAGGTCCCATGACTTCCAGAGAAAAAGAGGGGTTTCTGAGACAGGGTGGGATTCTGTCACTTGGTAGCTGTGTGACCTTGACAAAGGTTAGTTGCCTGGAATCTCCCTTGTGAGCTGGAGTATTTCCACGTACACTTCAGGTCTTTACTTCAGTGTGCTAACGCACATCTCCTGCCAGCATGCCAACCACAGGGAAGCCACCACTGTGCTAGGAAAGACACAAGGAAGAGCCAGTTGTTATAGAAGGTCCTATGTTGGAGGCCCCTTGAATCCAGAGCCACCTTCCTATAGAAAGCCATGGGAGCCGAAGACAGCAAAAGTTGGTGGAGACATCCAGAGGGATAGTGGGCCTGCACAGGTGCAGAGTGCTGGTGCACATGGGGTCACATCTCTGCTGGCCCAGTTAGCTTGGCTTAGGTCTCTCCACATATCTTTGCATCTTGAGACTCCCCCTGGACAGATCGCAAGGTCACCTATGTCATAGAAAGGGCTGGATCCCTCAGCCTTTGAGACAGGGTGAGGTTCTCATCACCCCACTGAGAAAGGCTTCTCTCCAAGTCACCGCTCAGTCACCACAGAGTCCCAAACCAGCTTCCTGTCAATCAAGGCCTGAGGGGAGGAGCTAGCTTCGTTTCCCCCTTCCCACTCAGGCAAAGGGTGGCTTGTAGTGTGGTGACTCCTAACTTCACACTTTAATTTTCGAAAAAGAAATAGATTCTCTCCAGCCTTTGCTGTAATTGACTCCGAGGCTGCGACTTTATCATGCAAATGGTTATTTGTGGACTTTGGGAAAGCTGCGTCATGGAGGGAAATTACATACTTAGAGATCTGTAGAACTGTGGATTAGGGTCCCAGCAGATTCTAATGATTCTCTGGGTGCCATTAGGGGATAACGTGAAAATGCATATTTAGAGGGTGATTAAGAAGCAAGCAAGCAAGCGCGCGAGGCAAAATTCCTCCTGAAAACTGGTGATTACTCTCGGCAGGAGACGATTTTCTCAAGTTAGAGATCTCAGAGACTGGCTTGCTGCATTTCCCCCTAAACTCCAGGGGCAGTACCGCAACAGATAATAAACAATCAGAAACGTCACACTGGCCCTAGGACTGAACTTCTTGGACACTCTGAATGGCTTCCTGATCCAGCAGATTGTTATTTTAAAATCCTGGCCCTCTGGCTGGGGATGGGGGAGGGGATAGCTCAGTCAGCAAAGCCCTTGCTGATCAAGTGTGGAGACCCCACCCCCATGCCCCAGTTCAAAATAAATAAAGCCAGGCCTGGTGGCTGTAGAGAGGGCTCAGAGGTTAAGAACCCTAGCTCAATTCACAGCACCCACAATGGGCCCGGTCACAACCGCCTGTAACCCTGGCTTCAGGGCATCTAATGTCTTGGGTCCTTTTGATCATGGGAAACTGCACACCCTTACCTCCACCCTTATACATGAACATAATTAAAAATGAAAAATAAATCTTTAAATCATGTCAGGCCTGGTGGTACACATTTGTCTTTCAGCTCTAGACGATGGAGACAGGCAGTCCTCAGGGCTTGCTGGCCAGTCTGTCTAGCCTACATGGTATGTTCCAGACCGTGAGAGACCCTGTCCTCTGGTCTGTCTGTATTTGTCCATACACACACAGTCTGTATCCCAAGTACAACATCACCCTGGAGCTCAACTTATATCAACCTTCCAGAACGGCAGTCTAGGAGGCATCGGCCCCAAACTGTTCTCCGCGCTTCCTTGGCTCTCTATCTAGATGCATTGGAAGTCATGAATAAGGTTTACCTCATCTCTACAAATGTTGCCAAACTGCTGAGTCCCCAAGGCATCTGCCTATGGACCCCAGAAACCGCAACAGGGTCCTTCACATTCATGGTTGAACATCACTATTTCAGACCTGTTTAAAGTTGTCTGTGTCAACTGTCCCCCAAGTTGGGGTAAGCCACTGTGAGAAGGATCATGGGGTGGGACCAGGGGGAATTTTTTTGTTGAGGACTTGGTACCCGGGCTTCTCATGGCTTCTCCTCTCAGAGCTTTGTTAACCTGGGGGTAACGGTGATTGTTAGGATTCACCCTCACAGAGGGAAGGCAGCACTTTGTGTTGTGTGAGCCAGGCTCTCATGTAGCTAAGCTAGTCTCAGTCTTACTATGTAGCACTGAACTCCTCATCCTTCTGCCTCCGCCTCCCAAACACTTGGACTCGCATGTGCCACCACACTTGGTGGTGGTGGGCACTCCAGAAAGCCTGGCAACGGTAACCCAGGGTGCAGCAATTTGGAAGTATCCATCTTGTGTCTGCCCTCTGTGTAGTGTGACACCCTCATTCCTGGATCTAGAGGCAGGAACCAGAGCCTGGGCATCTCCTCGACTTCGGATTACATCAGTTCCTCATTGGTGGACTGCTAGAGTTTTGACTCACTAGACACGTGACAGGTTTTATAAACTGAAACCATCAGCCTTGCCCTGAGTCACACTAATGTTGTCTTGGCTCAGTTTATAATTAAAAAAAATTAATGTAATGTAATCTCTATGTCTCTAGTATTCTAGCAAAACACATCCAGGACTCTGCTGATGGCTGTTCTTGAATGGTTGCTCCAAGCCAGATACACGCTAAACCCTGAACGTATAACAACCCGTTTCATCTTGGAGAGAGCTTGGAAAGGTAAGCCTGAGCACAGACCCTCAGGTCCTCCAGAGAGACACAGATACAGAGGAGAGGTGCAGGCTGCCCCAGTGGAGCCAAATACAATCCAGGGATGCTCCAAGCCCCCTCTCTTGACCTTGGTGCTGAGTGTCCTAAAGTTTGAGCTGTGAAAAGTCACAAGAAGAAAAGGCCAACAAAGGGATGAAAGATGTAAGGCAATGGCCTTACTTGAGGGGAACCCGCAGAGGACCAACTTGGAAAATGCTTGCATCAGATTGGCCTGTAGGCAACTCTGTGGGACATTTTCTTGAGGAATCTTCCATGCGGGAGTGGCCAAAGTTGTGTGGCCCTGGCCACCCCTGGGCAGGTGGTCTTGGGTTGTGTCAGAAAGCAGGCCGAGCAAGCCAAGGGGAGCCACCCGGTAAGCAGTGCTCCTTCATGGTATACACTTTAGCTTCTGCCTCCAGGTTCCTGCCTTGATGATAGGCTACCAAGCTGTTAGATGAAACTGTTTGGCTGGGATCCCTGCTTACCCCTGCACAAACTGGAAAACCCCATCTTCCCTCCTTCCCCCAACCCACTCTCCCTGCATAGAGAAAACTCCCTGCCCACACGGGGAAAACTCTGGGCTAACACGTCATCACTCCTCATCTCTGCATTTCCGGCAACCCACCAAAAAGTGCCGGCTCAGGGCCTCAGTTTTTGACCATGTATGGACACAATCCTGACTCCTAGGTGACATGTCACCACTCCCTGGCAAAGCCCTGGAAAACCCCCTTGCTTTACCCTGGGTGCACAACTTAACCGACCTTCACCTGTGAGATGGGAGAACCCACCGGAGAGTAACCTGCTCATAAACCTGCCTTTATCTGCTTTTAATCTGGTTTAATCTGGCTTGTATCTGCATCACCAAGGAGAGAAAAAGCCTATTAGTAACAACCCTTTCTTCCCCAAGTTGGATTTTGGTCAATGATTTATCTTTAGCAACAGAAAATTGAACTAATACAGAAAATCCTTAAAAGCCATGTCAACTATCAGGGTGTAGACCATACAGGGAAAAAGATGTGAGAGATGGGGTGGAGGGGACAAAGTTCCCTTCAGGGCCCACAGTTGGCCATTCCTAGGGGTGTCTAATGAGTAGACAATTAAAGAATGTTCAGTGATCAGTAAAGGTTTTTTTCTGGTTGGCCATTACCTTGGGTCTACAGCGAGGCAGTCAAGAATTCAGAGACACAAGTTCATTTACATCTAGAAAACAAATCACTGTAGTTAACCAAATATGGAGGTTATAAAGTGATGTGGGCCTAGCTAGCAGGCAGGCCCTTGGGAACTTCCAAACCTTGGTCTCCTCATTTCTAGAATAGGAAGAAGAGAGCCTCTCTCTCTCTCACCACCTGAGAAAGCTTCAAAGAGAAATCACCTAATGCGTACATGCTGTGGTTAGTGCCGAGAAAGACAATCAGCAACATTGCCATTTGGTTTTTGAGCCGTGTCTCTACTAATTCTTAATTACCAGGGGCACAGACACACACACACACACACACACACACACACACGCCCTGATTAAACCTCAGGCCAGCACTAGAGGCCACATTGTAGCTGGGACATCACTAGGACAGTGAGACATGTAAGCACAGACTCAGAGACTCGAGGTTCTGGGAGGCAGAGGAGATCCTTGCCACCACAGACCTCAAAGAAGGCGTCTCTCTCCCATGGACGAGGTGAGGAATCTGAGTCAGGGTGTGTCCGTCATCCTCCAGCACAGCACAGCACAGCGAGGCTCAGGAGGCAGAGTGAGGTGTGTTTCTTTCCTGTTGCTGTGACAAAAGACCCTGACAAAAGGCAGCTTGAAGGGAAGGAGTTTGATCTGCTTTACAGTTCCAGAGGGGTCATGTTGGGACCAGGGACTTTGGGATGTGGGGGTACAGGGGTGTGGGGAGTGGGCATGGCAGCCGACAGGTGTCCTGAGCAGAAAGCTGGCTGATCACATTGTATCCATACTTGTGAACTTGAGAACAGGATATGGAGCCCTCCTCCAGTAAAGCACTGCTTCCAGAAAGGCTCCACCCCCTAAAGGTTCTAGCACCTTCCCACACACCACCAGCTGGGGACCCAGTGTTCAAACACCAGGCTCTGGAAAAGATTTCATATTCAAACTACAAGTTGATCCTCCACTAGCTGATGCCTGAACCAGTTGTCTGGGGCCCCACATCTCCCTGGATTCCCATCTGACCTTCTGTATAGAGCGCTAGGCACATGGCACACAGCAAGAGCACTTGTTTTCCTGCTTCAGAGAAAAAAATATCCCACCACCATTGTCAAGATGAGAAGAAGAAGGTAGCTCTAGCCGGCAGGGTGTGAGGACAATCTGCCTGGGAAGTGACAGAGGATCCAGGTCTGCAAGATAGTCACTCTCCCAACTCCCGGCTCAGCCACGAGGCAAGATGGCTGTTGTGTTTACAAAGATTCAGGGACTGCGGAGATGGTCTAGTGGATAAACTGCTTGCTGTACCAAGTTTGAAGACAGGGGTCTGGAACTCTAGGGCCCACAAAAATGTTGAGTGACCATGGTGGTCTGCCGATTCATGCTTAGAAGGGAGATGGGATTCCTCAGGGCAAGCTAGCTGGCTAGGCTAGCCTATCGGTGAGCTCTGGGTTCCATTGAGAGACCCTGCCTCAACAAGTAAAGTAGAGAGCAACTGAGAAGACTCCATAAGCCAACCTCTGACCTACACACATACACACACACACACTGCACACAGGGATATGCATACACACACATACACACTGCACACAGGGATATGCATACACACACACATACACACTGCACACAGGGATATGCATACACACACACTGCACACACTGCACACAGGGATATGCATACACACACACACACTGCACACAGGGATATGCATACACACACACATACACACTGCACACAGGGATATGCATACACACACACACTGAACACAGGGATATGCATACACACACACTGCACACAGGGATATGCATACACACACACATACACACTGCACACAGGGATATGCATACACACACACTGCACACAGGGATATGCATACACACACACTGCACACAGGGATATGCATACACACACACACATACACACTGCACACAGGGATATGCATACACACACACACACACACTGAACACAGGGATATGCATACACACACACATACACACTGCACACAGGGATATGCATACACACACACTGCACACAGGGATATGCATACACACACACACACTGCACACAGGGATATGCATACACACACACATACACACTGCACACAGGGATATGCATACACACACACACTGCACACAGGGATATGCATACACACACACATACACACTGCACACAGGGATATGCATACACACACACACAGGGATATGCATACACACACACATATACACTGCACACAGGGATATGCATACACACACACTGCACACAGGGATATGCATACACAGACACACACATACACACTGCACACAGGAATATGCATACACACACACACACTGCACACAGGGATATGCATACACACACACATACACACTGCACACAAGGATATGCATACACACACACACTGTACACAGGGATATGCATACACACACACACACACACACACACACACACACACACTGCACATAGGGATATGCATACACACAGGCAAATACATCACATACATATACACAGAGGTTTAAAAAGGAACCAAAGGAGCCGGGCATGGTGGCGCATGCCTTTAATCCCAGCACTTGAGAGGCAGAGGCAGAGGCAGGTGGATTTCTGAGTTCGAGGCCAGCCTGGTCTACAGAGTAAGTTCCAGGACAGCCAGAGCGATACAGAGAAACCCTTCTCGAAAAACAAAAACAAAAACAAAACAAAACAAAAAACAAACAAACAAAAAGGGAACCAAAGGGATGCTTGTAACCGGTGATTTTCAGTATACCCTTGGTCAAGAGCTTCTCAACTCTTAGTTGTAGAGACGGGGGATAGAACAAGGGCCCATGGAGCATGTGCAGGAGGCAGGCTAAGTCAGCCATTGGTTATTGATATAGCTTCAGTGTTCATAATCACTCACTTAATGGACTAGAACAGAAGAGGGGAAGAAAGCATTTCCCAAAGTCTCATTTAACAGGGATTTGGGTTTTTGTTTTTTTGTTTTTTTTTTTGTTTTGTTTTGGATACAAGGCCTCATGTAGACAAGGCTGGCTTCAAACTCCCCGTGTGTTTGAAGATGGCCTTGAGCCTTTGACTCTTCTGTGTCCACCACCAGAGTGCAGTGATCGCAGGCAGATGCCACCATGCCTAGTTATGCTGGAACCTTATGCATGCTCCACCAACTGAGCCCCATCCTCAGCTGAATAAGAAATTCTGTTTGTTTTTGTTTGATTGGTTTTTGTTTTGTTTTTGTTTTTGTTTTTTGAGTTTTCTGCGCACTGGATACTGTGAACTCGGGAAAAAGGTTTGATCAGTGCCCTGGTGGACAGAGCATTCTGGCTACAGGAGTCAGGTTGAGAACACGTACAGGGCAAGAGGCAGTTAGCTCATCTGTGCAGAGAGTGAAAGAACCGAGAAGTAAAACCTAACAGGAGACTGAGTGGGAGTGGAGATGCTCTGAGGGCCTGGAGTTCTCACCAAGACAGTGCCAGGGAACAAAGGACACTTGCCCAAAGGGATGTCCAGGCTGGGTCTCTGAAAAAATGGAAAAGCTTAGAGAGAGGATGAGGGGGAGCAAGCAGTATGTCAAAGGTCGAGAGGCCTGAAAGCTCATGGTGACTCTGAGCAGCTACCAGGAAGAGAAGCATGTTCAGAGAGGACACCCGTGACAGCTGGGTGTACATACAGAGGAGGCCAGGCCACAGAGACTAGTGTGCTAGGCTGAAGTTAGAGTGTCATTCAGCAACCTTGGAGAGCTGTTCTCTATTTTGGTTTTGAGAGATCTTCCATAGCCCAGGGTAGCCTTAGGCTTGAACTCACCATATAAGTGAGGCTGGTTTTGAACTTCTGATCCTCCTGTATCTACCTCCCAAATGGTGATGATATTGTGGGTATAAAATACCACACATGGTTTTGCTTTACCTAGTTTGGCTTTTAAGCTAGTCTTATCAAATAGCTCCAGCTAGTGTGGAATGTATAGACCAGGCTACCTGCAACCTTTAGTTCGGCTTCTACCATTATCTCCCAAGTACTAGAGTCATAGGCAGTTACTACCACACCTGGGAAGTTTGGGAGGATTTAGACTGGAGAAACAACATATTCTTATTTTAATAGAATCAGTCGGAACTGAGTATGAGAAAATTCCAGAAGAATTTTCTGAGCATCATCCCAAGGAATGTTCCACAGAACTAGATAGGAAAGAAACGGCATGAGTCAAATTGGGGGGAGAAGCCCAACAACACATATTTATATACATACATACAGAATAGATATTCATATCACATATGGTACATTATATATTCCTACAAAAATCCTCACTGCTATTTGCTGAGACGGAAATTACATATGCATGTGTTTTTACATGAATATATATGTCAGTGAAGGTGAAGGATCTGAGAAGGCCTGCAGTCTTTGGACACTCTCATCTTTACAAACTGTTTGATGCTGCCATGCCAGCATTTTCAAGCTTTCCTCTCACTTCTTTGCATTCTCTCCATCGCCCTCATATCCCTCACTTCCTGGAGGAGCTGCCCGCAGATGTGGGGAAACCTGAGAGTGCTCTCCATCCCCATGCCCCGTCTCTTCCCTTAAGCCATTGGCTGGAGACCCCATGGGGTCAGCAAGATGGCTGAGCAGGTAAAGGCTGATGATCTGAATTTAATCCTGAGGACCCACAGGGTAGAAGGAAAGAGCAAACTAATGGACTTTATCCTCTGACCTTTATTTAACTACAGAGAACACACACACACACACACACCAAGTGAGTAAAAATCTAAAAGTAAGTTTGATTATTTGTTTCTTTCTTTGAATGCACCTTTCTCCTTAGAGACTTCCTGCCCAGCAGAACCATTTTGCTCGTCTGTATAACACAGGTCTGAGTGATAGGAAATTAACCCTCCCCACAACTCAGGAAGTCCTTGGCCATCAACGCCAGCAAGGACAAACACCCCTGCTTATATAGCCCTTGCTGGCTATAATTTGGGGCTCTCTGCTTGCTGGCTGCCAGGGTTCCTGTGAGATTTGGTGAACCCCAGGTGCTCCCAGGAGTGGGTGTCTGACAACCTCCCCTTTCCCTTGCCTCATTATCCCATCTGTTTCTTGGGCAATCCTCCCGAAGAAGCAAACAAGGTCTTGACGGAAGCACACAGTGACAGGTGACATTTGCCACTTCCTGTTGGGTCATCTAGTAACAGCTACTTGAAGTGAACTAAGCCTCCGTCTTCTGTATCACTTGACAAGGTACAGGAGCCTCTTACTCTTGGCTGCCAAGGGTCTTAGATGTCTCAACTGGCCTTTGGTTATCATTGACATCAAAGCCACTGAAACTGAGTCGGGCACTAAAGGGTAAGGTATTTGGTTTTCAGTGGACCAAAACGTCCATAAGGAAGTAGGGACTTGCTGAGTCAGAGGAGCCGTGGTGTTAAACATCACTGTGGGAGGCTGAGGAGAGGTCACCTGATTTAATTTGCAGCCATCTCTGACTGACTCTACTTATTTTACTAATTAGGAAAAAAACCCCAGCTGCCTAAAAGGGCTCTCACCCCAGAGTCCACCCATCCTCTGCCTGACAAGTGCCTGTTAGCCAGCCTGGTTTCTCCTACCTCCAGTCATCAATGCTCTCACTCCCCAGCCCAGGCCACAATGGGCACGGCTGTTACCACTCACTTTTGGTTCTGATAAAATCATGGCGTCTGGGCTGGGAAGATAGCTGAGGCAGTGTACCACACAAACACGAGGAGCAGCGAGGGAACTCGTTAATTCCAGAACTGGGGAGGTTACCAAGCTCAGTCTCTCAGACTAGCTGGTTACCCAGCCTCTGCTGTTCCAGATCAGCGAGAGACCCTTTCACAAAAAGAAAGTGGACTGTCCCTGAGGAACGACATCTGAGGCTGGCTTCTGGCTTCTACACGCATGTGCACATACATGTACATGTGTGTTCATGCATATATAAGCAACCATGGAGTGGCAAGAGATGGGGCAGCTCCCCAGCCTGGGCTTGAGTTGCTGTGTCATCTTGCAGAAATGCTTCAACCCCTTGGGAGCTGATCCCCTGCCCCATGCCTGAGTCGGCAGGGAATGGAGCAGGGCAGGGACCTTTGTACCCGGCTCACCTCTCAGGCCAGGTGTTCTGGGTTCCTCTCAGGACCAGGAGCACTGCTTATCTGCCCATTATGGGGCTTTGCTCCAGGCATTTTGGATATAGTGACTACACCAGAAAGAAGTCCCATCATCAAGGGCTTCTGTTCCTTCTCTGAGGCTCAACAGTAGCTGCAGGAGGGCCTGGCACTGGGTGGGTCATCTGGTGAGCTGACTGCTGAAGAACCTGGATTCTCTTTGTCGTCGTCCCCCCCCCCACCCCCCCCCCACACACACACACACTGCAAAGTTCTCCTGCCTCCACTGAAAACTGCCAAGTATTCGGAGTTCTGGTCTACCTCCACTGCCTTGTATGGATGCTTGGTCTCTAAAAGGCCTCAGTCCCAGACTGAAGTGGAGGTGAGGTTACACGAGGGGAGGGTGAGAACATTGACAGCCGTGCCCACAACTCAAGGTGGGGGGCGGGGGGAGATGAGATAGGAACACACGTATTCCATGAAAGAAATCAGTGGGTGCAAAATCAAACAACACCCCCAAATGTATGCCCTCCTAAGGGTGGGTCTGCCTTTGGCTTTCTTAGAGAACATCTCTAGATGCTGGCAAGGTATTCTCCTACAGTATGATATGAGCCCTGAATAGAATTAGGCCAAGTTCTTACCTGTTCTATTCACCCAGTCCTACCTCTCACCCTCATCCACATATCTGCTTGTCTCAAACACTTTCACCTCAAAGAGTAGCCTTACCCCACTGCCCCTCACACTTGTGTGGGATCATTGCAGGAGATAAATGCTCATTTTGACATAGTCCGTTTCACCCCTCAGCACACTAGGCACAAGCAATAGCCCTATGTGTTGAGGGAGTGCTGGGGAGAAGACAATGAGATTATTTCTGCCTGAACCATTGGGTGACCACAATGGAAAGTCAGTTGTGGTCACTGAGAGAGGAAGGTAGATCATCAAGTTGTCAACCCCCTTCCCTGAAATCTCATCTCCCTTACCAGATAGAAGTTGGCAGTTATGGTGGTTTCAATAGGCTTGGCCTTCTCAGGCTCATATATTTGAATGCTTGGACCCTAGGCAGTGGCACTCTCTGTTGGAGTAAGTGTGGCCTTGTTGGAGAAAGTATGCCATGTGAGGATGGGCTTTGAGGTCTTCTATGCTCAAGCCATGACCAGACACAGTCTGATCCTCTCCAGCACTGTGCTGGCCGTATGCTTCTATGCTTCCTGCCAAGATGAAAACAGACTAATATCTCTGAAACTGTAAGCCAGCCCCAATTAAATCTCGTCCTTTATAAGAGTTGCCTTGGTCCTGGTGTCTCTTAATAACAATGGAAACCTTAACTAAGACACCAGTTACCACTAAAAGCCCTGAGGCTTACACATCGGTTACTTGGCTGGGACTTCCAGGCCTGCCCTTGATTGCTGCATGACCTGTGTATCAGCTCATTCTTGAAGGCCTTGGTTTGATTTCTCCATCCATCAGATGATACCTATGCATCAGAAGGCAGCAAGGACGGGAATATGTCTGCTGCCTGAGGCCTGGAGGCTGTGCTGAGCATCTTCATGACATGCCTTACTCTCTGCCAAGCTGGTTTTATTTCATCCCCTGTTTTCTCTCCAATGCCTGGCACATAGGTGGCAGCTAATGTTTGTTCAACATCTCTACAAAGTCAGGACTACCAGAATCCCTAAAAAGAGACACGGAACCCCAAGAATCCAGCGATTTGTGCAACACGTGGAGGTTGGTGCACAGTGGACTTGAGTCATGGAAGCTATCTCTAAGGCTCCTCAGCTCATGGGAAGAACTGTGGGGCGCAGGTGTCCAGCAAGCTGCAGAGCCCAGCCCCATGCAAGTCCTACATGGATGGCCCTCACAGGAGATGGGATAATTCAGGATACACTCAACCATTACCTTATACCTGCTCAACCATGCACACACTACAGGCACCAAGGACAGATGAATGAGATGTGGTTCTTTGGGTTTACATAGACTAATAAGGTATGCCAAGCTTGTCCCAGGAAAAGTGAAGTCTGAAAGAGTGAGGCTGAAAGAGAGAGAGACTGAGAGACAGAGACTGAGACAGAGAGACAGAGACTGAGACAGAGAGACAGAACACAGAGACAGAGAGAGACACAGAGACAGAGAGAGACACAGAGACAGAGACAGAGACAGAGAGAGACACAGAGACAGAGACAGAGACAGAGAGAGACACAGAGACAGAGAGAGACACAGAGACAGAGACAGAGACAGAGAGAGACACAGAGACAGAGAGAGACACAGAGACAGAGAGAGACACAGAGACAGAGACAGAGACAGAGACAGAGAGAGACACAGAGTCAGAGAGAGACACAGAGACAGAGAGAGACACAGAGACAGAGAGAGACACAGAGACAGAGAGAGACACAGAGACAGAGAGAGACACAAAGACAGAGAGAGACACAGAGACAGAGAGAGAGTACAGGGTACATGGGAGAGGCTTCCCAGGAAGACAGGAGGATTTGGGAAATAATGAATCCCCATTTGTGATTCATATTCAATCAACAAACACTCTGTGTAGAGACTATATGCCAAGACTGTATGTCAAACATAATTTCAGACACTAGACTGTATCTACACTGGAATGTGTAGAAGAGGAAATTCCGATGGAGCAGTTCTGAGACCAACCTGGCCTATCTGTGTGTAAAGGCTAGGTATGACAAAAATTACATGGACTGGGGGAGCCCCCTGGGGACTGAAGCAACAGAGACCCCGAATGGATTTAAAGCAATATATCCATGAAACCCATTTTTAGCTTTAGCTAGAACCTTCCAACAGCCCCAAGAGATCCTTCTGACTAGCAAGAGGAAAACAGAACACTGGGCTGGTGCTGCGGCTCTGACTGGCAGCAGTGGCTGAGGATGAGGGCAGCATAGAGATCTGGGAGGACAGTAAACAGAGCAGAGAGGGAGGAGCTGGAGGTGATGCCACGGGAGCAAGCATGACCGGTGTGTCTGTCCGGGGCAATTGTGGGAGAATAAGAGGTTCCATTCTGAGATCCTCCAGGGCTGCAGGAGAAGGAGAGTCAATTCCATGTTTGCACCCTAGCCCTCCTTTGCAGACCTGGCATCTGCTCCACTACTTGGTCATCTGTCCTACCCTGCCACAGCTCTTTGGCCTCCTGTCCTTTCCCTAAGAGCCCACCCCACAGAAAGGCCCATCTCATGGTCATTGTGGTGCTTCCCACACTGAGAGAGGGTCAAGCAGCTGGCTTTGTGCTGACAACAATCCTAGCAAGGACAGAGGGCTCTGGAGGCTGGACGGGTGGCATCAGGAGGAGGGCGGGGCTGGCAGCTGCCACTCTGAGAGCTTCGCCTCCCATTTGATAGTTCTGGTCTCCATGGCAGATGCTTAGCCAGGGTTGTGACCAAGGAAACGGCAGGACCTATCTTTAACCCATTCTGAGGGTACTCAAGAAGGGAGAGCCTGGGTGTGTCTCAGGGTCTAACCTGGGCAAGTGAGGGGGTGGTGCAAACCTGCCTTCAGAGGGAAGTGCAGAAACAGAGCAAACAGGGGCTGCCTCTGACAAGTGGGAGGAAGAAGGATGGATGGTGCAAATCTGGGATTCTTACATCAGTCTGCCAGCAGCTGAGATCTTGGTGGCCATGAGAGACAGGAAAGAAGTAGGTGGGTGCTCAGAACTGCCACTAAGACCCCTTCCGCAGAAGGTGCTCAGTCCTCAGCGGAGCTAAGGGCACCAGGAATGGGGGCTTCTTTGACATTTTGAAAGGAAGTGGGCACAGTGTTCTAATACTAACAGCCTGTTATTAAAATCAAGTGCTATTTTGCAAAATGCATTTGCCAGGGAATCGCTAATTACAGGCAAAGCGAGGCTCCGTGTGTTGGTGCCGATTAATCCTGAACGGTTTAAGCAATCGAATTTTATACATATAATTATCATCCAAGATTCACAAAAACAGTAACAAGATGCTCTGAGCTCTGCCCTGGGGGGACTGGGTGGCAGAGATGGGGATGGCGGAAGGGTGTCCAGACAGGGAGGGATGGTCCAGGTTGGGCTGTTGAGAATCACATGGGAGCATGGCGACTTGATCCACCTCCTCTTCACAATATTTTCCCTCTTCCTAAGGCAGAAAAGAGCCTGACAGAGCAGGGCGGGAGGGAAGAGGAGCAGAGCCCATAAAGCAACTCCTTCACAAGATCATCCATGGGCACAGAACTAGCTGTGATCATGGGGACAAAGATTGTTCCCTTCTCCTGTGGCCCTGACTTCGCATCTATGAAATGAACTGGCTGGAGGGACTCTGTAAGCATGACAGCCACAACCCAAGGAATGAAGGAAGGAGTGTTTAGTCCTGTGGTGTACACCCAATGATGGTGCTAGCCAGTGCTAGTCAGTGGTAGTGTTCAGTCAGTGGTCATGCATGCCTACTGGTGTCTAACCAAAGGTAGTGTTAGAAAGTTAAGAGTCTCTGGAAGGGAAGCTCCTTATGATATATGCGTGTGGAAGAAGACTGACTTTTGACATAATCTAGAAAGATTCTAGAGTGGGGAGCTATCTAGCTCAGGTTGGCCAGTGGGCATATGGATGGAGGATTGTCTTAACTGTGGACTGACCTAAGCCACTGTGGGTGATGTCATTCTGCAGACTGGATCCTGACCTGTACAGCAGAGGAAGCTAACCAAGAGCTGAGATAGCAAGCCAGCAAAAAAAAAAAAAAAAAAAAAAAAAATCTGTGATCTGTGGTGTATCCTCTCTACTGTTGACTGTGAGTGTGAATAGATGCTCTAAGTTCCTGCTCTGACTTCCCTGAAACAATGGACTACAACCCAGAATTGTAAGTTAAATAAATCCCTTCCTTCTCTCAGCTTCTTTAGGTCCAGATATTTTCACCATCACACTAGAAATGAAATTAGAACCGCCATCTTCGCCATCCTCTGCTTTGTGAATCCTGAATATGACAGGCTAGACACACCTGAGACAGTGTGCAGGAAAGAGACCTGGCATGGGCCTCTGGGCAACAATCAGGAGAATGAGCTGCTCAGGTGATGCCTACAGCGCCAGAAAGCTCAGAGTCTTCCCATGATGAGGGTGGGAAGAGGATTGGTGGAAATGCAGGCCCAATGGCTGACCAGAACACCTGCAGTCCCTTCTCTCTTCTCCCACCTGGAACACTGCTGAAAGTTGGCGTCAAACAGGCAACCTCAAGCAAACAAGAGAGTATGAGAAGACCACCAGAATTTCAGATTCTAGACACACCACTACAGGGCTCTGTAGGTAAGGGTAGGTGCAGCAATCCCAGGAGAGCCAAGGTTCCAGAGTCACTCGGCTCAGACCTGGCAACAGTGTCTCTATGAGATCCCAGTATCTTTTAAAGGGAAAAGAAAGGCTGGGGACCCTGAAGCTTTCCCTAGGCATTCCCTCGGTTAGTGTGTGTGTGATGGTCCAGAAACCAGGCCAAGGGTCAACCGTCAGGTGTGGAGCCCATGGAAAGGGAGCAGTGGTAAGGGGAAGGGAGGTTCCCCCTACACAGAACCTAATGGCTAGGCTTCCATGTGTGGCCCTTGGCATTTTTTCCCCATAGGTATGACTTTAACTCTGTCACAGTGGTCTATGTCACTTTAGAGCTTCACAAGCTGTGGTGGTTTGGAAGACATAGACTCATGTATGTCAATGCTCAGCCATAGGGGGTGGCACTATTAGGATGTGTGGTCTTATTGGAGTAGGTGTGCCCTTGTCAGAGGAAGTATGTCACTATGTATGTGGACTTTGCAGCTTCCTCTGCTCAGGCTCTGCCCCGTGTGGATCACCACCTCATCCTGGGTACCTGCGGAAGACAGTCCCCTTCTGCTGCCTGTGGATCAAAATGGAGAACTCTCAGTTCCTCCTCTAGCACCATGCCTGCTTGTACGCTACCATGCTTCCTGCCATGATGATAATGGACTGAACCCCTGGAACTGTAAGCCAGCCCAGATGAAATATTGTCCTTTTATAAGAGTTGCCTTGGTCATGGTGTCCCTTCACAGCCATGGTGTCCCTTCACAGTCACTAACTAAGACACAGGCCATCTGAATTTGGATGGACAAGAAGCTTTGTCACTGGACAAGAAGCTTTGGTCCCATGTAAGACCTGGGAAGGTACCTGGAATACAGTAGGTGCTCAATAAGTGCTCAATACTGGGTAGAAATGTGAAACTTTCTCATCTTCTGTGGAGAGCCCTGATGTCTAGTCTTTTCCTTTAAATAGCCATGGATGCATCATTCATAGTGCCCCCCCCCAACCCCCAGCAGTTTCCCACAAACCCTGCTCTGGGTCCTGTGGACAGACCCATGCCTAATCACAAGCCCAAACTCTCTTTTTGCCTCTTCAAGGGTTAAAATGCTTTCCAGCACTTCCAGGTATTTTACCATGGATCACTCTTTGAAACAGATGTCATGGGTCTTTCTTTTCCCTGAGGTGACATTATTATCAGCTGCAGCCCACTGGTGAGCACCAACTGTATACAGGCTGAGCAAATGTGATCCCACAAGGGCCGAGTTCCACAAAGGTTGAGTGAGATAGCCCAGGTCATCTGGCCGACCTGTGAGCATGCTAAATCCCTCCAGCAGCAGGGCAGAGGTGCCAGTCTTGTTCCTTTTGGGGGAATGGGGGAGCAAATAGACACCTGACTCTGTGACAGTCAGGAGAGTGGAGTTGGAAAGGTAAGTTGCAGGGTCTAATGTTAGACTCAAGCCGAGGCTCAGAGTTGAGTCCTGCACCTTCTGTGCACTGCCCGCTGTTTTCCAGCTACTGAGTTTATGAGCAGAGGGACAGGAAGAAAAGCTAGAGAAGAGAGCCCAGGCTGTGAGCCACCTCTGTACAGTCCCTAGGGAGTTGCCCATAGGTTTTCCCTTAACTGTGGACCACAGCAGCAGCACAGAAAGCCTGGGGACACTGTCCCTGTGAGCGTTGTTTTCTTAACTCCCCAGATGGGAGAAGCTGTTTGCTTGTTTGTTTACAGGCAGCGTCCCAGGTAGCCCAGGTTGCTCTCAAACTCAGTATTTTGCCAAGGACGCCCTTGAACTTCTGGTTCTCGTGTCTGCACGTGCCAAACACTGGGGCTGCGGGCGTATGCCGTGTGCCACCATGCCCACTTTTAGAGAAATTCTAAATGAAACCACATCCAAGCTTCTTCAACATGCCCTTCCCCAAACATGCAGATTTTAAAATACAGGTGTGTGTATGTGTGTGTGTGTGAGAGAGAGAGAGAGAGGGAGGGAGGGAGAGAGAGAGAGAGAGAGAGAGAGAGAGAGAGAGAGAGAGAGAGAGAGAGAGAGAGATTCCCTAGAGGTAAACTCAGCTATCCTGTCTATAGCAGGTATCCCATAATTGAGATAGATCAGCAGAATGGCTACTGTGGCCCACGAGAGCCTTATTCCCCTAGTGATTCACTTGTAGGCCATCATATCCCTCTACATTCACAAATGGATAGACAATCATGTGTACTCATACTCATGTGCAAACACACACACACACACACACACACACACACACACACACACACACTCCTGGAAGAACTGCGTTCTGGCCCTGACTGTACCTATTTTGTTGTGTGATTACGGGAAGTCCCTTCGCTCCCGTCTTTCAGTCATTAATTATGACAGTCTACCTCTCTGAACTTCAATGTTACCTCTTCTGCCACACACAGATCTATCACCCGGATTCTACTTTGAGACAAGATTCAGCAGGCCCTTGGCTCCACCTTGTGAACTGTGGTTTCCATGAAAAGAGAAAGAAAGGAGGAGAGAGAGACAGAGACAGAGACACAGAGACAGAGACAGAGAGACAGAGACAGACAGAGAGAGAGAGAGAGAGAGAGAGAGAGAGAGAGAGAGAGAAAGAGAGAGCCATGAGCATGTTAAGCATTCTACAAGGCTGACTGGCTGATTATTGGGAGCCAAAATTATCTCAGGCTACCTTAACCCCTAAATAGACATTTGCCATCCACTTCTGTGTGTACCCTGACCCCTTTATGACTATGAGGTAAATCCTTTGTAATGTACAGACAGACCCCTAGCTGCTGCCAACCCAAACTCTAAGCCTGTTGTCATCAGACAGCCTCTGGAGCCAGAGCGGGTTTCCCCACTGCTGCCTGAAGCCTCCAACCAGTGCATCTGCAAGCTGTTTTGATTTGTGGACATCTTTGTTCTGTCCCTATTAAAAGCTTCATGAGACTGTTACATTAGAACACGGCATCTGGGTAACCTGAATCTGTGTTATTGATCACTAATATTTGGCTCCAGAATATTCTCCCCGACTCAACCTTGTGTGTGTGCACACATGTTCATATCTGTAAATGAGAGTACAAATGGGTCATAGCACGGATATAGAGGTCAGAGGTCAACCTCGTGTGTCACAGACTTCTCCACCATCCTCCTTGTTTGAGACAGGGTCTTTTTGTTCTTCACCTAGCTAGCCTGACAGCTTTAACGAATTTTCCTGGTCAGTTCCCATCTCCCCATAGGTGTGTGTGGGATTGTAGATATGCTCAGTACTGCTACTGTGCCTGACATCTATGTAGGGTCTAGGGATCTGAGCTCAGGTCCTCTTGCTGATGTGACAAACAGTAACCACTGAGCTATCATCTTTCTAGCTGAAACTCTTTCCTAGTGTCTTTGAGGAAAGAGTTATCTCAACCCCACTCACTCCACATCAGCTGTCCCCTGCATCCAGCCATGCAGGCTGCTCAGGGAGGGAGCTGGAGATTGGAGCTCTCTCCTCCAGTCTCTGCTCAGCCCTGCTTATTTGCCACACACTTCCCCAGTCTCAGAAGTCACCCAGAGAGCACAAGGGCGGCCTGCTGCAGGATGCCTTGCTAAGCAAATTACAGCCTCTCAGGGGTGCAGATGACAAATGACAGTTAAATGGCTTGCTTTGCGTATGCAAATGAAGCCGCCTGATTTACATTCATTTGCACCCGATGGGTGTCTGAAATGGATGGATTTGATTTGTGCTTGATCTCTAAGTGTCTAATTTATTAATCAATAAAACGTCATGTACAGAAGTGAGGATCCCTGTTCCAGCCGGCCTCCATATATGTATGTAAATAACATACTCTCTCAATCTACTTGTTAGGTAAATGCTAATATAAAACTGACAGAGATCCGCAGCTGGCGAATTTTAAGAGCCTGGGAGCTGAGATTTACACGTGGTCTCCGCCCATCCTTTGCCCCGCCCTGACCCACCCCAGCTCCTCCCACCTGCTGCTCCTCACTCTGTACACTGTCCTCTGAGGCTCCCACCCCTTCAAGAAGCACATTTGCTCCTCCACCCTGCACACTGGCCAGGCTCCACCCTCTGGGCAGGGAATTTTGCCCCCCCCCCCAAATCACCCTTAACATAGTCTTTGAAAGTTCTCTCCTCTCCAGCTCTGGGTTGAAACTTTTCCTCCTCCAGGGACCCCACTGGTTAAATGCTGCCATTTTTAAAAGGCAGTAGCTTGGTTTTGGTTATCTTGAAGGAGAGGTCGAAAAGTCCCTTTCCGTGTTGTGCTCAAACTGGGCAAACCTCACAGGGTGGAGGGAGAAGACTCTAGGCTCCCCTGTGTGTCATCCTAGCTGACTTCCATTCTACCAGATGCTCTGCCGCAGGGAGGATCTTAGAGAGCTGCAGCTCCAGCCACCTGCAAATCCACCCCATCCTCTTTCTCGAAACAGGAGCACTAGGTAATGTCTGTCCCAAGAGTGGGAGCACTCGAAGTCAGGGTGGGCAGGAAGGGAACAGAGAGCTCTTTTGAGCTCCATGGCACAGCAAGATGCACCTGTCACCCAACAATTTGATGACAAGGCTTCATTTGAAGTAGACAGAAACTTGGACTTACCAGAGAAGTCACGGAGCCCTTCCTACCTCACCCCAATTTAACCCTTCCTATCCCACTATTCCTTATTTAGCCCTCTACATCACTGTGTTCTATCGCCCCTCTCTTGAAAATCACACCTCCTTAGGAATTTCCTGACCTCTGTGGGTGTCTTTGATGAAACACAGATACCCGAAGATTCAAAGCTGACAAGGCTGTAGAACAATCAGTTCTAAATGCGACATCGAGATCACATACCCTTCTCCCAAAGTTCAGGGATCACTGTGGAAGAGTGGGCACGAAGATTCCAAAAGCCAGAGGTGGTGGACGGCTACAAGGAAACAATGTTTTCTGGACACAGCTCAACGGTTGTGTTTGAACCCACAACAGGCTTGACACTGTGCACAAGCCCTGTGCAAGCTCAAGTCAAAAACCTCAGCGTGGCAAGGAGAGGAGGAGAGGTGGGCTTGAAGTCCCAGCCCTGGCTGAGGAGCTGTAAGGAGTCAGGGAGGTTAGTTTTCTCTCAAGAATGCAGCCCTTGGCAGGTCAACCTGCCTCAAGAGGAAGGCGAAACACCACAGAGTACATGGACAGCTCAAAGTGGATTTGATGGGCTAAGGAGAGGAAGAAGGAGACACAGAGTCGGGGAGGGGTGTGCAAAAACGTGGGGGAGGGGAGAGTGTGATCAACACAGCAACAACATTCTCAAAGAACTAATAAACAGAGAGAGGAGAGGAAGGACAGAGATGGGGGAGGGAGAGGGCAAAGAAGAGGGGGAGGGGAGGAGGAGGGACAGGGACAGAGAGAAGTTAGGCAGGGGCTGAGGACTGAGCTCCACAGGAAAGCATTTGTCTAGCATCTCCATCGCTGAAGCAGCAGCAGCAGCAGCAGCAACAACAACAACAACAACAGCAAAGAGATGGATAGAAAGCATTTCTCTGCGAGCTGCTATGGGAGGGGCTGGTGCTGTGGTCACACTTGGCTTCTTCATTCCTGGGCTTCTCAACAAGTATGTGGACAGTCAAGGGACTGAAAATAAAGAAATCCCCCCAAAGGAACACTGTCCTTGAGAAGACATCCATAGGCCTCCTCAGAATGGTCAATGACCTGGTGTCACACAGCTAGTGAATGGGGGGAGCCAGAACTTGAACTCAGGTCTTCCTGACCCTCTCGACTTCCTAAATTCTAGAAGGTCCTTTCATAGCTGACTATAGAGCTAGTCCAACATACAAGGGAGGAACTGTATTCCCCGTGGCTCACTGAGAGCTGAGGAAGCCTGCTTAAAGCTGGAGTGGTTTAGGGTGATCTGTGGGAGGCCACTCTATTGAACTTGGCCCGTGTTTGACACTCACAGGGCATAAATTATCTCACATATTAATGATCAATTAATGTCACTATCTTAAGGTTAATTAGAGAAATGACATGGTTACGCTCAAGGGTTGGGTCCAAGTTCAGCAAGTGGATTGAGCTACACTAGACCTACCCAAGAACCTTTTACCACCAGACTCAGTAGACATGCCCACATGCAGGGTGCTACTGCTTTAAACTCAGGGCCTCGGCTGCTCCTACAAAGTGGCTGTCACCACTCTAATTTACAAAGGACAAAACAATCTCAGAAAAGTTCAGTTAACCTACCCAAGGTCACACAGCCCATTAAGTATGGAGCTGGGACTTGAACTCAGAGTTCTCTGAGCTCAGACATTTCACTCTTCTTGCTCCTTGAAGGTTTATATAGATTGTCAACTCGACCAAACTCAGAGGTAGGAAAGGTATGAAGCATGACTCTGGGTGTGTCAGTCTGGGTGAGGTGGTGTCCAGAGAAGATTAGTTCCTGGGGACTCATCTGGAATCACCTCAACAGCTGTCCCTTGCACTTGCTCCCCTCAGCCAGTTCAGCCAGAGCAAGGGTCAAAGAAGACATCCTATCATGATTGTTCTCCTACAAGCACCTTAAAGGAATCTTGGGCTGCCAGAGATGGTTCATTGGCTAAGAGCACTGGCTGCTCTAGCAGGGGGCCTGAACTCACTTCTCACTAGGCTGATCAGAACCACTAATCGCTCTAGCTCCAATGCCATTTTCTAGCTCCATTTTCATGGTATTTGTGTGCCATGCACACATTATAGACACATGTAACACACGCACGCACGCACGCACGCATACACACACACACACGTACAATATGCATATACACAAATTTAAAAAGATCAAAATAAACCTTAAAAACGGAAAAGAAAGTGAGCCTGTGGTTTCCAGTTTCTAAGCTCTGAACTATAACACGGTTGGGACAACAGATCTCAAGTCCTGCATCTTCTGCCCCAGTGGCCTGATGAGATGGGGTGAGCAGCTGCATAGGGGAGACCAACATTAAACCTGAGGTTCTTGCATGCCAGACATTCAGGGCCAGCCTAGCAAGATAACCACATGAGACAGCACCCTGTCACTTGAAAAGGACCTGCATGGCTATGGCTGACAATAAGGCTGTGGGCACCCAAGTCCTGCTGCCTCTTGTTTATCTGCTGATGTTCTCTTGAGGATCCATGGAGGACACAAGTAGTCACAGCCAGGAAGGCTGTCCTAGTTTTTTGTTTGTTTGTTTGTTTGTTCTCTAAGAAAGGGTTTCTCTGTATAGCCTTGGCTGTCCTGGAACTCATTCTGTAGACCAGGCTGGCCTCGAACTCAGAAATGCACCTGCCTCTGCCTCCCAAGTGCTGGAATTAAAGGCGTATGCCACTACTGCCCGGCCCTAGTTTTCTTTCTTTTGCTGTGATAAAACACTCTGACCAACATCAACTTGGGGAGGAAAGGGTTAATTTGACTCCTGCTTCTGCATGTAACAGTCTATCACTGAAGGAAGCCAGGGAGCCATGTAGGACTATTGTTTGCTACCTACCTCACTCACAGGCTCATGCTTGGCTACCTTTTTATACAGCTCAGGATCATCTGCCTAGGGAATGATGCTGCCCACAGTGGGCTAGAACCTCCTGTATCAATTAACACTCAAGCAAATCCCAAGCTGGTACATTCACAGAATGATCTGGTCTAGAAAATTCCTCAATTGAGATATCCTCTCTCTAATGACTGTGGGCAGTATCAAGTTGACAATGAAGGCTAACAGGAGAATTTGGCTTGGAGACTCTGAGGAAGGTGCCAAACCTCTGTGGACTCTGTTTCCCAAACCATGGAGTGTATGTATGTGTGTGTGCCGGGCAGGAGTGGGGTCCCAGCTGCACCTGACACAGGCAGGAGGTGACAGTTGAGTCTGGCTGACAGGTGCAAGCTTGGCCTTGGGCCCAAGACTCCACACCAGCCACCAGCTGCTCTCCTGGCCCTGATTTGAAGGTTTCTTTTTGGTCCTGTTGTTTTGAGGCTCTTTGTTTGATACTGCAGACACAAGGAGCAGAAGCAGACAGCTTTCTTGCTTGTCAGAGTTCCCCCTGCCCCAACCTCCCAGTGAGATGTTACAGATTGGGTCTTCTAGATGGAAGTACAATAGGTGTACATACTTCAAGCCTTCAGAAGCTGCAGGTCCAAGGCCAGCAGTTAGAGAAGGGATGGAGGCTACAATGGGCTTCAGGTGGGTGGTCTTGGCATCACTTGAAATCCTTTCTCCTAACAGACAGCTTTGTGCAGGGGGGTGGCCAGCTTTACTAGGGTCATCAACCCCACAGATGGCTTGGGCAAACTTCTAATTCAGCCCAGCTCAGATCCCCATTTTATGTAAATATAATGTATCCAGGGATGGATCACTCAATGTGGCACCCACATCTCCCAACACTATTCTCTAACTTCTGCTCAACAATTTCCATTTTACAAGATAGCATTGCATGCTTCATCTCTTTTTTTTCCCATTTTTTTATTAGGTATTTAGCTCATTTACATTTCATGCTTCATCTCTTAATGGAATAGCCCTATGATACTCATACTGATCCTCATGTCACAGATGGTGGGGCAGGCTAGGAGAGGTTAAATCCCACACCTAAAACCACACAGCTCAAAAGAGGCTCAGTTAGAGCCTAACTCCAAGTTATCTGGTTCAACAGCCTCCCCCCTGGTTCTACCTGCCTGCCCCATAACTGATAAGCCTGCATCTCCTTGGAGAAGCAGCAAAAGTGAGTGGCTCCCCACCAGGCCCTTCTGGTATCCCAGCTGGAACTCACTCATTTCTCACCTGTCACGTTAACTTCCACTGATCATGGCAGCAGGAGACTATTATAACCATTGCTCATGTGCCCGGCTTTCTCCCACTGTGGTGGGCGCTATAAAAGAGCTGAACCCAGGCTATTCTGAACCCAGGATGGAAATAATGACATCCAGGAGGTGGGGAAGGTCCCCAGTGCCTCGGGCTTGCTCAAATCCTTGTTTCTGTCACCAGGACTGTTGGCCAAGCCCCACAAAGGACCTGCTGTGTATAGGTCAGAAGTTTGCAGCAAGCATTCAGAAATCCTGCCAGTCTGGACTGCATTGGTGGGGAGTTTCTCTGTGGTCCTGGGATGTCTGGAGGAAGTTTTGTAAACCGAGTCTCTGGATTTTTGTCTCACTGCCTCTGCCTCCTTCTTCTGTTCGTTATCCCTTTTGTCTTGCCTTTCTCTTCCTCTTAACTGGATAAAATACAGAACCAAAATATATTTTCCTATTACTTGATGTACAGTTTGCATTTTTAAAAAATCTGTTCCCTGCTCTAAAAAGTATATGAGTGGGATGTTTTCATCTTTACTTCTGTCTTGTTCACACACACACACACACACACACACACACACACACACACACACACACGCACATTGTGTGTGTGGGGGAGGGCAATGATCAAATTACATGACTCTTGAGTCATCCTTTTTTTTTTATCAATTGTTTACTATTTCAGAAAACATAAGATTCTGCTTGTACCCCTGGGGTTCCTCAGAAATGCAGCTCATGGCCTCTGCCACCAGGTCAGCCAACCTGCACCAATCAGTTGATGGGGAGCAGAAGCCAGAACATCCTTTAGAAGAAAGGGTGGAGTCAGTCCCTGTATATGGAAACCTGGTACCCAAACCAAAGTGTCAAATCAGCCTGCACACATGGACCCTGTGGTAGAGGGAAGCAGACTCAGGTGCTTCAAGTTATTAATAAACAGAATCAAAAAATATTCAGTATGGACACGATTTAAATTCTTTATTATATTTTATTTATTTGTTTTGTGGGTTGAAGGGTTTGTGCTTGGAGTCAGAGGATAGCTTGGGGAATTGGTTCTCTCCTTCTTCTCAGGATGAAACTCAGGCATTTAGGCTCCTCAGAGGCAGTTTCACCCTCTGAGAAATGGACACAGGAGGTTCACCTAGGTTATAGGGCAATGATATGCTGTTTTGTATATGAGACTTGAGTATGTGTGGACCTTGGCTCCCGTGGGAATCATGGAGCAAGTCCCTCTTGGACACCTCGTGGTGTCTGCTCTTTTATCCCAATGCATGGACAACTAACCAGACCCACAAAGGAACAAAGAAACCTGCTCCAGGCCACATAGAGCCTCAGAACTGGAACTCACTGGGCTCAGGCTTTGAGTCTCTACTGTGACTGACTGGTCAGCTCCTTCCCTTGGGCAGCCATGCTTTGGGTATCAGTTACTCCTGAAAGCAAGAGGTCACCAGGGAAGGCTTCCTTTAACCCCAAGGCCTTGTGTGCAATGTGATCACTACAAACCCAGGTCTTCTGAATCTTAGCAGCTCTGCCTTCCAGTCACATGAGCAGATGACAAGAGTGCCCTGAGGGAGGCACCCTGGGTATTAACAGCCAGACTGCCTGGTAGTTATCATCATCATCATCATCATCATCGTTATCATCATCATCATCATCATCACAGCTACAATTGCTCATCCTAAGTTAGGAGGCTGCAGCTGTGTCCGAATGCTTGGGTGTATCTAAGGGCATCCTGAAACCTGAACTGTGACCCAGACCCAAGTTTAGACGAGGAGCAAGAAGCAAGCCCTTGATTGTCATTGTCATTGCACTGGTGGACTCAAGGCATTGGCAGGAGCTGTCTGTGGCCAGGATTCAAGTCCACAGGAGCCCATCAAGGAAAGGCTGTGCTGTGACCCCATTATCCATCAGTGTTGGTCATTTTTTATCCAAATGCCTCTTCTGTGGATGGGGCGGGGGGTTGTCTTCCATGGTCCCTCCTGCCTACTGCAGACTCCTGAGAGCTGAGATGCTCTGAAAGGTTCAGCTGCTGCCAGGGGGGTGCAAGCAGGAGGAAGGAGGGCAGGAAGGAATGAAAGCCACAGTTGCTGACAGTGCAGACTCAGAGAGAGGCCAGAGACCGGTGACTCTGGAGAACCCAGACTGCCAACACTGTCTTTGACATGCACAATGCAGAGAAGGAGAAAAAAAAAAAAACAATTCGATTAGGGAAAGGGGATGAGAAAGGCAAGGAGACAGAGGTGACCTGCTTTTGCAGCTGGCTCAGCGATGCAGAAGCAGATGGGTCTGGCCAGAATTGCAGTGCTAGGAAGATGTTATACTGGCCTAGGCTGGAGTCAGGTGAGAGAAAGGAAAAGAAAGGAGGTTGATGTCAGATGCCACTACCTGGGACCAGTCACACAGGGGCATCTCTTCCAGCACAGGCAGAGGAACAAGAACCCGGGAAGGCTCACAAGGCTCTGCAGCAGGCAGAGATTGACCAGAGAAAGAGCCAGGCTCTCAAAGTCTCATTCTGAGACACAGCTTGTCCTCAGGGAGCCTCTGAGGAAGACATGACCTATCTTAAGAGAGCCTCTTTTTGAAGGAAACATGGCCTGCCTTCAGGAAGCCTCATTCTGAGGTGGAAATAAGCCCTAGTTTTAAGGATCTTTAGGCTGAACAGTATCATAAACTGGGAACTATCCAGATGTGGAGCTGGAAAACCTGAAGACCTGTTTGGGAGACAAGAGAACTAACTTAGAGTACTCTGTAGCTCTCACCAAGCACCCAGAAACCAAAGGAAGACCTGTGTCTTGTTTACTTTTCTTGTTTTCATGCGAAGAGACCCATGACCAGGGAAACTTAAAGAAGAAAGGATTTTGAAGGTCTTACAGTTCCAGAAAACTAGAGTCCATGACCAGGGCAGGGAGCAAGGCAGGAGGCAGGCAGGTATGGTCCAAGAGCAGTAGCTGGGAGCTTACATCCTTATCCACAAGCAGGAGGCAAGAGAGAGCCACTGGGGATAGCGTAGACTTTTGAAACCTCAATGCCTATCCCCAGTGACACACCTCCGTCAGCAAGACCACACCTCCTAATTCCTCCCAAACAGTTCCACTAACCAAGGGTTGAGACATATGAGCCACGGAAACAATTATCATTAAAACCTACACGATCTGCCACATAGAGGGCCACTAAGAATCAGAGGTGAGGTTGGGTGTTATATCCAAGGTTTTTATCTCATTTCCTGTCCCGAGGAAAGAAATTAAAAAAAAAAAAAAAAAGTCTGCATGTAGCTGAGACTATAATCACACAAATGGCCTTTACTTCCTTAACAACTATTTTTGTTAGCTGTTAGTTCCTTAACAAGAGTCTTTGTTCGTTAACAGCTCTTTTGCAAGGCTGCTGGTAGAAACGTCTCTAGACCCCCACACCATGAACTAGGTACAACGTCCTTCAGTATCTGCGGAAGATTGGTTTTGAGACCCTCAAATGCCTTGTACAAAATAGTACACTGTGGGTTAGCAAGGCAGTTCAGGAGGTAAAGACTCTTGCTACCGAGCCTGGTGACCTGAGTTCCATTCCTGTGATGCACATAGTGGATGGAGAGAACCTGCTCTATCAAGTTGTCCTCTTGACCTCCATGAATGCCATGGCAGCACACAAGCTCAATTACACACATGCACGCACGTGCACACGTGCATATGCAGGCACATACGCATGCATGCGTGCATACACACATGTATACGAACATGTACACACATACTCATGAACACACATACACACACACACACACACACACACACGCACATATGCATGCATGCTTGTATACACACATGTATACGAACATGTACACACATACTCATGAACATACATACACACACACACACACACCCAGACCCACATTTTAAAGTAAAATACTTGACATAAATAAGCAACATTCGAAAGAGTTCAGTCTATGTGTCCTGGCCCCATGTCCTAAGGCAGATCATAGCAGAAGGATCACGTGGTTAGGAAGGTTCTTTACCTCAGAGCAGACAGGAAGTGGGGGATGGGAGACTAGGATACTACAGAAATTCTCCCAAATACATCTCCTGATAACCTACTTCCTCCAGCTGTGCCCCACTTTCTTAAAGCTTCCAGAACCTCCCAAATTAGCTCCATCAGTTGGGGACCAACAGTCAACACAAGAGTCTACTGAGGAGGGGGATTCATATCCAAACCCGCATTCTCAGTACTCACAGCTCACACGCTTCCTTCCAGACTCTTCTGAGACTCTCTAGACTACTTCCTATAGCTCATACATGACATGTCAGTAGTTAGCTATTAGACTCTACTGGGTAAGGAATTAAGACGAGAACCAAGCACATGCAGGTCTGTAGACATTCTCTCCTGTAAGAGGCTGGCACCTGAGGTGGGCTGAGCTGGGGCTATGGTTGCAGCAGGCAGCACTGGCTGAGACAGAAGTTAAGCAGCTCTCTCCCGCAATGCCTGGGACCAGACCTGCTTCGTATTTCAGAGGTTTTTCCAAGACTGCCAATAGTTGTGTAGACTTAACCAGCCAAGCACCTGTTATTCAAATATCTGAAATCTAAAGTTCTGCAAACACTTCTGTGTATGCACATGTGTGCATGTGCATACCTGATAACACTCATGCCTATGTACATGTGTGCACGCAAACAAACACTTGTGCCTATGTATGTGTGTGCACGTGCAGAGAGAACAGAGGTCACACCATCTTCCTCTATTGCTCTCTATCTTCTCTGTCTTTGAATTTAGATTGAGCTAAGGTGGCTGACCAGCAAGCCCCAGGAACCAACCTCTCTCTCTGCTTCCCAGCACTGGGATCACAGGTACTCGCTACCACTCTAAGCGTTGATGTGGGTGCTGGGTACCAAAATTATGTTTGCACAGTAAGCCCTTTACCAACTGAGCCATCTCCCTAGCCGCTAAACTCTAAATGGTTTTAAGTATGGCGTCAGATGTGGCGTTTCAGGTTTTCAAAACAAGGATGCTCAATCTAAGTTAGTATTCCTAATTTCTCTAGTTCCCACACTAAATTAAAGCACGTGGGACTAGAGAGATGGCTTGGTGATTAAGAGCACTCATTGCTCTTACAGAGAACCCAGGTTTGGTTCCAAGAACCCACAGGATAGCTCACAGCCACTTGTAACTCCAGTTCGAATGGAACCAAAAGTATCTAACGCTCTCTTCATGCCTGCATGGGTCCTGAACATATATGGTCTACATAAATTCAGGTAGGCATACACAGGTATACATAAATAAGAAAAAAGTCTTAAGAAGCAAACAAACCCAAGATACAAACAGTGTAAGTAATGTGTCAAAGGTATGAAACTAGCCATAGCAGAGTTAGAATCTGACCCAGGGCTTCTGTTACACTGGGTGTCTATTCTTTATGTGACTGCTACCAGAGCCCAGAAGCTCACACCTCCACGGGAGGCCCAGGTACCCCTAGCACAGTCTGAAGTACATTCAGAGGCATCTCACCCTAGCGTATAAAGCTTTGGAGCCAGTAACCACACCAGTACCTCCAGTACAAACAATTCACAGTTTCCTGTTGGAAGATTGCATTTCCTAGCTTCCCTTGGAGGCTAGGGAAGTCATTTCTACCCTGATAAGGGTCAACATCCCACCTTCCTCTGTAGGCATTTTGGTCATCTGCACGTGTGGATGATAAAATGCTCCCTCAAAGTGAATAAGCTTGGTCCTCCCTACGGTCAGAACAAGCCTCTCTTTCTTTCTGCCTTCTCTCTATAGCTGTCTTTAAATAACCTAATACTGTTGAAACTTGGGACAGCATCTGGAGATCCTGCCGCTAGCAGGCAGCTCCAAGTCTTTATTTTAAGACCTGTGCAAAGGTTCCCATTCTCTCCGCAGCCCTTTCTCTTGTTGGCTCTGTTTACCTCATTGTCTCACTTCCATACAGTCTGACCTAGGTGGGAGGCCACTCTGCACTCAACCAGAAGATACGTACAACAGAGCAAGGTAATTCCCTGGACCTAACTCAGAGGTGCCCTAACTAGGTCTGGGAGCTCACTGAGGCTTTCTTACATAAGACCCACTTGGTTGAAGGCACCGGAGGCTTTCCATTGGCTGCAGAAACTACTTGATCAGCCAAAAGCTCTGGGAACCTTCCACTGGTCCTGCGGTATCTGAACCCTAAATTGTTATCTTGTATATTATCTTAACTATTGTTGGGGTTGCTCCACTACATTCCAGGTGTGTTTGGTCATTTCAGAACTTAGAGGATGCTCTAAGCAGTTGGATATTGACCTTTGGTCTGGAGTTTACCCTTTACCTGCTCCAAATTTTCTGTAAAGATTCACTCAGTAGAAGACTCTAAGAGCTTTCCACTGGCTAAGATTGGCTGAGAATTCCTAGAATTCTCCATTGACTCATAGCTAAAGTCTCTGAGAATCTTCCACTGGCCCTGAGATCTTAAGTCTACAGGAGCCTCATAATTGAAATGACCACTACTGGGTCAAATTTGGAACTTTTGACTTTTAATATCTGAACTGATTTGAATAATTCCATTGGGAATAATGACAGCGGTCTAAGAATCAGAGTTGAATCTTTCTCAAGGCCCTTGCTTACAGCTACACTCAGAATCAGAATGCCCACTGTTTCTTCTGGGCCTCCAAACATGAGTCTTAACAGTTACACCCACCCCTAACTGAGATACCTTAGCACTCTCTTATGTTCCACCTCTTCTGCCCAGGCTTTTGGCAACTTTGTGTTTCTGCCTCTCCAAGCCTGGAAAATCTTGCTTATATCTATAACAGGTACGAGGCAAAACCATCTCAGGTTGTTTGCTCCATGCACAGACATACACACACAAACTGGTTTAGTTTTACAGAGATTCAAATGTTTTATGGGTATGAATAATATTGAAAAAATAGCCCCAGGCATGGTGGCCCTTGAACCTTTAATCCCAGCACCTGGGAGACAAAGACAGGAAGGTGGATCTCTTAGTTAAAGGCTAATCTGTCTACAGTGTAAGTTCCAGGCCAGCCAGGGCTGGACAGAGAAATCCTGCCTCAAAGAAAGAAAGAGAGAGGGGGGAGGGGGAGGGGGAGGGAGGGAGAGGGATGGAGGGAGAGGGAGGGAGGGAGGGAGGAAGGGAGGGAGGGAGGGGGGAGGGGGAGGGGGAGGGAGAGAGGAAGGGAGGGAGGGAGGGGGGAGGGGGAGGGGGAGGGGGAGGGAGAGAGGAAGGGAGGGAGGGAGGGAGGGAGGGAGGAAAGAAGAAAGGAAGAAAGGAAGGAAGAAAGGAAGAAAGGAAGGAAGGAGGGTGAGGGTGAGGGAGGCAGGGGTGGGGAGAGAAAAGAAAAAAAGTTCCATGTTGTTCTACCCTACCGAGAACAAGGCTGGTTCTGGAGTTGGATTCCAGATTCAACTGCCTCAGATTCAAGTGTGTCTGCCTAAAGGTTTCCTTCAAGTCTGCCCTGGGTCGGGTGAGCCACCTGACTCAGACAGGGAAAAAGAGAGAACAGAACAGCCTAAGAAGAACTTTGCTCTTGAGAACAACTAAGAAGTAAAGTGCTTCCCACAGTGGTTACAAATGGCAAGGTGTTTAACTCTCTGCCGGCTTCTCCCTTACTGAGTATGCTTAAGGCTTTGGTTGAAGCTTTACCACTCTGTAGTTTAAGAATCGTAAGGTTTTAACAGGATGTATAGGTAATCTTAATTTGCAATAATTGCCATGCTACAGCTTGCTACAATACCATGTTGGTAATTGGGATTCAGATCTTGTTTAGGAAAAATATGCGCATCACAGACTTCCCTTGGAGTACATGTGATTTGCTGCCATCTTGGCTGATGATCTAGACTTACCTTCGAGTAAATAACAACCCCGGGGCTTGCTGCCCTCTCGGCTGGTGGCCTCATTAGGCTAGAAGCATGCCATGTGATTTTACAACCATCTTGGTTACAGTGATCATGTGATATCCCTCTTCTTATAATTGCCCCTCCCCCTTTTTAGAGGACTGGGCAACAGTAAGCTTCCAAGCAGGCTTGTTTTTAAAGTAGGTCATACAAAATATGGTTTTTGCTATCTTTATTAAGGTTCAGCTATTCAGAGAAACTGAGTTATATACAAAGCTAGTATTTTCTAAAAGTACACTAAAAATTCCAGCCTCATGGTAAATTGTATTTATGGTTTAAAGTGTATTTTGATAATAAGGGATTTTAACTTAATACTTATATATATTTAAGGCTCAAACTTAGTAGGAATAAAATGGTAAAATCTTAATCTTATAAAAGGTACCAACTTATTTTAAACTGTTAAAAATCATTAAGATGTATAAGTTAATGTGGTCAGTCATGCTGAATATAAATGTGATTTATTTACAGAGGCAAACTTGGAGGAAAGACTAATTTTTATCCCCCCATTATATAGTATTCTGTATATGTTGTCAATGTTAAGCCAGAGATAAGGCAAAACAAGCTTGAAGTTAAAGTTTGTTTAATATAAAATGTATTTAAAACCAGATATATGAAAAATTGTTTGTCAAAGATTGAATGCTTGCATAAATGGGTTAAGTTTACAGTACACACACATGGCAGGAAACCACCAGCGTCTAACAGTTCCCTTGGATGGAGCACCATTCCACCAAAGTAAGCTGCTTGCTAGCCTTATTACAGGACAAGGATGCCTGGAAAGAAGGCTGGCAGAAGTCTGTTGCTTCTGCCTAGAGCTATGTGAGCCTGACCAGCCCTGGCTGCATAGGCCTGACCAGCCCTGGCTGCATAGGCCTGACCAGCCCTGGCTGCATAGGCCTGACCAGCCCTGGCTGCATAGGCCTGACCAGCCCTGGCCGCATAGGCCTGACCAGCCCTATATCCTCCTCCGTATCCAAAGATGAGTTACTCCTCGTTTCTCACATGACAGGGGTGGATTCTCTTGCCCAGTGGAGGAGTCCAGATTTCTGCACCCTTGTCCTAAATGTCTCAAACAACAGAGAGCAGACAAGAATCACTCCATTCTCATTGTCTTCCAAACTGACATATGAAGATGCTGTGAACGGGAGAACCTGGTACCTAAGCCTAGGGGTGACTGGTACAGGACCCCCACGCTAGTTCACTTGGTCATGCCCTTTATTCCAGCATTCAGTTCTTCCTCTTAACAAAGGCTAAGTCCAGGGTTCATGCGCTAATCACCTTCTCATTAAAGGAGGTCCTCAAACTCACAGCTTGGAAAGCCATTAAGACTATTCAAGCTGTGTCTTTGACAGTTGATTTTGTATCTGTAATATCTTAAGTCCAGGGTTCATGCACTAACCACCCATGTCTCTTCTTTACAGGAAGAAAACTCGTCAAACTCACAGCTTGGAAAGTTATTCAGAATATCCGAGTGGTACCTTTGGCGGTTGGCTTTATATCTGTAGAGTCAGAGAAGGACTCGATTAAGTGATATCCTAATCCCGTGCTTCTCAACCCGTGGCTCGTGACTGTTTTTTTGGTTGGGGTGTAGAATGATTCTTTCACAGGAGTCGAATATCAAATATCTTGCATATCAGATTTATTATGATTCATAACAGTAGAAAAATTATAGTTATGAATTACAGTTACAGCAATGAAATAATTTTATGGTTGGGGAGAGTCACCACAAAGTGAGGAACTATATTAAAGTGTCACAGCATTAGGAAGGTTGAGAACCACTGACTTAGATGAGAGTCTCTCCAACCTGGGCTCAATTGTGGTGCTTTTAGGATCTAGTCTCAACCCAGGTAGAAAGCTCCTGGACTAGGCCTGCACTCTCATTTTGGAGCCTACAAGGAGTACACAGGCTTTGACAGTCATACTCGTAGAGATTTTCCTAAGAAATCCCAAAAGCCAATATTTGTCATTTAATTTGCTTTATGTGGCTTTACAAAGGATGTGTCTAAACAACCAATATGCTTTTACACAGAATGCTGTTAGGAAACGTGCTCCCTGCTGGCAGCGTCTGGTGGTCTAGAACGTTGTTCATCGACAAAAGGAGTAAAGAGTTGGCTTTGGCCTTCTCTGTCAATAAAGTCTACGCTACGTGTAATTTATTTATGACAGGTTTGACGTGACTGACGGCTATCATAGCTCATCTGTTGGTGGAATGTATGCAATGAAAAGGTAGGGTATTTTTTTTAAGTTCTGTTAATACGGTAACTTTAGAAAACTTTGGAAAGTGGATTACTAACCCTTGACATGTCGGTCACTGATTCAGCGACGTAGGATGTTTTAGAGTGTTCTGGAGAAATGCCTGTCGAGGAAAAATCAAGGCAGCCCCTGTCCATGGGAGGAGTATACTTTTTAAGTTGGAAATAATTTCCTTTGGAGGAATACAACTTAGAATTAAATGGCCTCTTTACACAGTCTGACCATATAAAATGTATTTACTATATGATCTTGGAGTCCAGGTACGATGTTTTAATGTTTAACTAAAATATATATGGCCATGTTTTCAGATTCTAGATATGGTCACGTAAGGTAACAGTCCCAATTTTTGAAATTTGACCTTATCAAACTGTTTCTAACCAAAAGTTGTCTTTCAATTGAGACACTCTATTTTTGTTATTAAATTTGGTATTGTTAATATTTGATACAAATGTATGGAGTTTATCATATGTAAAAACAAGGAATATTACTTGGACCCTTTCTGTTCAGATTTGATCTTTAGATGCTGACTTTAACTAACTTCTTTCCAAGGCTTCCAGCTGCTTGTCCCTTAGGCAGGAGACTGATGTAACGACAGCTAATTAGTTACCTTATCCTTCTAGTGAACATGGCCCTGCTGCTTGTCCAATTACAGTTAACTCATATTAATCCTGATGCGAAAGGTTTTTTTGATGTAACTGTGTATCTTAAAATGTTCCCCGCAAAGTTGTACCACTACTTACCTCCTGACTCACTTCCTGGATCTATGCCAGCTGTGAGGTGCTATCATGGCCCCTGGGTGGGACCATCTTCTGAGGCCCTCTAACTGTGGATCTCCTCCCATCTGTCAGCCTTGGATCAGCCACTGAAAGATGAATACCCCTAAACCCCATAAGTGAACAAAGGTGTCATGGGCCATCCAGCGAATCCCTCTTCTCACCACTGTGGACATTGTTTGGGGACTCAGAATGGAAACAACTGGACTGGATCCTTCTTTGCATCAGTGAACCTCTCTGTCTCCCCAGCTCAGATCAGCTTAGCATCAGTCAGGGTCAGTTCGACTCCTGGATTGCTGCAGCTCTCCAAGGTTATGGAGAACCAGATCTGACAGCAGCTAAGATGGGGCCCCTGCCCTCCCCAGTGCTGCTTCCACAACAACAAACCCTAACTGGTTTCAACAGATGCTAAAGCCACAGGGACCAGACAACGTGCCCTCCTGTTTCTCCCCTTGGCCTTCTTCCCTCTCTGTTATCTGTATACCTACGTGTTTACGCTGCCTTTTAAAGGTTTTACCTACTGAACTTCACCCTATACACAAACAACCTGCCCCACTTGAGCTTCCCCCCGCCCCCTAGAGCTCTCATGCCGCTGTAATGACTCCATGGGGTCCTCATACATCTGCAAAGAAGGTCTTTTTGATGCTGTGGAGAAAATGGCTAAAGGAGCCTTCTTCCCTGTCACCTTGACCCAGATTCAATTCTTTACATTGATCCTGTGTGTATCCATTTCCTCTCTCTGTGCTCCCTGCTACCTCTGCCAGCTTACTTTGGTCCAGTGGTCCTGGCAACGGGACTAGCCGTTGTCACCCTGAGTCAACTCTATGCCCACTTCCTCTCATTGGTCCACTCCGTTTTAACCATCTCTGTTCCCCCCCTCCCCGTCCCATCCTTCAACCTTCCCAGAAAATCTCTCAGTTCTACTCTGTAACCATAGCATCTGTTTACAGCCCTTTAATAATAATTCTCTGAGTCTCTCCAGGAGTATAGGACATCAACTACCTGATCCACTAAGCCAGACAACTTATGAATCCTTTCTGTTACATGACCAGAGGTCCCCCTCTTCAATGGACCCAGAACTACCCCTTCCAAAAAAAAAAAAAAAAACTCTCCTCAGCAGAAAACAGCTAAAACCCCCTGCCCTGAGTGTTTTATTCCTCTCAGAGTTAAGAATGATAGTTTATTGCTCAAAGACTACTATTTCTGGTTCCTTTGTGGGCTACGGAAGTCATGCCCACCCCTGTAAAGGGCTACATCCCACCTTCCTCTGTGTGCATTTTGGCCATCTGCACACATGGGTGACAAGATGCCCCTTTGCCGGGAATAAACACAGCCCAAGCTTCGTCTTTCTGCCTTCTATCTCTCTGCAGCTGCACTTAGAGCAGTCACAGCTGGGTCACATCAAAGTGTAGCTGGGGCCAGGTGCTACTACAAAGACCAATGCCAAGAAGTTTCCTGAGAGCATATGTCACAGAGATGCAGGGATCCACCATTGGGAGACATCTGCTGCATTTTCCTCCAGGATGCCTCACTGGCTAACCCTGCCCTTATCTGATCCCTGCCACCATTACTATCCCATCATTATCTCAGTGGGACAGTTCCTGTTTAAGAGGTAGCTGACCTTCCTGAAGCCCATTAGCCCCAATAAGTGAAGGCAGGTGGGGACTTGGTACAAGTCCCCTCCTTCCTCCAGAACATTAGCAGGGGAATTAGGCATCCCTTACCTTTCAAACATGGAGGACTAGTCACATGACCCACCCCAGTAAGGCTCTTCAAATCTCCACCTGCTATTATGGAATCCAGGGTCCCCCAGAGATCACTAGGACAAACGGACCCACAAAGCTCCCTCTCTTGGACCCCATCACAGCCTCTGTGACTTGCTCAGCTTGTTCAGGCCTTAGTTCTGAGTAGCAGGCACCTGTAGACCCTTCACTGCCCCTGCTATCTACCCCCTGCCCCTGGGTTTTTCCTTGCCATTCCAAGGACCAACAAAGGAGAAACTTGAATTCATTCAGTATTGTGAGGAGGTAAATTCCAGGAGACTGGGCACAAGAGTCCCAAGGAAAGACCAGAAGCAGCAAAATAAGAGGGTATAGGGTGGGACTGCATGGGTGATGAGAACTGAGACCAGAGGGAGTAGTCCTCTCTTCCAGCATTCTCCCCAACCCCCTCACCCTGGAAGCCCCCAGCCCTTCCCACTGACAGCTCCTTCTAGAGAAGGAATCTTCCTCCAGCCCAGGATTCTGGCACCAGATGAGAATTATCATAAACACAATGGTTTCAATTAGAAGGAGACTGGCTGCCTAGGAGGAGAGATCCTTGCTCTCAGAACATTCACACACATCTTGCTGCAGCAGCAAGTAAGCTGGCCACCACTTCCTCTGGAGACATCATCTCTCACCTCAAACCCCAGGCACCAGAAATCCTAGTCGCTTCTTTCCCCCAAAGAGAGACACCCCACCCCATCCCATCCCAAGCTGCCCCGTGGAGTCTCATCCTCTTGTGAAATCCAGAGCCACCTCTGTAGGCGGCTATCTGCCCTCTTTCAGACTTAGAGGCCCCTATTCCATGCCAGAGTCGGGGCTGAGGCCTGGGGAAGTGTGGCAGGCCAGTTCTAGAAGCGTCCTCAGGTTTCTGGCTCCGTATGTTTGGTCATTATTTTTTTTTCAGCCATGTTTCATGAACAGAACTAGGGTGATGGCTCAGCTTGTAAAGTGCTTACCATGTAAGCCCAAGGGCCTGAGTGCCATGCCCAGATCCCATGTAAAAATAACCACATGGAAGCTCACTTGAAAGCTTAGTACTGAAGACCCACCCTGGCCTGCTTGGTGAGTTCCAGACCAAGAAGACATCCTGTGTTAATGAACAATGTGTAAGGCATCTGAAGCACGCCAGGGTACAAATGTGTAAAATGCATCCTTCACATGCACCAGGAATACACACATATACACACATACAAACACACACACAAGCACACACATAACACACACACAGCACACAAACACACACTCACACAACACACACAAGCACACATACAAACACACCATAGATAAACACACACAGACACACAAGCACACACACACTCACACACAAGCACATAAACCTCATAAGCACACACACCATAGATACACACCCAGAAACACAGCACATACACTCACACACACATACTACACACAAGCACACATATACACACACACTCACACACACCACACACATAAGCACATACACCATAGATACACACATTCACACACACCACACACACACACACACGCATCATATACCATAGACACACACATAAGCACACACACACACCATAGATATACACACACAAACACACAGATACACAAACACACACCCACATGTACACCCAAGGACACACACACACATACACAAGCACATGTACAAACACACACACTCTCATTAAGTACAGATTATTTCCCCTAAGGAGTGACTTTAGTGATAGCTTTTAAGTTTATTTAAAAGATTTATTTTTTGTTTTTAATTATGCATGTGTATCCGTGTGTCTGTGGGGTAGGGGTATGTCCATGTGAGTACAGAGGTGTCAGTTGCAGCTGGAGATAGAGTTGAGCCTTTTGATATAGGTTCGGGAACGCTGTAAGAACAGTGTGTGCTCCTAACGAATGAGTCATCTCCCCTCTTAAGTTTTGGGCCGAGACTTTTACCTTCTGGTTTCTTCTCTTCCCAGGCTCTTCAGTTTCTAATGCCACAAGGCACCTGATAGCCTGGTCCTCATCCCAACTTCAACCTGCCCCCAGATCCAAGTGGCCATTTCTATGTCATCTACTCCCAAGCCAGACCCCTAAAGGCAGAGGCTGAGAACAGCCATCAGCTGTCCACATCCAGAGCCTTCCTAAACAGAGCTAGAGGCTGCCTCTTGTTTCAGGGGTCAGTGACCCTCTGCCTGTCAACAGTACCCCAGAGGCACCATTTCTCCAACTTTAATCATCTTGATGTTTCTTCCCTGACAGTTACTGACAAGGGGTCACTGTAAGCCAACACTAACTGTTGGGGAAACAGGAAGAAAGGAGACAAGAAGATGAGAAAAAGGCTTCTCTCAGCAGCCCCGAGAGACATTCAGGTTCCGCTTATCCTTCATTTAATAGCCTCTGAGAACCCGCTGCAGGCCAGGTATGGTCCTAGAAGTGTGGTGGCAGCAGAGGACAACACAGCATCCCACCCACAGGAGCATCCTCACAAGCCGCTAAGGTGCCCAGACACCCACTTTAGCAACACAGCGCCCAAGCCTGCATAGCCCTTTGGCTCAGATCACTGGAGAAAGCTTTGTGTTTTGAGCAGAGAACCAATGGATAGCTGAACTTTATATTGGATAAGGAGACCTGGGGCACATAGGTTAAGAACACAGGCTTCTTGTTTAAAGGACTGGGCTTTGATTTAATTCCCAGCACCCACATGGTGGCTCACAACCATCTGTAACTCCAGGTCTGAAGCACCCCAAGTAGGCACTAGACAGTTACGGGGTGCACATCTACACATTCAGGCAAAATAGGTATACATATAAGATAAAATAATCATTTGAAAATATTTTAAGGAGACCTTAGGTGGAGGAAAGCTGAGGTCTTAGTTTGGTCTTACTTCTTTGTCTATTTGTTATGGAACAATGAAGTCCACTAACATACAGAGTCCCCCTGGGACCAAGACAGTGTAAGCCTCTGCCCTTTTCTGCCCCCTTTGGTCACCTCTTTCAATTCCCGATGGGGTCAGATGGTCCAGTGTATAATAAGCTCCAGTCAGGGTCCTGGTCGCCTGTAGCTGTGGCTATGGACTGTGTTTGACTTGGGCATCACTTCAGCTCGGCAGCCAACCACCTGTGTGAACTTAGGACTGCCCCTTTAATACTCCTTGGTTTGGTTTCCTTGTTAGAGTTGTGGGAAAATACTATACTTGACAGTGTCGCTACTAATGTACCATCCCATGGCTGGAGATGTAGTTCAGGTCAGAGAGGACGTTTAGTGTGTACAAGACCCTGGTCTCAATCTCAAGCATCACATACATTAGGCATAGTGGTGCATGCCTGTAACCTTAGCACTTGGGTAATAGAAGCCAGGCGGATCGGGAGTTCAAGGCCATCCTTGGCTACATAGTAAGTCAGAGGCTAGCCTGAGCAATGTAAGTACTTGGCATTTAATAAACGTGTTGGAAGAATCATCACTTGGGTACAGGATTCTAAGTCCTCTCATCCTTCCCTCTAGGTTTCAGGGATGCTGACTTAGAAAACAACAGGTTGAATCTACGCCCCTTCACAGGGGGTGGTATCTTCTAAAACTCATGTTTCATCCCTTTGCGTACGCCTCAGACCCTTGGAGTCGTCTCCTTCTCCATCAGCACTGGGGGGATTGAGCATCACCCCACTCCAGAGTGCTGAGCCAGGGAGAAGGAAGCAGAGGGGGAGCTCTTAGGGCCCATGGATTTTCTTCTGTGTGGATCTGCTGTGACTGGAAGTGAGGGAAAAGAAGACGTGATGTCGCCCTAAGGGGCTGCCAGCTGCCACTGCCACACAGTAGTCTTGGAGGCAGAGAACATAATGAACATAACAGCATTTTCATTCTGAGAGCAAACAGTGCACAAGGCTGTGCCTTCTGTGAGCCCCTTACGATGGGTCTCCACTGCTCTCTCTCCATCTCCTTTCCTTGCTACTGGAGTCCCCACCGCCCTCAGAGGCCAGAGGGGCACAGTGGAGACCACTGATGCCAGGGAGGAGAGCTTCTATGATAGAACAGGATATCTGGTCAGTTAATAATCTTCCCTAGCTTCCTTGGGGGCCAAGAGAAGTCTGTGGCTGCAGGAAGCCACTGGGGACAGGAAGGGATGCAGTGTCTCTCCAGGAAAAGACCCGAGCCCTGAGGTTCTGAGTCCTGGCCTAGGCAGGGCTCTAGGTGCTGGCTCCTCCCTACATGCTGAGGCAGAAGGATGGCTGTGTTCCCAGAGTGGAGCTCAGAGACTGGGGACACCTTCTCTCTCCCATGGAGTCAACCATCTGACTCCAGCCTTCCCCCTAAGGAATCTGTAACGAGCGAAGCACACTCCTGTGGCACAGACTATGCCTCCAACGCTCTCTATCAGAGCTTAGGCCGAGTGCTACACCCTGAAGCACTTGTGTGAAGACGTCTGGAAGCCTTGTCCCTGCCCTCACCTCTGAGTCAGAGGCAGGGAAAGAAAACAGCCTGACTAACCCATTCCGGGTAAGCCAGGTTGACTATGGCCCATGGATATACCTGTGACACCCTGGGTGTTCGGAAGCTTTCCCAGAGAGGAATCCCCGTGGTGGGGGTTTATGATGGAGCATGGTGGACACTGAGGGGGGTGGGGGTGGGGTAGAAGTAGATATCAGAGTGTTGAAGAGAAAACCCCATAGCCTCTCTCTACAGCATAAGAGTGAAGGAGCTGGTGAGTAAGGAGTAGCTGAGTCGGGGAAACTGTGGGTCTTGTAAACATGAGGTCCTGCATTCAACCCCACAATCCACTGAAAAACAGAAAAATCAGGTGCAGTGGCCAAGGTTCGCGATACCAGCACTGGGGAGGTAGACCTGGGGGAATCCCCGGAGCTCACTGGCCAACCATCAGCAAGCTCAGGTCCCAGTTAGAAATCTTTTCTCCGAAAATAAGAACTGTGCCCGGAGAACCATCCTGAATGTTGTCCCCTGGCCCCTACACATGTGCAAGACCTCAGACACACTGACCACAGGTACAAGTGACAGGTCTCAGCCGCCCTAAGTGGGATGTTCTTTCTCACTTGCAGAAGATGCTAAGAAACATGGCAGCATCAGCATCTTCTGCCAGAGCAGAGGTGTCTAAATCCAGCACTTCCCCACCCCCCCCCCCCAGAGACCGGTGCCAAACAGTGGGCCTGCCAGCCACAGAGTCTCTCTCTCTCTCTCTCTCTCTCTCTCTCTCTCTCTCTGTGTGTGTGTGTGTGTGTGTGTGTGTGTGTTCTTCAAACATATGCATCATCAGACACCATGACAGACAGCTTCACTGGCAGACACCCAGAGGCACACCCAGCCTGTGCACAGAGCCCACACATCTATACACTCATACGGGCATGCACTCATGATCAATTTCTGGGGGCCGGGGGTGCTGTGTGGTACATGCCTGTCAATTCTAATGTGAAAATCAGGACAGTGCCAGGAGGAGGCTCCTCGGCCTCTGCAAGGAGCTTTGTAGGCTCCTGGTGATTGCCTTTCCAAGGCAGGCTCGCAGCACTCGCAGCCTGTGAGTTTTTCCAATTAGAAACCCTGGGCCTTGAGAGTTGACAGAGGCAGCAGGGGATCATTAGGAATGCAGCCCTGGCACTGTTGTGTTGGGGGCCAGGGGAAGGGAGGAGGGAGGAGGGAGGAGGGAGGAGGGAGGAGGGAGGAGGGAGGAGGGAGGAGGACATGGGAAAAGGGAGGGAGGAAGGAACAGGAACAAAAGGGGGAACTGGATTAGGAGGAGGGAGGGGCGGAATGATGAAGAAGAGAGGAAGGGGTGGAGGGAAAGATGGAGAAGGGGAAGAGGAAGAGAATAAGAAAGGTAAAGGGGGAGGAAGGAGAACAGGCTGGAGAAGAGAAAGATGGGAATGCAGAAGGCCTCCATGATGGGCAGATGGGTGGATGGGAAATATCACAATGAAACAGCCACATTATAGACTCAGAGAGCTCTGAAAAGATCTGCTGAGTGCAGAGCCTTCCTGCACTGGTAGCAGGGTCAGCAGCCCTCACCAGCAATGGCTTTCTCTCTTCCCTCTCAGAGAAGTAGCCCTCACTCAGGCTACCAGTGGGGCACCAATCCCCTGGGCCTCTGAGCTAGGCTGCATGCAAAGAAGTAAGATAGCAGAGGACCTTGTGGGGGTCCCCTCCTCTGAGCTTAGCTCTGCTCAGGCCTCCCTCTCCAAGCAGGGGGAGCTGGGCCTGGCATCTTTGTTTTCCAACTCCCATTTGGGCTGCAGGCCCCTCAGGCTGCCCCCCCCCCGCCCCCACAGGGTTTCTCTGTATAGCCCTGGCTGTCCTGGAACTCACTCTGTAGACCAGGCTGGCCTCGAACTCAGAAATGCACCTACCTCTGCCTCCCAAGTGCTGGGATTAAAGGCGTGTGCCACCACTGCCCGGCTAAGGCTGCCTTCTTGAAGCTAGCCCCCCCCCCCCAAGTTGTTCTCTGCTGGCAAGAAGACCCCAGGCCTCTGAAGAGCCAAGAGGGGCTGTGACTTCCTAGAGTCACATGGCCCCCTTTTTTTCCAAGGGCATCTAACGCAAGACATCCCATAAGCACAGGAGAGGATGCAGGCAAAGGGTGTGGCTATAAAGGACCAGGTTTGGCGTTTATATGCCATTGCTGCAAAAGGGACAGTCCACAATGACTGACCAAGTCTGAGGGCTGTCTGAGGCCCCACCAGCTCTGTAGACGCGACAATCTGATTAATGGCGGGTGCATGCTGGATCTTCCAACGTGACCATTCTTTAGCGTGCGTTCTCTCTCTGACGCAGGAACATCACCTCAGCTTGATGGGCTCTTACTTCATCAGCACAGATGCCAGAGGGACAACCAGAGCTTTCAGCCTGGCTTCAATCCTTACATGAGCCCTGTAAATCCTTTCTGGATAAAGCCCAGAGCTCATGTTAACGATACATACACAGCTATGTGTAGGTACGGGCCTTGTTGCCAAGAGAGGCGGCTTTACTCGTTAGTGCTTTTTGGCAGCTAGACATATCCTTGGCTTGTACCCCTGGCCCATGGACACCTGGGGTGTCCACCCCACTCTGACTTGATCCCCACCACCAAACTGCCTCTGCTGCACTCTCTCCCTTCCTCCACTCAGGGAAGGAAATGAGCTGAGAGGAGACAGGCCTGTGTTGTTATTTTTACTGTTTATAAATCTCTTAAGCTTGACACAGGCTGTTTTTTTCAACTCCAAGTCTAGCTGGAATGTTGCTGTTTTCGTGAAGAAAAATCAAAAGAAAAGGATTATAATTATGGGTCAGGTCCCAGGTGGGAAACAGCTGCCGGCGATGGGGGCTTCCCTGGCTTGGACATCTTTTGTGTCAGCCAAGAGTCAGGCATCCTCACAGCATGCTGAAAGGAAAAGCAACCTGGGTGTTTGCCTCCGTTTGCTCTCTTTACCCTCTGTCCTCAGGGGATGCAGGGCTCTGTTCTTGTCCTCAGTGTGGCAAATGCCTGCAGTCAATTCTAAATGGTCAGCTCATGTGACACGGGGGATCTGGTCCTTGCTATTTTATTTTATTTTATTTTATTTTATTTTATTTATTTTTTGAGAAAGGATTCATGGGAGCTGGCATAAGCAAAGAAGTCAGAGCAGGAGGGTTGTTAGACCCCTCCCCCACATGCAAGGCTGAGGAGACATTGGAGACCTGTGAGACTGTCTGATCACTTCGGAAGGTTTATCAGGTCTGAACACATCTCCGTTTTCATAGTAGAGTAGTGCTAAACAATGAGAGAAAGTCTCACTTCAATGGCTGACTTCATGAGTGACCACATAAAAGTTGTCTTCCATCTTTGGATGCCCCAAATCTGTATCTTTAAAAGATGTGGCTTTTATCTTTAAGTGTGTGTATGCTTGTGTGTGTATGTGTGTGTATGTGTGTGTGTGTGTTTGTGTATGTGCATATGTGTGTTTGTGTGTGTATGTGTGTTTGTGTGTGTATATGTGTGTGTTTGTGTGTATATGTGTGTGTATGTTTGTGTGTGTATGTGTGTGTGTTTGTGTATGTGCATATGTGTGTTTGTGTGTATGAGTGTGTGTTTGTGTGTGTATGTGTGTGTGTTTGTGTGTGCATATGTGTGTGTATATATGTGTGTGTTTGTGTGTATATGTGTGTGTGTTTGTGTGTGTATGTGTGTGTGTTTGTGTGTGTGTATATGTGTGTGTTTGTGTGTATGTACATGAGGTCCTCTGCAAAAACAGTATGTGCTCTTGAAACTCAGAGTCAGCTCTCCAGCCTCCCTGAACCTGCAGGTCAATCACAAAAGGCTGAGTAATGAGTAGAATGGTTCAGATAAGGCCCACTGGAAACTGCAACCTTCCACAGTATCAGCACCCCAACTTTCCAGCCATGGAGTACCCCCTTTCACACCAGGATACAATAGCCAGTTTGCTCCCCCCACCAGCCCCGCAAGCCCAGCTGAAGGCTGGAACACAGTAACCCCAGGTCTGGATCCAAGTTCTCCATCCCTGCAAAGCAAGTGAGAGCTTCTTCCTAACCCACGCACAAATGGCTACCGTGTCTCCACCCCCTCAGCCTACCACCATAGCAGGCATGAATGTCTCACCTGGGGTTGAGTTGTTTAGGCCTGTTCTTTTTTTTTTATTTTATTCATCTCAAACTTTCAGTGTCAACAGGGAAGCTGTGATGAAAGCCAGCCTTTGTCCCTCTGAGCCCCAGGCCTGGGATCCCTGTGGCTAAGCCTTTCTGACAGGACTGGAGTCAACAGCTCTGGGTTCCTTCCTTCCCTTGGGCCCCGGCAGGAGGTCTAAGTGGCCCATATACCCCTGTCCCTCAAAGACCTGTGAGCCCAGCCTCTCCCTCCTAAGCTGCAGAGGCAGGCCTAGAAAATTATTTGCTTCAGTGGTCTCTCGTGCCCGAGGAGTGAGAAAACACTTAATGTTCAGGGGAAGCAGATACCTGCTCGCTTCCCATCTCATCTCAGTGCTTAGTTCCAGAGGACAGGTGAAGCCCACTTTCAATCCCAGCACTGGGGAGGCAGAGACAGGCAGGTCCAGCCAACCTAGCCCACTTGGTAAGTTCCAGGCTAGTTCTCTGCCTCAGGAAACAAGGTGGGCAGCCCGAGGAATAATGATACTGGAAAAGATCAGTTTAGGAACTTTGGGAAGGTCATGAAACACTTGCCCCTCTGGAACGGGAGGCTCATTAACATTTCTCAGACAACAGGGCAGAAAAGACCTGCGGGTGGGGACACATTCCTTCAGACAAGGGAAGTCCTTGTCACCTCATTCCCTAAAGACGATTCAGTTTAAAGGGTGCACTGTTCTGCCAATCATATTATGCCTAGTTGCTGATGCTCCCTGGAAACCATATAAAAACTCCCGAAGGGATGCTGGGGATCATCGCCTTTTTTGGGGGGTCTGGGATGACCCCAGTGCACTGGAACAATAAATTCCTCTTGCTTTTTGCATTGATCCTGGCTCCACGTGGTTCACTCAGGGGGTCCCCGGTAAGCTAGGGATCCCCAAAGTCTTACAATACCTGAGGTTATCTTCTGGCCACATGTAAGTATACCTGCACGCGCGTGCACACACACACACACACACACACACACACACACACACACACATTATAAGCACAGACATGTATAGTAATAATATTAATAGCCAGGGAAAGCTGAGAGGTGGTGGGGCTTCTTGTGGTTAGGATGGTCAAGATGATGCCCACTGGGCAAAGGCTGGCAGTGGACCCAGGATGGGGTAGTAGTTAGAAGCACAATGTCCTGAATTTAGATTTGAATATTCCACTGGAATCAGGGTGAGTCACTTCTCGTCTCTGAGCCTGAGTTTCTGTAGTGTAAACCAGGGGTGATCAGACACCCCACCTTGTAGATTAACTGAGCTGATTCATGAAAGCACTCGCTATAGTACCTAGCACATAGCAATACGTTTCATACATTGAATACTATGTCTCTCTTCTCTCTCTCCCTCTCCCTCTCTCTGTCTCTCTCTCTCTTTCTCTGTCTGTCTCTCTCTGTCTCTCTCTCTCCCTCTCCCTCCCCCTCCCTCCCCCTCCCCCCTCCCTCTCCCTCTCTCTGTCTCTCTCTCTCTCTCTCTTTCTCTGTCGTCTCTCTCTGTCTCTCCCCCTCCCCCTCCCTCCCCCTCCCTCCCCTCCCCCTCTCCCTCTCTCTGTCTCTCTCTCTCTCTCTCTGTCTCTCTGTCTCTCTCTCTCTCCTACCTGCTTTGGAGAGGAACTTGAGAGCAGTAAGCCATATTTCCATGCTGAAGGACTGACTTCTCAGTGTTAAACACCTTGTGAAGCCTGCTGGTCTGAACCTGGGTACACCATGAATATGGTGGAATATGGTGGGTATCCAGAACGTTAGTGTCCCTGTCCCTTTATGGAGCCACCCAAACGCAGCATGCACAGTACTCTGATTGAGCTCTGGGTTGCAAAAGAGAAGAAAGAAAAACGTACTGCCATCATACAGCACAGAGTAACTGCCCCCCCCCCCCTGCCATTTCCAGGGTTGGAGAACCAGGCCAGCTTTAAGAGCGCGTTTAGTGTGTCACAGTCTGCAGCGGCAGCCACAGTGCGAGTCTCGGAGACACAAGCAAGGATGCTCCTGAAGACCAAGCCTGTCTTAAAAGCCATCGTATAGTAAAGATAAAGTAGGTTCATTCCTGTTTATGATTAAGCCTCTGATTCTCAAGATCAGGCCACGCCCCACCTGTAACCTTAACTACAGCTGGCTCTGCACTGCCTGTTCCATGAATGGCAAGCATGCCTCTGTTTCAAAGGGTTAATAACCATCTTGCAACCCTACCTTTGTTTCAAAGGGTTGTTATGGCTACGCTGTTATGACTACCCGTGTTACGATCATCTCGAAATGATCATGTCTTTGTTTCCGGAGTTCTTAATGACTAACTTGTTGGGATCACGTCCTGCTCCTGTAAACCTGCTTATCTTGCTCACCAAATCCCCCATTCAGAAACCCTCTACTCATGAGCTATAAAGACTGTGTCTTCCTTATATCCAATACTGACCTCTAAAGCCTGCCTTAGAGGAAGGCAGCCCGTGTACACAAATCACAAAAAGCTCGCATTGACTAATTGGGCCAGTGGTCTTTCTCCTCCTGTCTTTGGGATTAGCAGTTCAAAGAATAGGAGGAGGGTGGAGGGTACAGAGGCAGGGGGAGAATGGGGGAGGGAAAGGATGATGAGGGAGAAATGGGGATGCTGGGTGAGGAGAACTCAGGAAGGAGAGAGAAAGCAAGGGCAGCAGAGTCAGAGGGAGAGCGAGGACACTGGACAGTCCAGGGTCTCAGGGTCTAGACTCAGCCTGTAGAACCACAGCACTGTGTAAGAGCTGACTGTGTCTTCCTGCCCACGAGCCCTGAAGTGCTGTAAGAGGAAGCACTGTTGTGAGAAAGGGTCTGTTCTTTTATCATCCCTCCCCATCCCCCCTTCCCTTTGCTCTCTCTCTCTCTCTCTTTCTTCCTTTCAACCCATCTCCTCCCCTTCCTTCCTCCTTCTCTTCCCTTTTAGCGTGGCATCTCTGGCTCCTGGAATCACTCCTGCCTCGGGGAGCATCTGGTAACTACTCAGCTTGAAGATATTCCCTGTACCCAGTCGGCATTGGCCTAGTGACCTCTGTGTGCATTGCCCAGTTACTCCTGACAGGGGACTCCGGAGAGAGAAGGCAGGGCCCCAGGGCTGCCATGACTTCCTTTACTTTCTTTTATGTGATGGTGCTGGGGTGAACTTCAGGTCTTCTGCCCACTAGGCAAGCATTTTACTTCTGCCGAACCAGGGTTGTTTCTGAGGGTCACAGTTCCACTGGGGAGAGAAGCAAAGAACTGTGCTATGGTAGGGGGGTGGGCAGCTCTGACTACAGGAAGCTCTGGGGGTTTCAGGGCAGAGCAGAGGACGATACTTTGCTATGTCTGCTAGGTAGGTCTTTATGTCTGGTACATTCCAGAGGTCTGTGTAAAGTCCCTTGCATCAGATGCTAAGAGCTCATCCCTGCTTAGGCAGAAGGCTGTGTTAATCTCAGTAGACTGCTGATCTGACCCTCAGGTCCCCAGAAGCCACCTCAAATCTAGACTCACGCTCATTAGCAACAGCTTCACGCAGAAGCAGGCAGACACCAAAAGCCTGGTCTTACCCTCTAGGTCACGGCTTTGTCTTTTCTGAACCTTGATTTTCCTCACCTGCCGAAAAGAGACTCCAGACAGTAGCTTCTTCCCGAAATCACCAGGACAGTTTGAAGTCACGCATAGAAAGTACTTGGGGAAGGACAGTCACGACCAACAGTCATTGCATTTGACTTGTTGAAGAATACCTTTTGGCTTAGCTGGGGGTGGTAGTGTAATCCTGAATCCCATCATTTGAGAAGTAAAGGCTGAGAGTTCAAAGCCAGCCTGGGATACAGAGTGAGACCCTTGGGGTCTTGAAGAGAAACAGTGACTCTCAGCACCCTATGCTGATTCTGTCCCCGTGGGTCCCATTATTCTACAGTGATCTGCCTTACTTCCTTTAACTGAAATGCCCCCTCATTAGATTGGAGGCAGGCAACATGGCTCCCCTCTCTACTCACTAGGCCTTGTACCATGCTCAGAAAGGGTTAGCTAAAGACTGGTTGGATGAGTGTATGAAGAAAAAAAATGGGCTGCAACAACTCAAAAGCTAAATAAATGCATATGATAAACAAAATAGTAGTGCAAAACAATAAACAATAACTACCAAATAAAACAATAAATAAAGTAAATAATACATTAATTAACAGTTACATAAAAATAAACAAGATATTCCCGTGGTAAAAAAAAAGTGGCAACAAAGTAACTCTTGATTAATGTCAGTAAGTGATCACCCCCAATTTTGGTGATGCTCCTGCCTTATACATTCTCCTCTGCCACATCAAAGTCTCCTGCCTTCTAGTGTCCCCTGTTGGCATCCCTTGTTTAACCTTCTCCACCTGACTCTTCTGCTGGAGGCTGTTTGGTACCCTGCACACTAGTGGTCACTGTACCTTCTGCTTTCACCTGTGGGAGGATCAACATGAGTTGGAGGGGACAAGAGGTCAGCTGGCCACTCCATCTCCAGCATGATGCAGGCAAGCCACCTTCTGGGCACTGTCCATACTCTCTACTGTCTCACTACCTTCTTCCACACTTCTCAGTGGAGAGGGAGGGAGGAACCATCTTCCTAGTGTTACTGGCCCCAGGCTACATCATTATTGCCATGGCTTCCCTGTGCCATGCCCACATCTTTGTAAATAGTTCCTTCCAAAATAGCTTGCTGTCATTTTTTTGCCATCTGTTCTTTGATGAGAGACCCCGACTAAAGCACAGTTTCAAGGAGCTGAGATCTGAAAGTCTTGTTCTCCTGGGGTCTGATAGATTCTGGACTCTCTTCTTCACTCTGATATTTGCCAGTCATGGGCCTTATGTAAAAACCTCAGTTTTCCTATCTATTTTCAACGGGAGTAAAATTAGCACCTCTCTGTATTTACAGGTTATTCTGGGCACTCGAGGCACAGAGAGGAGCTCCACATTGACAGCCATCAGGAATTTAGCATCATCTCCAATCAGGAGAATGCATGGCGACCTCCCCACAAGCCCTCGATTCAGTCTGGGGAGCTACATGGTTCTGGAAAATTCACTCTATTCTGGCCCGGTGTCATGCATCTCATGCCAGAAGCCACGGCAACTGATTGAGACTTGCACATGTACCCCACAGCAGGTCCAATCAGAGTGGAGCCGGCATTCCTCTTGAGGCGATCCGGAGGATGTGTCACAGCTGCGGTGTATGTTGGTCTATGGATTTGCACAGCCTACATTTCACTACGGAGGGAGAAGGCTACAACAGAGGATGAAGCCAATACACAAGCAGCAAGGAGCTGACCTCCGAGGGATCGACGTGAAGTTTGCATCGTGCATTCTCTCCACAAGCAAACAGATCTCATCTTATCAAGTTAGCTCAGGGGCTGTAGAGGTGGCTCTAGGATTAAATGTGCATACTGCTCCTACTGAGGGCCTGAGTTTCAGCCCTGGCACAACATGGGATGGCCCCTAACTGCTTGTAATTTTAGCTCCAGGGGATCTGGTACCCTCTTCTGGACCCCATGAGCACCTACACGCACACGTGCATACCTACATACAGATAAAGATAATCTAAAGGAAAAAAGAAACCTTCAAAGCATCATATCAAATTGGGCTCCCAGCTACTTACAAGTAAATACATAAGCAAGTTGGGAATTTGGTGTTAGACATAGGTGCTGAATTACTTGACCCTGAATTCTTAGGCAGGACTTCCATGACTTATACGGCCAAGCCAAAGGATTGGAATGAGCAAGGAACAAAGTTTGCTTGTTCAGAGCTACTGGGACCCAGTGGTTTGAGGAACTCTGAAATGTGGCTGACAGCAGAGTCATTACAGCTTTGTATATTTACAAGACAATTCCTTAGCAACTGTCTGTGAAGTGAAGCCTGATCTCATCTGCACAGGGCTGTTAGCAGGGCTAGCATGAGAGCTGTCACTCCCCAAGCCTGGCAAATGGGCCAGACTTGTCACCCCAGAGCAAGGACCTAGTGACTACATTAAAGCCTTGTTTTCCCTTGGTGGTAGGCCAGGTGCCTGAGAAGTCTAAAGCGCTTGTCATAACTTGCTCTGTATTGCTGTGCTAAGCACCAGGACCAAGGCAACTGGAGAGGTGGTGGGACTAAAGAGGTCTGGACCACAGTCCATCAACAAGAAAAATCAACAGAGGTACCTAGAGGCAGGAACTGAAACCAAAGCCTCGGAGGAAACTCCTGGCTTACTCTGCAAGTTTACTGAGCCTGCTTTCTTCTACCACCCAGGGTTACCTGTTCAGGGATGTCACTGGCAGCAATGAGCCAGATCCTCTCCTGTCAATCACCAATCAAGAGACTGTCCCAGACATGCCTAGAGACCAAGCTGATGGAGACAGTTTCTCAATTGAGATTTCCTTTTCTCAGATGACTCTAGGTTTGTGTCAAGTTGACAAAAAATACCCAGCAGCAGCAGGTCAGAGAAAAGCTTAGCATATTACAATAACTGATGACTTTCATTTAATAAAAACAAAAACAAAGTTTTTTTTTTCTTTCCATAGTTGAAGCTGGCCTGTGGAGAGCAGAGAGAAGAGAAAGCAAGAAGATATAGCTTTGATAGGAAGCCTTGCTGAGTGTGACCCACTATCTGTGCTTCTTGAGATCCTGATGATCCGAAACCTGGTGGCGACAGTGACCTGTGTGAGCAGAGACAGCTGCGGGAAGCCCGTGAGGCAACAACGGGACCAGCAGGAAACACATATCTCTGTGTGCACATCTTTTCCAATGGAATACCTTCCTGGCAGTGGTGACATTTGAGGATGGAGCTGGGGTCCAGCCAAGAGCCAAGGGCAGAACTACAATGCCTCCCTACCCCAGAACAGGGACCCTACAACTCCCCCAAGGAGGCAGAGGCCGTGACACTAAAAGCCAAGGAAACAAACAGAGCAAAGGAACTCGTTTCTAAGAGACGGTGTTCAGACTTAAGACCGACTCAGAAATATCTTTTGGCTATGTTTATTGGCGCATGGTATTGACTAGGAAGTAAACAGACTGGAAATCTAAGGTCCTTAGAGGGAATTAGACTGTCAAGCCTGGCTGTCAGCGGCCTGCAATGGCTCAAACCCTCAGGTAATCCCCAAGTTCCCAGCCTCTTCCAACATGTGGCATCTGCTGAGATAAATGGTCCTCTCCAATGTCTACTTCAGAGGGGTTCAGAGAAGATGATGGCCTGGGGGTGAGGGAGCTCCCACCCCACTCTAGCTAATCTTGGAAGGCATGCACTGCTAGGAGAGACACAGGACGGTGCCTCACTGTGGCTTTCCTTTACAGAAAGTCTCATATTTCCCCACTACTAACCTGTACTAGGTATGATGGAGCCGCAGGCAGCTGACCAGTTCACCAGTTTGAACTTGAGTCATAAGTAAGTGACACCTGAGAAGTAGGAGGGGGACACATGGCACTGGAAGGCGCCAGACTGAGGGCAGTAAGCGCAACGCAGTGACATTTCATAGTGTCTCCCTCAGTGTGCAGAGGGTTTCTCATGTGTGAACGGGATGATGGAAGTGTATACGGATGCAAGTGTATGCGTTGGCAGCTAAGATGCAACACGTGTGGGAAGGAGTGTTGGTTTCCAAAGGTCAGGAGGGAATCCGTACATCATCTATGGAGGATCTTTTGTGAATCTGGGGAGGCTGACTCCATCTCTATCTCCAGCATGGAGTCTGTGGATGATGCTAAGGTGATCAGCAATGGTCCAGGACCCTGGCTGGTTACAGAGACAGGTTACAAAAATATGGGGTCAAATTCTGGATACTTACAGGGACTCTCACAAACAGACCATTTTGTAACAAAATTTTTTTAAAGATCTATTTGCCTTGGTGGTGGCGCACCCCTTTAATCTCAGCACTTGGGAGGCAGAGGCAGGCATATTTCTGAGTTTGAAGCCAGCTTGGTCTATAGAGTGAGTTCCAGGACAGCCAGAACTACTCAGAGAAACCCTGTCTCAAAAACAAACAAACAAACAAACAAACAAAAAGATTTATTTACGTTTTTTTATGTGTTGTGTGTGTGTGTGTGTGTGTGTGTGTGTGTGTGTGTGTGTACACATATGGGCACACATGCAGTGCCTGCAGAGACCAACAGATGCGTCAGATCCTCTGCAATTAGAGTTACAGGTCCTAGTGAATCCCCCTCCCCAGTAGGTGCTAGGAACTGAACTTGGGTCCTCTAGAGGAGCAGCCAGTGTTCTCAAGTGAGGAGTTATCTCTCCTTCCCCAGTAACAGGGTGTTGAAGAAAAGCTGACTGTCCCAGGGTTGGTTCTAACCAATGGCAGATGCTGTAATGGATGTCAGAGACAGGGTTTCTGCCCTCTGGGAGTACACATTAGAAAGTAGGGTGAATATACACAAAACCAGGATGGACATCAGGCTCAGGGGGCTAGAAATAGCATGCAGATTGCAGGACTCAGAGGAAATGGAGTCCAAGACTGCCCAAGCTGCTCCAAAGCCCACATTATAACAGCTTTTTAGGTACAAGAACCAAGAAGTATTCTCGGTTGTATCTCCTTGTTTGAGTTGAGTTTGTGGCAGTGTTTCCCTTGAACTTAACTCATTTGGGGGGACGGATTTCATCATAACACCTAGCCAGTGGGCCAGGAACCCAGACAGCCATTGATTAGTAAGAACATCACAGGTCCACTAAAAGTGGCTCTTGAAGAGCTTTGTCCCGGGACAAAGCAAGTCATGATGTCAAGATGCTCCACAACATACTGCTGTAGGGTGAGGAAGTACCAGAGAGTGCTAGGGAGAACAGAAGATGGAGTTATTTATGTCCCCAGTGTATGGGGACAGGTGCTTAAAACCGCGAGGGATGGATCTGAAGAAACGGCTTTGTCCGGAGAGTCCACATGCCACGCACACAGGACAGGTTCAGATCCACAGCATGTAGATAAAAGCCAATGGCAGTGTCATACCTCTGTAACCCTGGCCCTGGGGTCCCTGCAGCTCCTTGGCTAGCCAGACTAGCCAGACTAGCTGAATCAGTAAGCTCCTGCCAGCAGCGAGAGACTGTGTCTCACAGTAAATAAGCAGGGCCTGAAAAGATGGCCCAGTGGTTAAAAGTGCCTACTGCTCTCACTCCTCTGTAAGAGGAGCCGGGTTCAATTCCTGGCACCCACAGTGGGCAGCTCACAACTGCCTATGACTCCAGTTCCAGGAGATCTGACAGCTCTCGCTATTATGTGTACCTGCACGTAACGTGTAGCTCCCCGTGCCATTTAAATAAATATAAATAAGTAAATAAATAAATAAGTGGGAAGTGGTGGAGAAAAACAGCTGACACGAAACTCTGGTCTCCACACAGGCACCAGGATGAAGATGTGCATGTATATATAAGCCCTCACCTGCTGCCACCTAACACACAATTTTAAGAAAATAAAAGAAGGATAAGACGAGGAGAGATTTATCATGTAAGCCTACCAATCCCACTTTGCTGAGGCCCAAAGGAAGAAAGGACCCCCGACCCCAAGTCACACCATCTGCTGGGAAGGGGGTCAGCCCATTCCCACACGACCCACACCCACTCTAGGGAGCAGGTGTTTCTACCTCACTCTTGAAGCAGCGGTCGGTTCTCAGTCTGTGACCTCTATCCTGCCACATGTCAACGCATAGAAATCTGTTGGTTCCCAATCCCAGCCAGGAGACAATTAACCCTAACCACCGCCACTGCCCTGTTGTGTAACCTTTAAGAAGTGGAACCCGGATAGAGGAAGTGAGTCACTATGGGACAGGCCTTGAAACCCGCCCCACTTCCTGTTCATGCTCTGCTTCCTTCCTGAAACTGCATGTAACCGGGACACCTTCTGCTGCTCTGTCTACCCCACCGTGATGGACTGTATCCTCAAACTGTGAGCCAGAATAAACGCTTCCTCCCTTAAGGGAGGCATTTGGATTCTAATTATGGGGAATTTGGTCACATCAGTCACAAATGTAACTAAAACGGGGAGGAGGGCTGGAGTGAGTACTTCTTTCGAGTTCCCTGTTGATATCATTACAGTTGGCTCAGGGTCATCTCTGTGTTAAGACAGTTTTGTCTGCTCTCGTCACCTGTAGAAACTGAAGCAGACACATCCACATGGGATTTACCCGAGTCATCCCTGAGGTTAAGTGTACCACGGTGAACAAGAGGAATGATCCTGCCAAGTCACACCTGCAGCTAAAGACATGAGATAATTAAGATTCAAAGCATAAGATTTCAGCTCTTCTGTCTGTCTTAGGCCAGCATGATGGCTCAGATAGTAAAGACACTTGGAGCCAAGCCCAAGCTTGATCTCTGTGACGCACATGGTGAAGAAAACTGACCTAGGTCCTCTGACCTCCATATACATGCAGACACACAGTCAGTCAGACAAACAGACAGACACACACACACATTAATTTTTTAAAAATTAAATTTTTTGAACAGAAAATACACCCTAACCTAGCAACTAGTTTTTAATATTTGCATATTCTTTCCCATCTTTTTCTGTATGCATCCTTTAAAACAAACAAACAGACAGACAGACAGACAGACAGACAGAATCCCTGTTGAGGGCTTTTCTTGATTAGAATAATTCTGCACTGGAGTCCTCTTATTCCATTCTTGTTTGTCTTTATCAGTAACACCCCTATCCTTCAATCATGCAATCAACACATCAGTTACCTAACAAGTGAAGACTCTCTCTTCAATTTTGGCTGATGTTGCCCTGATTCTCAAGATCAGGTCACACCCCTCAGCTCATCCCCCCAGAGGCGAGCCTGCTCTCTTCCCATCTATCCCCCTCTTCTGTCTCCTGCCTGTTGGGCAGAGACCTCACGTGGCTTGCCTCTGCCATTCCTGGTTTCTAATTAACCTGCCTCTCTAGCTTCTTGTGGCTAAGCCTGGCTCTGCCATCTGACTATTTAAGGAGGTTTAGCCATGGTAAATATCAACCAATCTACACTGGATTTATTAAGTAAAGAAGTAGGCGTATCAGCACAGCCAATTTTCTTTTAATAATCAAAAAGGCCTACACAGGAGAAAAATAAATGTAACAATAGCCAAACAGCCTAAAGCAATGATGGAAACTGAGTCACATCAAATAGAACTTTGGGACGCTTTGTAGCAAGGGAAGACAGGAAGGGCTCTGAAAGCAAGGCTGTTCTGCAGGATGTCCTTTATTTAAAGCTTTATTTATTTATTTTTATTTTATATGTGTGTGTATGTATCTCTCTCTCTCTCTCTCTCTCTCTCTCTCTCTCTCTCTGTGTGTGTGTGTGTGTGTGTGTGTACGTACACCACAACCATGGAGATTCCTGGAACTGGAATTACGTGGAATTATGTTTAAGTTTGTACATAGATGGGGGATGTTCCTGTTAGGAAGCACAAGTCATGGAGGTTCAGGATCCTGATTTTGTGCTTCCTGCTCTTAGTTGTCCTGCAGACTTCATTGGACAGACAGCCTTCTAGCCCTGAGTACCGTTGGTAGCCTTCTTCTCTTAATGGGTTCAGCAGACATTCCCCCAGTCAGCTGACCTTCCGAAGGTTCTCAGAGGAGTCAAACACTCTCAGCCTCTACTCCCTATCTATGCACCGGGCCTTTCCACTGACTGGGCTACTGCTGTCACTTGAGACTGAAATCTCTGTTTCCTCTCCCCGGGCCCATGCAAAGAGGAAGCGAATGATCTGTGACACACCAAGGAAAAAGAGAATGTGTATCCAAGCAGGAGTGTCTTAAGTGAACCCCAGTCGTGGCTCATGATGTTGCCCGAGTCCTGAGACCTCTGCCCAGTGAACTAAGCTGGCTGAAAAGCTGGCTTCCCTGCCCTGGGTCCACTGATGTGTGAAGTGATGAATGTGGGAGGTGGGTAGATGGATGAGTGAGGTAAATGGATGGGTGAAAGGAGCCGGGGATGGAAAGATGAGGGATATGGTGGAAGACTGGTGGCGTATTCAGCTAGGTACACGAAGGTAGATGAATGGGGTGGATGGATGGATGGATGGATTGATGAATGGGGAAGATGGGTGGAAGAGTGATTATGTAGACAGATGAGTGCGGGAAGCTAAAGAAATAGAGTCATGGAGATAACTAGGTCCAAGTGACAGGATGCTTCTTGGTGGGCTGAAGGGTTGTGGAGACAAGCTCTATCTATCTATCTATCTATCTATCTATCTATCTATCTATCTATCTATCTATCTATCTATACCTATCTCTCTCTCTATCTCTCTCTCTATCTCTCTCTCTATCTCTATCTATCTATCTATCTATCTATCTATCTATCTATCTATCTATCCATCCATCCATCCATCTATCTATCTATCTATCTATCTATACCTATCTATCTATCTATCTATCTATCTATCTATCTATCTATCCCTCTGCCCTGCTTCTTACGAGCAGCCATTAATTCAAGGTAATGTGAACTCCACAACGGCTCAGCCCCGGGTCACATCCAGGCATTCTGGCTACCACACTCCAGTGAGCCGGGCCTTGCACAGAGGAGCAAACCGATGCACCAGATCAGATGAGGGGCCAAAGCCCCAAGCCCTACCTGGTTTTCAACCTCCCTCCCCTTCCTCCCCTTCAGCTTTGCCAAATCATTCTTGTCCTGACTTTGACCTACTGATCTTCCCCACATCCCTTTCAGATCTCCACCCCAGCAGGTTTTTGTTTAAAGTCACCCTACAATGAACCAACCCACGGGCTCAATGGTCTCCACAGCCAAAGCAGGCAGTAAGGGCAGCATGCTGTGTCTAACAAAACCATTATTGCATAATGTATAATTAGCTATATTGTAATTTTTTTATAAGAAACTCTGTGGTTTGCATGGTTATGGAAAGTTCCTTCTGACATCCAACGTAAGTCGGTCCTTCCCTCTCACTTTGAGTGAATCGTTTTCCTGGAGTCTCCTCTTCTTGGGACTATAACTCATTGTTCCTTCTAGCATTAGAAAAGGCAAGTATAATTAAAAGCACTCTGCTGGGAGCCCCTCCTATCTGCTCCCCAACATTTCCCCAAGGACAAGCTGAAGAGCTAGTGGGCTGCACTTCAGCCTGCCCATCCCCCACCTCTCCATGAAAACTGGCAGGGAAATGAGGTCGCGGTGAGGTGAGTTGGAGGCTGGGCCTGGAAGAGGACAGGACTTGGGGGAGCTGTGCATCCAGAGATGACCTCAGCAGGGTGAGGGAAATAGCCCCGCCCCACCCAGCCCCTGCCCCTGCCCCTGCCCCGGGAGACAACCCGCCCCGCCCCGCCCCCGCCAGCCCCTGCACACGTGACACAAGCTGGCCGGGTGTAAAAAAATATTTCCCTCAGAAATATTGATCCAGAGGGGCGGGTGACTGCCACTCAGGAGTCGTCTCTGCCCCATCCGGAGAGGAGAGGTCAGAGGCAGAAGAGAGGAGGAGAGCCTGCTGCTGCCGCGGGGTGCCCGGAAGGCTGCTGGTGGACTTGGGAGACTCATCCTTAGGTTCAGCTCTAGGGGCTTGGATTCACCAACCTCCTTCCATTTGCCCTGTGACCAGCTTCACCTTCCTGGAGCCCGAGGCTCCCTCTCGCATGCTTTCTGGATGGAGCAGCTCACTTAGGGAGAATCTGGTCCAACAGGGCTCAGGATGACCAACGACCCCACCCACACATGCCTTTGACCTTGTTTGTCCTTTCAGTTTCTTACCAAGTGCCTCACCCAGCAAATCACTTTTTGACTGATTTCCCAAATTGCCGAGCATCCAAAGAAGAGGCCTATCAAAGACCAGGGTAATTCTCAAGACAGCCCTGAGTGAGTATGGGGTTCTGTCCCAAACACACCATTGGTGCTTTGGCCACTTTGACCCACACCATTAGCTGTTTGCTCTCCTCAAACTCCACCAACGCTGCCCACCATTGATTGCCCAACTTCAGAGTTGGCCTCATAGTTCTAAGCTGGGATCCAGAGCAACTGGGGGGAGGCAAAACCATCAGCGGGGCCTTCCAGACCCCTTCCCATTCCAGCACTGCTGAGGACAAGTCTCTGTCTGGAGTTGGCCCTTCAAATACCAAGGAGAATGTGATAGGAATCGAGGTAGGGTGGCAGAATGGTGAGGGTTAGGCTTTGAGGTTCTGCCCACCCCCTACCTCCCATCCCCCACCTCCTACCCCCTACCCCCACCCTACCACCCCCTTCAAAGGGACCAAAGTGGGAAGACAATAGGCAACTGGGAGTGATTCGGATTCAGCTAGACCTGGATCCAGCAGGATACCAGAGACTCATCCAAAAGTGGCCACACTAGTCTCAAGGCAGAACTCAACCACAAGAGTGTGTACCTAAGGGAATCCAAGCTGCCTGGGTGGCTACTGAGATAGCACTAAAACTGGTCTCTTCCACTTAGAGATGTGTCTCAGCTGGTAGAGTGCATGCCTACAGAGCTTGCAGGAGCTGGGTTCTAGCCACACAGCACTGCATACAACCATGACGGCAGCACACTCCGGTAATCCCAGAACTTGGGAGGAAGAGGCAGGAGGATTAGAAATTCAAGGTCATCCAGGGGCACATAGAAAATTTAAGGCTATCTTGGAGGCTATCAAACCCTGACTCAACAACAACAAAACATAATAAGGTCTGAGGATGCAGCTTGGTGGCAGAGGCCTCACCAAGGTCGCATTAAGCAAACAAACACACACACAAGAGTATGCAGACACACACACACACACACACACACACACACACACATTTCTGTTGGGTTTCCATGTACTTTCCTAGCCTTCACATCATGCTGGCTTCCCAACCTCATCTCAGGTGTTATAGACACCCTGACACTAGGCAAACCCCTTCTGAGCATCTCCCAAGCCTTGCACCCTGTGAGACTTGGGGTGGGAGGTGATGCCCCCATAGGCAAGCAGTACAGGAGAGATTCCTCTTTGTTTCTCAGTGACAAGGACTCCATGGGGCCAACATGAATTGCAGAAGCAAAAGCCACGCTGAATCTGCCCCATCATCTGACCCCCTGAAGTGACGTCCTGGGTCTTTCAGAAATCACGCTTCAGAGACAGGCAAGTGTTATTATTGACTAAGGAAACAGAGCCCTAGGGTCCTGAGACCGGGCCAAGGTTGCAGCGATGGGGTGAAACTAAAGCCTTCACTATTAGCCACCACCCTGTAGAGAGCCACAGAAGATCTACAGCATAGTGCCCAGGTCAGGAGGATCTTTCCGAGTAAGATTTAGAGGAGCCCACAGAAACCCTGGGACCACAGCGAGGCCTGGATCTCCGTAATGGTATGAGGTGTATTAGTGAAAGAGGCTCAGAGTCTGGCTGTCATAGCTGGACCAAGCCTTTGCTAACCCTGGTCCCTTTCCCTGGGGATCTAGGCAGTTGTAGCCATACCCTGAGTCCCCACAGCCTAGACAGGCCATTGATCCTTAGGACTGTATGCTCCTCTGTGGCTGGTGAGGGAGCATTTGGGTCTTGGCCACTGTGCTCAAGATTTGACATGGCTGCTGCTCCCCACCCCATGGCTGAGATCTTGAAGTGAGAGGTGAGGGGCAGCAGGGGCCACCTCACTCTCCAGGCTTCCCAGGCAGCAAGCAGAGAGTGGGGTCAGCGGAAGGCAGAGGATGGGGGAGAGAGGCCTGGGACTTTGGGGTAGGGAGCCTAGACGAGGAGGGAAGGGTTGGACTGACATTGGAATCACTAAACTGTTGTAAAATTCCCATGAAGTTCTATCAAACTTACTCCAATTCTGTCCTTTAATGCTCCCGAAAGCCATTAGGAGGTGGGTGAGCCCATCTGAGGGGGAGGTCGTGGAAAAGAGGAGAAACCTTCAGCTGGGGTGGGATGGGCAGAGAGGGGGTGCAGAAGGCTATCGTGTTTATTGCATTTTTCTAGTACAGGAGGGGGGCAGTTGCCTTGGTGGGGAGAGGTCAGCCTGTAAGTGCTCTCCTGCAAAGAGCCAGGCTGGAGGCTTTTCCTGAAGACTCTGTAAATCAGAACTCCTAAGTGAAGCCATTACAGGACCCGCAGCTCTCAGCCCATAGCCAGATACCGCTGCTTGAGACACTGTTGGGAGTTTATCACTCCTGCTGCTGTAAATCCTATCAAAAAGTGGATCTTGGGAGGAGGGTGTGATGCCCTGCCAGCCGGGATCCCCAGCCACTGGGCTGTCTCAGACCTGAGCAGGCATAGACTCCCAAGGGCAAGCTAGCCAGGGGAGAGGTTGGTTGGTTCCTAGCTCTCTCTCTCTCTCTCTCTCTCTCTCTCTCTCTCTCTCTCTCTCTCTCTCTGTCTCTCTCTCTCTGTCTCTCTCTCTGTCTCTCTCTCTCTCTCTCTCTGTGTGTGTGTGTGTGTGTGTGTGTGTGTGTGTGTGTGACTGACTGACTGACTGACTACCTGGGCCCTGGGGCTAATACCCAGCTAATCACCGGATAATACCCAACTGACTTTCCACACCTAAGGAGTTGTTCGGCCTTGCAGTTCAGCAAAGGAGCAAAGATCCCAGAGGGGTATTAGTGCTGTCTGTCTGTCTGTCTTTCTCTCTCTGTGTGTGTGTGTGTGTGTGTCCATTCTTCCACACTTGCCCTCCTTACCTCTCCCTTGTTTTCTGATCCGTCTCTGCCCACACCATTCCTCTAAGTGAGTGGCATTCGGCCTGCCCCTCTGACACTGCAGATTCCCAGTTCCTGTCCCACAAGACTCCCCTGGTCTTATACGCAGATCTTCACATATCCTTCTCTACTGTCCTCCCCAATGCTGCCTGTGCAAACAGCTGTGCAAGCAACTGGATGGATGGGGCAACCTCGTCCTCCCTGTCCCCTGGGCGCTGCTAAAGCCCTCCACAGGCCATGGGGCGAAGTTTTGCTCAGTGTCCACAAATCTGACTCCACCACAGACTTCCAACTCTAGAGAACAGGAATGCCCCCAACCCCCAGCATCCCCCTGGTTAGCCTGGATAGAGCACCTTAGAGGAAACTCTATAAACATGAGTTTGTGGCCATACTCTGTGGTCCCAATACCCCTTACAGCACCGGAAATACAGAGTTGCTAAGTAAGCCTCTGGGTTGAAGGGGTCTGTGCATTCCCTGCACACACAAGCCCCCAGTACCAGATCCTGCTCTGGCCAGTAGCTTGAGCCACTACCATTGCCCACCCTTTGCGAGATCCAGCATTTTAAGTCTTCTGGGATCTTTCTGAAACTGAGCCCAGAGCCTGCAAGGCTTGAGTCATTGTTCCTGGTAGGTGGGTAAGGGTTGAAGGAAAAACTCTTAGCCATTCAGAAATAGTGGGCAGAAGCATCAAGGAAACTGAAGGAAGGGTTGGCATGAGTGGCCAGTGCCCTACTTCCATGGGCAGAGGCTCTGCCTTAGCAACACTCTGCCTCAGCCAAGGAGAAGACGCGCCTAGGGAAGGAAGCTCGTTTCCTGACTCAGATTGAGATAGGCTCTCCCATGCCCAGTGCACGGGATCTGTCCCATAGCTCCAAGCAGAGCTGACCATACCGTGACCTATGACCCATTAATGGTCATGAGATTGATCCAGTGGGTCATGACCAGCATGCTGAAAGAGCAGGACAAGGCAGTAGAGCCCAGAACAAAGATACAATGCTCAGAAAGAAGGCTGTTCACAGACTCTTGTTTCCATTAACATTCCTCGGGAATGTGTGAGTATCTTAAGGATGGCCTGAGTTTTCATGTAAATGTTTGTATAAAGGTATTATTGAATCTGTACTGCGTATCTGTATTTTAATGCCAGTGCATATGAATGCATGTATATGTGGAAGTCAGAGGATTAACTTGAGTGTCATTTCTCAGGTACCATCCCAATCCTTTTTTTGTGACACGCTATAATTGGCCTGGAGACTCTTCACCAGTTAGGCTAGGTTAGCTGGTTGGCAAGCCTCAGGAATCCACCTGTCTTCACCTCCTCACTCTGAGGTTATAAGCCTGCACTACCATATCTGGCTTTTCCCTTCCATGGGATCTTAGCGATCAAACTCAGGTCCTCAGGTTTACAGGGCAAGCACTTTACCAACTGAGCCATCTTCCCAGGGATTCGAAAAGGGCTCTCAGTCAAATATGAAGACCACTGACTGACGTTGAAGACATACCCCATGGCCACATCTACCCTCTCACTCATTGTGATTTCAGAGAGCAGATATCACTTGTCAGCATCTGCAGCTGATGCTCTGGGCAGACAGTAGTAGACTCTGTAGAATTGGCCAGAGGAACAGAACAGGGGTGGGCAAAAGAGCAGGGGAGGTGACGAAGCGGGAGTGAGGGGAGAGTATGCCCAATTCATTTCTACAAGTGGAGACAAGCTCCACCTAGGTTAGAGAGCAGCTATTTTACTGGTATCCTGTAGTCCCAGCCACCACGCTGCCCTTGAAGCCTGAAGAACCCCTGGTCACTGGAAAAGCAGCAGGTACAAAGCCCATGGTCCTGCCAACATGCTCATAGTAACCAGCTAGAGGAGCCTCTGGAAAACACTCAGGTCTATTTCTGTCACTGCTTAGAGATGAAGGCTTCCCTAGAGGCCAACTAGAAAGTCTCCATTGTGCATGCCAAGGCACTTGCGCACATGTACGTGCACACACAAATACGCCACTAACCCTAAGAGGCCTGTCTCTGGCCATGTCGGTCCAGGAGCTGCAGGTGAGTCTGACATTCACTAGCCTATGTGAATATTTATCTATGTAGGAGAAAGCCACAGGGATATCTCCTTAAAATCTGCTTCCAGGCTTTGCTGAAATGATGCTGACCGCTCTGTAGTGTCTGGCCCCACCCATGACTTCTGGAAGTTGCATTCAAGCTGATAGGTGGACTCATCTGTATAAAGACTTGCTCTCTGCAAGCCTGCAGAGTACACAGAATTATGCCAGTCTCAACTTCTGTTTGGCTCACAGCTCTCTCTCTCTCTCTCTCTCTCTCTCTCTCTCTCTCTCCACACACACACACACACACACACACACACACACACACCCCGCTCACCAAGATTCACAGGAACAGAAGCAGAAACAGATCCGTGGAGCTCTTGTTGGGGGTTCCCTTTGAGGTCTTCAGGCTACCTGAGTTCTTGCTTCTCCTCATGGGGAAAAAGCACAGAAAGCCAGAGTTGCCAAGGTTTCCTGTCAATCTCCAGTCATGTATCATGATGTAAAGGCCTGGGGGGCGGGGGATCGGTGGTTTAGAGGTTTCCATTAGGCTGAACATCCGAACATCACCTGTTGCTTTTTAAAGCCTACTCCTTGCGTCTAAGCTGGTACTGAGCCAAAGCAAAGGCTGAGGTGGAAACAGCAGAGTCCCACATGGCAGCCTCCCCCTCTGGGCACAAGGCACCTGTCATGAGCCTGGAAGCATGTCACAAGCTGCCTCATCTCACAGAACATCAAGAAACAAGAATAGAAATCAGGGAGCTACAATCCCCACATAATCTCCAGCCTTGTCCTCAAAGCCTTCCCTGACCTCACCATCTCTCTGGTTACCATGGACACCACCTGCCAGCTCATGACCTCACCTGGTTACTCCAAAGACACACACCATGCACCGTGACCACATAGCAACCTCTGCCATTAGTTCTAGCAGCACCCACACGCTGCCCCATGACAATACAGCTGTCCTTACTATATCTGTGCAGTCATAAGCCAGAGCCACTGTTATTTCCTCCATTGGTGCAATTGTGTCCCACCCTAATGATGACCATAACAGCCACCTCATCATCAATATGATCAGAATACTGCCCTACACCATGACCAGGACAGCCATCTTCAACCTCCTGCAATCTGAATGCCATCCTATACCATGATAACAGCAGCCATTTTTGTGCTGCAAGCAGAATCCCAGCCTATATCCTATTCTACTGTTAGTGCAGTCAAAGCCTATGTGGTACACCATGACCACAATAGTCACCTGCTCAATCAGTACAGTTGGCACCTTAGGCTACACCTTGACCACAACAGTCACCTGATCCATCAGTACAGTTGGCACCCTAGGCTACACCTTGACCACAACAGTCACCTGATCCATCAGTACAGTTGGCACCCTAGGCTACACCATGACCACAACAGTCACTTGATCCATCAGTACAGTTGGCACCCTAGGCTACACCAAGATAATCTGCTCCATCAATGCAATACAACCTACAGTAGGTCATGACCACAGCGGTCATCTTGACCACCAAACAAATGGAACAACCATATAGCAATACATGGTAGTCACCTATATCACTGATACCACTGGAACGTCACTATATACCATGACCTCAACAACTATCTCTACAACCCACAGGATCCTGTATCACAGTACGACTACCACAGCCTTCTCCTCTCTAAGAAAACCTGTGTCTCACCCTAAACATGACCCTGATAACCATCTTCACCATCAGTGTAACATAGTGGTACCCTTCTTGTCATTCCACCCTAATATCCCCAAAGCACTGCCTCTGTATGCATGACTTGCTGATGGGAAGCTCATCAAAGCTCTGTCTGAGACAGAAACATATAATTTAACATTTATCTGTTCAAAGAGAAGTCTTGAGAAGACTGGTTTAAGGTCTGTCAGCTTCCTCCAATTCTAAGACAGAGCCTTAACCTGTAGTTGGAGGGAATACCACTCTTGCAGTATGGTCAAAAGAAAGAATAACTCCCTCAGGCTGTCCTCGGATATCCACACCCATGCCATGGCATTCATGCTGTCCCATACGAATCTACATACATGTACACACAAAACAGATATGTGAAACATGCAACCTAAAAAATAATAGATGCATAGTAGGGTCCCACAATGACCTAGCAGAAGGCGTGAAACTCGAGGCCAATCACCAAAATCCCCTTCGTCACAATAAGCTTTGGCATGGTGACTGTTGGAAAAATACACACTTGAAAGAGGACACAAACATCAGGCTCATTTGCCATCCCAGACACAATGACTTGCGGAGCTCCTGTTTCCACCCATTTTGAAGCTTAGCTGTGAGAAGAGGGTCAGAGAGGCTAAGACAAGCTCCTAGGTCATCCAGGATGCATGCTCTGCCTGAGACTCCTAGGAAAGAGGGAAGAGTGAAGGGAATTGTGAGCCATGCCCTGGTCCCTTGGCTCTATGAGGAAAGGAGGAACTGTTCTTCCCTTGGCCTTATCACTGCCTCAGAAAGCTGAGAGAAAAAACAACATGGCAGCCTCCACCTGCTGCCCACTATCAGGATGCAGTGAGGATGTAGGGCCTTCAGACACTGCCTTGGCTAAAAGAGGGGACAGGAAGAAAGCTCCCTTCAGGTTGTACAATACGGGTACAAGGGACCACTTCCCCGTGTAAAAGTCCCTTCCCAAATCTATCTCGAATCTTCCTTCCTTTTATTTCTTTCATGAATCCCAGCTCCAGAGATGAAAGACATGTGGGAGAGGTAGATTCATACCCTCTCTCAGTTGGCACAGTGTGAGGACTGTACCCCACCTGAGCAGACCTGAAAGAAGGACATGCAGACATGATCAACAAATGCAGAGGTGCTTTGGAGGCAGCAAGGCATTTCGGCAGGCATTCCATGGGACTTGACCTTAGGAGTAAACTCTTGATGATCTGTTAGAAGATCCACAATGATGCAGTGCTCCACGGTGCCCAGAGATGGCTTGCTGAAGAACAGCAGTGCCCAGCTTAGTCCTCTGTGAGCTGCTAAAGACTCACCTTGTCCCTCACTTGTGAACTCCATTCTCTCTCTTCACTTTCACCTTTCTCTCCATTTTTTATCCTTCTCAAGAATACATTTCTGGCTTTGCTCATCAACCACAGGGACTGTAGCTCAGTTGGCAGGGCACGTGCCTAGTATGCATAAAGGCCCCAGATTCAATCCCAACTCTGCATAAACTTGGTGTGGTGACATACTTCGTTTATCCCAGCCCTTGTGAGGTGGAGGCAGGAGGATCAAAAATCCAAGGTCATCCTTGTCGTGTACTGAGTCTGATGTCATCCTGGACTACATGATACCTCATTGCTAAAACAAATAATACAAGCGAAATCAATAGGCTAAGACTCCCGCATAAGATATCTAAGTGTCTGTCAAACCTTAATCCCAGTCATGGTCTTGATCTTGGGCTGAGTGGGCCTAGGCTTCTTAAGAAATCATTGCCCTCACCCTCTCACCCTCTGCTATATGAATCTCCTCTCTGTGCCTGGGAAATGGGAGTTGATCTGTGTTCATGGGCCTTGCAGTCTTTCTGTGCCAGGAAGTTCAGCAGTTCTTATCCGTAGCAGCTGCCATACCCTGCAAGTGTGAGGGCCAAATGATTCTGAGCTTCTACCTCCACTCCCACAGACAAGGAAACTGTCCTATTTTCATTTCTGCTGTTCTGATAAAAAAAAAAAGAAAACCTGACAAAAAGCATCTTAGAGGAGAAAAGATTCTATTTCAGCTTACCATTCCAGGTTACAGCCCATCACAACACACTGCAGGAGCTTTAAGCACTAGACACATTCACAGTCCAGAGAAGAGAACAATGAAGTTGCTTGTTTGCCTGTGCTCAACTCTATTTCTCCACTGTGATACCAGTCAGGACCCCCTGCCTAGGGGATAGTAACACTCACAGTGGACTCAGTCCTCCTGTTTCAGTGAACAACCCCCACACATCAACTCATTGTCAACAATCCTTCATTGAGACTAGTTTCCCAGCTGATTCTAGTTTGTGTCAAGCTAACAATTAAAGCTAACCATGGCATGAGCTCAGCGAGGTCAAATAATGTCCAAAGTAACCCAGCACATAAGCAGCAGGGCCAGGTTGAACGTCCCCTCTACAGGATGGTTCAGTTACTTATCTCATCACTGTGATCAAATACTTGATAAGAGGCTCCTAATAGAGATGAAATTCATTTGACTCATGGTTTGAGGGGTTACAGTTCATCTAGGCTAAGAAAGCACTGCATAAAGGGTGCCTAGAGACTGGCAGCAGGGGCGTGCCTGCAGCTGTTAGCTCACATCTGGAAAGATCAGGAAGCAGATACAGGACAGATAATGGAGTTGGATGTGAAGTCCAAACCTGCTAGGCCCCACCTCAGGAGTGTCTCCAAATAGTACCACCTGCCTCGGTTCAAACACATGAGCCTGTGGAAAGGGTTTCATATTGAACCGCAGCAGGCTGTCTCCAAGGATTGGTAGAGAGAAGCAGAGAAGACCCAGGCCGCTTTGTTACATACAAGCCACTCTGCCAGCTGTGATTCATATACCTGGTGGTCAGGAAATAGTGTGCAGTGTATGTGAGCCACACCCAGGACTAGCTCCCAGAGATTGGGAAAATCTATAAACCTATGCTGAAACAGATGTCTCCAGGATGAGGTCATGGAAGCCGCAAACTGTACCTGTTTGGAGGCAAGAAGAGGTGGACCTACAAAAGATTCTTAGATCTCAGTGTTTTGGAGAACATGGTGAAGTCAGGAAAGAAAGTGGGCCTAGAAGGATCTCTTGTTTGATCACTCAAGCTCAGATATTGAGGACCCTAAATTCATGTATTCTTACTCAAAAGTTTAGCTGGGAGCCCAAAGGATGAGGTCTTCAAGTGACCAGAACCCGAGATGAGTTTCTACCAGTCCAGAGAGACATACTTTGAGTTTGGTTGTTTCTCGAAACAGTGGTGGTCAAGATTCATTCTATCCTCCCTGCACCCGCTTTGTCTAGAATTGCTGTCACTACACAGAATATGTTTTGCACCCTGACCCCCTGGTGACTGTACCAGGAAGGCCCCATGTGCCATGATAAACGGCTCAGCAGAGATGCCAGTGGGTAGCAAAGAAGGATTTTAAGTTTGGACAAACAACATTCTGTTGCCAGAGGAAAATTGGTCTGTACATTATGGAAGATGGTGTGAGTCCCTCTGCCTGTCACAAATGTTTCCTTAGCCTGCTACCCTGGCCATTGGTCCTGTCTTCACTCCCCACTCTTCCTCCTTCTAGGTCCCTCTTCTTCCAGCAAATCTGTCTGGGTATACTCTGTACTTGGGCTGACCTTTCCTGTGTCTGTATTCCTCAATGCTGACATCAGAATCCCAAGGAGATTTTAAAATGTGAACGGCCAGGCAAGACCCGGCATGCTGAAGTTGGGACTCTCTTGGGAGCAGAACTTAGGGCCCAGTGATGTTGAGCGCTCATAGGTGATTCCAGTAGAACCACATCTCTCCCTTACCAACCTTACTCAGCCCCTTTCAAGATTCAGCCCCAGGTGTCTCAACCAATCATCAAATATTTATTGAGTCAGGCACTATTCTAAGCACTGGATATAAAAATAATAACGGTAGCTAATGTTTGTTGAGAACCTGCCATATACCAGACACTGTTTTAAGTGCTTTCCATATATTAACTCATTTAACCCAAACCACAGCTCTGTGGGAGGGACTAGGATCCTCCTTATTGAGCCCATGAAGAAATGGGAAGCATTGAGAGTCGGGCAGTGTCTGAGTTTGCATTTACATAGACTGAGCCCCAGAGTGTCTACTTGGATACTCTCTACTCTCCTGGTCCCTTCCCTTCTGCCTTGCATGCCATAGAGGATGCAGAGATACAATTAGCAAGGGGGCAAATGTAGGGAATGCACAAAGCACTATTGGGAGCAAACCAACCTTAGATAGGCGTTGGCATCTGAACGGATACTCGAAGGATGGGAAGGAGGAAGAGGGCCAAGTAGAGGGAAGAGAAATGGAATTCCAGGCAGAGGGCTCAGGGAGCATAAAGGCACAGGGGTAGGGAAGGGAAAGATGCACAGTATAGTCTAGGGAGCACCCAGGGAGCACCAAGCTCTAGAAGGGGAAGGGGATGAGGGTTCAGAGCAGGTAAAGAAGCAGAAGGGCCATCACCTGGTGGACCGAGTTTCTTCTGTCCAAGAGCTGCTTGGCACCTGCAATGGGGCACACAGTACCTATGTGCATGAGTTTAAGGGACAGGGACCCAGAGGCAGAGCTAAGTACGATGTTGTACGTGTAGTGACCTATGACACGTGGCTAAGACTGATTCACCTCCCCCTGAATTCCCTTCAGGCTTCTCAGCTCATATCTCAGACCCACCACAGTACACTATAGACGATTACCTATCCCTCTCTCTGCCTCCCCACCAGTCCCACAGCATCCCTAGGGCAGACACCAAGCAGAAGTGACTCCTGTCCCCAGCAAGAAGCAATGCCAGGAACTCAGTAAGCATCTCCCAACCACTTGTGAGTGTGATGGAGGGATGCTGAGCTCAAGAGCCTCTTCCTTCCTAGATCTGGACTTCACACATCTTGCATGGACCATTCCACCCTCAGCAGAGTCCCCTTGTCCCTGGCAGCTGAGCCTCCACTTTGTACTGCCCCCTGATGGGACAGCAGTGCTGAGCTGCAGACAAACCACAGAGCCTAAACCAGACCCACCAGGGCAGGAGGCGTAGAGAGAGCCATGGTCCATCCAGTCCACTAGAAATAGCAGACTCCCAGGATTCCTCGCACTGTGGGGGGATGCTTCCAATAGCACCAGTGCCCAATGGGCAGCGCAGTCACCACTTTCGTCCTGCCTCTAACAGGGATCCCAGGGATACGGTCAGTACCAGAGACTTGGTGTAGAGACTACACCAGCCAGCACATGCTGCCTCGGTCTCTCCAGCCACATTCAGAGGAAGGAAGAAGGCAGGAAGGAGGCTTCGAGGAGGACACCAACCGCATACCAGCTGGAGTCTGAGCAGAGTTGAGATTGCCAGTGCTAGACTCCTGCCCTCAAATCGTTCTGTGGCACTTTTTGAACACTCCACCTGCCCTGCTTGCTCCTAGAGGCCCGTCTTTGAAAGTGCTGAAGGTATAGGCTATAGAAAACCAGAACAGGGTGACTCACTAGTTACTGGGCAGATGGAGGCTTCAGTCCCACCCCTAGGACAGCTGCACCTCTTCCCTGGCATGGGGCATTCTGCCCACACATTTATAAGATATAAATCCTAATTTTTGAGAATTTCATGTGTTGTATTTGCTTTGCTTTCATCTCTCCCACTCTTCTCTCTCTCACACACAAACACACATGAATTCACACACACACACACACACACACACACACACATCTGTGTGCACATGCTCACATGTTTAGAGTTTAGAGTCCCATTATTGTTACCCATATGTACACATGTTTAGGGATAGACGTGTGTTTAGAATGGAAAACTATCAACGGGCTTAGAGAAAACAGATTCTCCCTCCTTTGGCTGCCTACCTTTTTTATTCAGGGGTGGGTCTTGTGACAATCTCCCCCATCTATGTTGGCAGGTTGGCTGGATGTTGTCTTGTGAGAGAAACCATATTATTGAGATTTCATGGGTTGTAGCTTTCTCCTCACGTATAGAAGACAGCATCACCTGGCAGTCCCCGCTGTCCCCTGGCTCCTACACTCTTATGCCACATCCCCATTTGTATAGGGCTTGTGTCTCCTATGTCCTGATTAAACCTGCCGCAGGCTACATCTCAAAGGAGTGCACAGGGTCAAAGCCTGGCTCAGCTGTCTCATGGTGAGGGGCTTCCCTAGACCCTTTCTTGTCAGTTTCCTCACTATGTACCCTAGCAACCAAGGGCACTATCAACACTAGCCTCACAGAGGAACTGAGGATCAAAGGAGTCCCAAGGGAAGTGTGCTTACAGAACGGGGCCCAGCACATGGGTGTGCTTATCCAGCATGGACACTGGTGAGAGCTTCCTGGGTGAGCCTGCTGGAACCAGGGCTGCTGTCCAAATTACAGCCCCACTCCATGTCTCAGTTCCTCTAACTGGTCAGTGGGGGAGGGGTGGTTCATTCCTACAAATGACCCCAAGACCACCATGTCCTGCTAAGGATTATGGGACTATTTGGAAGTTTAAAAAGGAAAGGTCTCTTCCGAGTGGGAGGCTAGACGGCAGAAGAAGGGTCCATTAATCACCCTGACTGGGAGGCCATGTGGGTTTTATGGATCCTAGGGCCCAGGCCACTCTTCTTAACATCATTTAGAATTTATAGACTCTTGTCACTGTCCCTTTAACTCTTTTATTCGGCTGCCCTAGAAGCGGGCCTGGCATGAACATCGTCTCTGCTGCCTGACCAGGGAAATGCAGTCGGTCATGCTTTCGGCCCTAGCTGGGCTAGGATGCAGCCATGTCCGTTGAGAACCTGGTTTGGAGCTCACTGGGTTTCTATCATCAGCAGATGTGCAGCCAGCAGGAGGGCTGACATGCCTCCTGTCCCTGCTGAGGAAGAATGAGACAGTGACAACTCCATCAAATGAAATGACGAGCTAGCGTCCCCGCCTTGTCCATCTGGCCTGCCCTGTGTGGATCTGGCCCTGGGAAGTCTGGGGCCTTACACCTCAATATATTGGAGGCAATGGGGCCTCGGCCCTGTTATCATGTAAGGCAACAGGAGCAGAAGCCCTGATGAGACTGGGTACTTGTTTCTCACTTACGTACAAGCTGTGTGATTTTAGCAAAGACACCTGACCTTTCTGAGCCTTGATTTCCTTCCTTACCTGAAAGGGATACACGCGCCAGCCAATCCTGGCCGCCCAATGCTAAAATGAAGACACGCAGAATGAAGAAGCTGGGGCAGAGACGTCTGGAGAATGTGTCACTGTGGTCAAGCTCAGGGGCTCCAAGTACATTGCAGCCACTGCTGACTCTAGGCTGTGACCTCACCTCTTTCTTACCATTTGGATAACACGGCCCAATTCATAGCTACTCAGAGACCAAGGTACAACAGCATCTCTAGAGCTTGCTTGCCAGGGTTCCACAAACACAGGCACCAAGAGAGGTGATGTCCCCACAGGTGGCCAGAGAAGAACGGCACAGTGACGTCCCTTAGGCACAAGGGGGCTTGTGATGGTTACCACTGATTGCCGTCTAGAAAGATCTAGAAACACCAAAGAGAGAGCAACTGGGTATGTCTGTGAGGGGGTTTCTAGATTGGCTTAATTGAGGTTAGAAAGTCCATCACAAATAAATAATAAGTAATAAAACCCACCTACAACAATGTAGGTGGCACCCTTCCATGGGGGGGGGTGTCCCAAAGTGAATTAAAAAGGGAGCTGAATGCTCACAGTCAGCTATAGGATGAAACACAGGGCCCCCAATGGAGGAGCTAGAGAAAGTACCCAAGGAGCTGAAGGGGTCTGCAACCCTATAGGTAGAACAACAATATGAACTAACCAGTACCCCCAGAGCTCAGGTCTCTAGCTGCATATGTAGCAGAAGATGGCCTAGTCAGCCATCATTGGGAAGAGAGGCAAACATTATATGCCCCAGTACAGGTGAATGCCAGGGCCAAGAAGTGGGAGTGGGTGGGTAGGGCAGCAGGGCGGGGGGAGGGTATAGGGAACTTTCAGGATAGCATTTGAAATGTAAATAAAGAAAATAACTAATAAAAAAAGGGGAGATCTGAGTACCAGCCTTCGTCTCCCTCTGACCAGCTGCCTCACCTTCCCGCCATCATGCCTTCCCCACCACAGTGGACTGTAATCCCCTCAAACCACGAGCTACCACCACCTCTTTCTCCCTTGAATCACTTCCCCACTCGTGAGCAACTAACACTGCCCTCAGGCCCTGGTTCCGGTGCATGTTTTCTGTGCCACCCAGTGACTCTGCCCCCTCCTGAATTTTAAAACTGAAAGTCTTGCTTTCAGAAATTCCCAATTCCAGCAGCCTGTGACAGCTCCTAGAACGCTTACTGCTCCTTGCAGGCTCAGTTTCCCCGTCTGCACACCTGTTGTTTCCCTTGCAAAGGAAAAGGATGTGTGCAAATAATGGAAGCAATCAGGGAGTAAGCACAAAACACCACATCTAGAACCTGGAGCCTCTGGAACCCTTTACTCATCCGTAGTCAGGACTTTAGTACTAGCATTAACCCCAGTTTACAAAAGGGAACACAGGCTCATTGAGAGAATTGCATAAGACCACAGCTCTTAGACAACCTGCTAAAGGTAGGAGTCCAAGCTTCCAAGACGTTGTAGCCTTGTTCTCTGGTCCCCAAATCCAGGGGACCGAGGTCCTGATGTCCCTAGCCCATCTTAGACTCACAACATCTAGACAACAGTGGTTGAGAGCGTGGGTGCGGATCCAAGCCCTGCCATCTTACTTACTGCGGTGTCAGATAAACTACTTAACTACTCTGGCTGCTCTGTCCTCATCTGTCAAACACGCTGACAGGACCATCCCAGACAATCAGTGAGAGTATAGCATTAGCAAGGCAAGCCTATGGCAGGGTTAGAGAAGGATCCATCAGTAATGTGCTTGCACTGTAAACAGGAGGTCTTGCGTTCCATCCCTGCAACCCACGCTAATACAGAACAAAACAAACATGGCGTCACTCTTGTAATCCCAATACCAGGGAGGCAGAGGCAGGTGGATCCCCTGAACTTGCTGGCCAGCCATTCTGGCCTACTTGGGTTGCTTCAGGAAAGCAAGAAACATTATTCAAAAACAAAGTAGCTGACACCTGAGAAAAGAGTGACAGTTGAGTTTCCTTTGGCCTACACACACATGTACACAAACACACATACACACAAATACACACACACATACACAAACACACACATATACACACATACACATACACACATACACATACACATATATACACATATATACACATATACACACATACACATGCACACATATACACATACATACACATATACACACATACACACAAACAAATACACTCACACATATACACATATGCACATACACATACATATACATATACACACATATACACGCATATACCCACATACTCACATATACATATACGCAGACACACATACACCCACACAGAAGAGGGAGAGAAGTGAGAAGGGGAGAGGGAGACGAAGGGTGGAGAGAGGGAGAGAGAGAGAGAGAGAGAGAGAGAGAGAGAGAGGGAGAGAGAGAGCAAGTGAGAGAGAGAGCGCTTGTATTAGTGCAGTGCTGGACTCACACAAAGTTCTGATAGCCAGAAACCGCTATTACAACCTCCTGTAACCTAAGTGTGACCTGGTCAGTCCATTAGCCTCTCTGAATACCAATTTCTTCACGTTTAAATGTAGACGATGCCATACTTCCTTTCCGGCAGAGATTAGCCAAGCCATGGGTACAGCTTTAGCACATAAAAGGGCTGCACAAAGGAATGGGAGAGGATATGACGTGTGTGTGCAATATAAGCACGGTACCTTAGGTAACAGGATACCACTGCGAGAACGCCCTGCATTAGAAGCCAAATTGAGAGAGACAGGACAGAGAAAGACACAGCAATGTAGAGAAAGGCAGAGGGGGAGGGGGAGGGGAGGGAAGGGGGAGGGGGAGAGCTGAACTGAAATGGAGGATCGATGTGGTACTGCAATTTAAAAACCAATATACAGTAACCACTGTCCTGACTGCCCAGTGACAGAGCAGCAGGTGGCCTCCCCAAAGCTGGGCCAGCCCCAGATATCCCAGGCATCCTTGCTCTAACATGTGAGCCACAGCTCTATCCCCACCCGGGTGTTATTCTGGGGAGCTGAATCTTCTACTCAGCGGCTTGAGATTTAGCAACTCGTCAGCATCTCAAGCCTTGCCCTGGACACTGATCTCAGGGTTTCTCCTTGCCCCTTCCCTATTCCCACAGTTCCCTGAGACTTCCAGGCCACAGTCATCCTGCTCTCATTTGCTCTCCACAGCTATGATAGACACCACCACAAGAAGCAAGTTGGGGGAAGCGAGGGTTTACTTAATCTTACATTTCTGGGCCAGCTCATCACTAAAAGAAGTCAAGGCAGTGACTCAAAGCAGGAACTGGAAGAAGGGACTGAAGCGGAGATCATGGAGGAGTGATGTTGCTGGCTTGCTTTCCTGACTTACTCAGTTTGTTTTCTTACACAACCCAAGACTACTTGCCCAGGGGTGGCACCACCCACAGTGGGCTGGGCCCTCCCACATCCATCATTAATCAAGACAGTGTCCCACACATATGCCCACAGGCCAGTCCAATAGAGACAGTTTCTCAAATGAGATCCCATTTAACCAGATGGCTCTTGTTTGAGTCAAATTGACAAAGCTACCTAGCATAGTCAACTCTCACAAGGGGTCCCCAGCCTTCTTCTGGGGGGTGGGGGTAAGGCCCACAACCCTTTCCTTGTTCTCAATAATTTCCCAACTCCTTCACTTCAAAGCTCAGGAGTCCTTCGTGCCCATCAACAAGGTCAGCCCTGGCAGGGCATAGATGTTCCCACCCAGGACATGGATCTTTCTAGCCTACCCTCTACACAATGAGGAGGTGTATTCAAAAGCCTCATGTCTCCACAGAGGCTCCATGCCTTGTCTGGACTTAGCCCACAGATGTTCTCTTAGCCCCATGCTCCACATTTAAACTCTCAGAGGATGGAGACCACTCTCAACCTCCCGCGTTGGAGCACTCTACAGTTCTCAGAGGCTCGATAAATGTTCAGATCCACCACAACACCCAACCTTTCATTATGCTACGCTCTGTAGACACAGCCTGTCTGCGAGGATCTCCACCACCACACTATACACACTCGCTCAGACATGCAATTAGAGTCAGATATGTGGGGCATGGGCCTTCTCCCACACTGAAGCTACTATGAACTCATATGCCACCCTCACCCCACATCATGTGCTTCCACACGCCCACAACCCTTTCCCCAAACACACTGTAGCTGGATAGAATAATGATGATGATGACGATGACAATGACAATGATGATACCCTCAGAAGAGTCTCTTGATAACTTCCTTCCGTTGATTTTCCCTCATGTGTAATGGCTGCACAGTCATTACGATGTGTGCGTGATCTAGCCCAGTAAGCATGGTGGAAATCTAAGCCCAAGGAAAATATCATAAATTACCCCAAAACAATGTGCACTTTAAGGGGTGGTCACTGGGATAGAATAGTTTGTAAGTGGGTGCATAGTGGTCCCTCTCCACACTTCGGAAAACTTCTATAAATGCAACTTCTGCCATGTCTACCTCACAAGGTCCCTTTGTGCCAGACAGTGATCCAAGTACTTTCCATATAGTAATTCATTTAATCATGGAGTTCTAAGAAGTAGACACTACTATTGTTTCCATTTCAAAGATGGAGAAACCAAGGTACAGACTGTAATGTGCTAAAATTTACACAACCAAGCAAATAGAAACCCACAGAAGCCCTAGCAATGGAGACCTAGAGTTACATGTACACATGTCCCCAAGGATACCATGTTCATGATTTTAGTGCCCAGATCAGTACTGACAGATCACATTCCTCTATACCACCCTCAGCATAGACTAGATATTCTGAGGACGAGGAACATGCCTCGTCTTAGCAGATGAAGACTTCTCAAGTATAAGGAAACTGCCTGCCCCTTGCGACCACTCTGACTACAGATATGCTCCGTGCCCACAGTCTCACATTTGAATTCTTGCTTTTCTATACACAGGACATTGCTCCTCCAAGGCACGAGAGTTCATATTTATCTGTATCTGGAAGCTGTGACTCTGGAGAGAGCATTCAGGACTTATTATAGGGTCTCCCTCAGTTCTCCTCAGTCCAATCCAGATGACGCAAGTACTCAAGCCACAGGGAAGATTAGATGGTTTCCTTAGGATCAGCTATCCCTAAATTAAGACCATGACCCCAATCTCTTTAGCTCACTGATGTCTACTTGGGGAAGATGGTAAGGTGTCAGCTTAGAGTCAGACTGAAGGGGGATCTGGGAAAGCAGCTTGAAGGTTTGTTTTTTAAGTTGCCTTTATACACTGCACATGATCTGCATCATGCCACAGACTGTTGTAATCATCACTACCACCTCCCTTCCATCATCATCAACATCAACATCACTATCACATCTACTCTACCATCATCTTCATCATCCCATCGTCATAGCCAGCACTCCATCATCACCATCACCTTCACTTCACCACCACTGTTGTCATCATTATTCTGTTGTCATTCACCATCTTCACTCCATCGTCATTGTCACCATTACTCCACCTTCATCATTTCTTCATCATCACCAACCATCACCATAGCCTCAACTTCATCATCACCATCACCATCATCACCATAGCTTGTGCTCCACCATCATCATCACCATCACTACCATCACCATAGCCTCAACTCCAACACCATTATCATCACCATCATTACCACCATCATCATAGTCTCAACTCCACCATCAGCAGCAGCAGCATCACCATCATCATCATCACCAATATCACCTTCATACCACTACCATCATTATCATTACCACCAATCATCATCTTACAACCAACCCACAACTGTCACCATTATCACCTTCTCACCACCATCATCCCCTCCGCACTGTATCATTCCCCTTACCACCACCATTATCAGTTATATACAATGCAGGTAGTCATAGGTGACTTCGGGTGAATCTTGAAAACATACCACACCACACACACATACACACACACACACACACACACACACACACACACACACGCACACGCACACGCACACGCACACGCACACACACACACACACACACACACACACACAAGAATGCAGATGAAGAACAGTATCAGAAACCAGCCATCACTGAGGATCCCCACTAACAACCCCACAGAGGCCTAACAGACATGGAAACAGTTGGGCCACATGTAAGAGGCTAAGCCAGGTGGGCACCGAGACTGTAAGGCAGCAAGAACTGGAGTTGACTGTCTGCAGCATCTGGCCTGCTGAATGGCACATTGCAGACTTTCAGAAAGTCATCTGAACAGGGGAGGACGCGTGACCATCAGCTCATGGTGAGTATGGACAGAGAAGGCTGGGCTGAATGGCCGTGCCCCAGTCAGGCTACCCGCAGTCTTACTCCTTAAACTGGTGGGAGGCCACCTCAGAATAAGCAAAATGAGATGCAGGGAAGAAAAGAGTCATGTTCTCGGTAGGGTGGATGGAGCCTGGACAGTGGCTCACATCTATAATTCCAGCACATTGGGAGAAGGCGATGGAGCCCAAAGGATGTCCTTGAGTTCAAGGGTAGCCTGGCTCAAGAGTAAGGTTCTGCCTCAAAACAAAAGGAAAAGAAGTAAAGGAACGCGGTCTTGTGGGCTGAGGCCAGGAGACCCTGCAAAGGCCTGTGCTGAGGAGCACAGCCTGATGAGTAATGATGAGAACGATTGCCTCACCTGAGAAGGAGCTCAAGCCTCCTTTCTCTCCACATTAGTTAGAGGTGGTGCAGACCGAAAGCCAGAACAGCCACCAACCAGTCTGCGAGGGAACATATGTCCTGAACCACAGGGAGATCTCCAGAGCCAGATCTTCCATCCAGCGAGATCTCCCTGGTCCCCAGTTTCCCATCAATAGCCCATGAATAGGATTTAAGTTTCTTGCTTCTCTGGGAAGGCTATACAGAATGTATCAAATCCTATGGTCCTGTTCAGTGACAGGGGAAATACATGTGCCTATGTGAGCTCTGATGCCTGCTGGACCTTCTGTGTCTTGTCAGTATCCTTTGTCCATCTTCATCCATCCTCCGGTGTGAACTTGGGGCTGTGGGAACTACAAAGATGTTCTTTGTCTAGGGGGTGGTGTTCTTAGAGGGAGGGAGTGTAAGAGTATCCCTCTGTGTGCAGGGGTGTATATATAGGTTAGTGTGTGAGAATACGCGTCTTGTGTGTGCATGTAGGTTGTTGCACTTCCATGCCTAGGCACTCCCAGCGTGGGAGTGTGTCTGTGTGTGCCTGGGCAGGCAGGTGTGAGTTCTGCACACCTGTAGGTGGGTGTATGTAAATGTGAGGGTGTGGCAACAAGGAAAGAGATGCCTGCCTTTAGCTGCAGCCCCGGATTCGAGTCCTTTAAGAGGAACCCAGCCAGGGTAGGGCACTAAGCCAAGAGAAGCATTTGACCAATGCTGTCTGGCAGAGAATGAGGAAGAGGTCACAGGTCCTCGGCTCCATCACTCTGGGGCTGAAATAGGTCAGCAGAGAAACCTTTGCTCCATAAACTTGTAAATCAAAAGATCACTGGTTTGAACAGATGGTTGTGTGCTCAGGAGTTTAATTTCCAACAGAAGGCAGGCAGGTTTCTGCGAGTTCAAGACCAGCCTGGTCAATAGAGAGAAAGTTCAGGAAGAGTCAGATTGTGATCTGATTTAGGAGGGTCTTAAGAGAGCAGCCGGACCCCATTGTGAAGGAGAGGACAAGAAGGCAGAGAGAGAAACATCCCAGGTACCTCAACATGTGCCCAGCAGGGCTGACAGGGAGCTCACTCCCGGCTTTACTGACCTCAGAGAATAACCAGTCCTCCTGACCTAATTCTAGAGAAGACCTTTAGCCTTTCTCCTCCATGACCTCAGGGTACCGCCCACTTCTCCTACTGCTGCTTCCAGAGCTCTGGGAATACTCTAGATGCTTCTCTACAGGGGAATTGTGGTAAGGGCCCTCCTTTATTCATGTACGTCTCCAGGACCTCTCCAGGATGCCGGGGCTCCACTTTAGCCCTTCCTGGCTTTTAGGGGTTATGGACATTTTGGAGGTTCGACATGCTTTTATCCCCATCACCTGTAACTCATCCGCTCTGTGGATTGCTTGAGGAAGGCCTGGCCCCACTAGGACAACCAGCACAACTAGGAATGGGAGAGACTCCAAAGTCAGTTGCAGTAACCTATAGCCATTCACACCCCACCCACCGGACCTGTATTACTGCAGATGTGCCCAGGTTCCCCCATCTGTACCCCTCTCTCATCAAGTATAGAATTTAAGTTCTAGACTGAGCCTTGATCACTCACCGAGTTTCTACAAACAGTGCAGGTGGTCAAGGGACCACATCTGTTACACATGTTGGGGGCCAGAGCATGCCACAGTGCTGCCTCATTTAGAGCTATTCTACAGAAAGAACATCCACAGGGTGTTCCTCTATTCCCACAGCCCTTCGCTGCACCTGAATATGGTAGGTGGAACACCGCGGGGTCCGGAGAATAAGAATAGGAAGTAAGTCCCAGACAAGAGAAAGAAACCAAGGAGATACTGCATTTCCAGAGTGTGTTATAGCCCACGCTTGCCTTAACCTCAGTACATAGTTGACAGTGACTTTGAATTTCTGGTTTTTCCACCTCCGCTTCTGAGTGCTGGGTGACAGTCCTATACAACCAAACCTGACTTACTGGGTACTAGAGATCAAACGTGGGAGCACAAATTCCAGGCGAGCATACTACCAGCTGAGCTACATCTCAGTCCTTCTTGGGACTTTTATTAGAGATATGATCTAAAGCAAGACAAAGAGGCTGGCCCTCTGGGAACAGGGAAAGAGAGACAAGCTCTAGAAGTGAGCTGCAGAGGGAAGAAGGGATTCAGAGAGATGCCCGGGTCTCTGTTTCTGCCATTGGGTACTGCTCCCATGAGTAAGGTATGAACGACTATAGGATACCAAGTATTAAGTGCTGAGTCCTCCTGTTCCTGGCTGTTACTGTGCATACAGGACAGTCATTAGCAGGATGAGGCCTGCTGCAGACAATCCCACACAGGGGTGAGTTATAGGTACATGGGTTTGCTCCTCATTCTCTGACTCAGTTTACCATCTGTGTCCTCATGTTTGTTGGGTCCCTGGTGCTCTTGGCTGATGGGAGGATATTCCAGACAGCAGACCCAGCTCTATCTAAATCTAAGATGGTTGATTTCTGTGGTTCAGAAGCCAGGCTACAGCCTTGTGTCTCTTCTGCAGAACTCTAACACCTTCTCCTGTTCATTCTCCCTTTACCAGGCAAGGGAATGGGGTAGCACAAACATGGACCCACAGAGCACAGCTTGGGCAGCACAGGCTGCTGCTTAAACTATTCTGTACGTTTGGCCTCAATACTGTAATGAGCCTGGTGACAGGAATGTTCTTATCTCTGATCTTTGTCCTCTGACTGCTGGAAAGCCAAGCCTTGTGTTCTAGGGCAGGGCATCCTGGCTACCTCCCATCTCCATCTGAGATGCCTACCCAGGAAATCAGTGGGTAATGAAGGAGTTTTGGATGGCTGAGAAGCTACATTGATGCTGTCTTTAGCTCAGGGTTAGGGTTACCAGGTACCAGGAATCTGTCTCTAGCATCTGCTGGCTCTTCCTGCCCCTGGATCTATGAATCCATGTCCTCTGCTTATGTCTGGGAGCCCTAAGACATGCAGACTCAGCGGAGACAATATCGCCCCCAAGAGGGGAAACAACTTCTTGGTGGAGAGGCAACACCAATGAAATAAACAAACCCCTCCCCTTTCCATCTATAAAACATGCTCTGTGCTCAATGTAGAAAAGGCATACAACTGCAGGATTTAAATCCGGTGGGACAAATGGCTAGGAAAAAGTTTCTGCAAAGTGTCCTTCCAGGAGTAACGATGAAAGAAGACAGAGAAGCATCGGCCTAATGCCACCTTGGGTCCATCTTCAGTGACTGTCACCTGATATGCATGCTGGTATGTGTCCCCCCCCAGCTGTCTGCTCAAGATCCTGTGCACAACATGGACCACATGGCTCTCCTCAGCAACCTTGACTGCTCTGTCCCCAGAAGGCACAGTGCCCACTGCCAGGCCCAATGCCTGATGGGAAGGGCAGGCCCACACAAATATGGTCCAGAGAACCATACCAGCAAAACCTGAGGCCTGGGTCTTTTGGGCCTTTTGCTGACAAAGGTGCCAACTTTTGAGTGAGTCCTAACATCCGAAACCAGGCCTTGGAGGACAAGGATTAGTCTCTGTCCACATTACGCATGAGGTGGAGGAATGAAGAAGGATCTCTAAATGATGCTGAGTGCTCAGCCCATGATTTTCCTCAGGCATCCTACTGACATCTCTGAACTGTCCTGTCTGCCCAGTGTCTGCTTCTAAGCATGTGGGCCCAATTCATAGCCAGGGCAGGGCTGAGCCAGACAGGAGTTTTAGAATGTATTTTCTCAAAATACCTCATGCCCAGGGAAATCATGGGATCCCAGCACTCCTCAGACTAAGGTACAAGGATAGCCTGAACTACATAACGCAACTCTGCATCGGAGCGGGGTGGGTGGGGGGTGGGTGGGTGGGGAGTCAGATGTGGTAGCAAACACTTGTAATACAGGATGGACATCTGTGAGGTCAGGGTGTGGTGGGAGACAGAGTGAGGAGAAGACAGCAGGGGCTGGAGGAGGGAGGGTTTAGATTTCACACTCAAGCCTCAGACAGGAAAGGGTAAGAAACTAAACTCGTAAAGCACAGAGCTTGGCTTTCCTAGCAAAGACCCATGGCTAGAGGACCCCCAAAACACACAAGGAGGGAGCGAAGCATCTGCCGGGGGCCCCATAGGTCAAACGGATGGCCTTAAATCAATTCCTAAAGTTTTCTGGCGAGTTCCCCGAAGGAACAGGGAAGTAGCAGCACAAGCCTCCATCCTCCACTGCTCTGAAGGCCTCTCCCTGCCTCCCTACTTTCCCTGGGGATGGATCTGAGAAAGGATGTGGAGCCTGCCAGGAAAACATGGGGTCAGCACACATTTGCGGAATACGCATGACTATGTCATTTCATGGGGTGAGACCGTGGGTCTTAAGTGACTAACAAGAATGTGGCAGAGTCAGAATTTGAATGTGGCCTATCCAAATTTAATTTCTATCCCCATGTGACAAAAGGACCATAAAGAGCCTACTTCTACTGCCTTTGCCCAAAGACATCTGTAAGATCCCACTCAGTGGTGTGTGTGTGTGTGTGTGTGTGTGTGTGTGTGTGTGTGTGTGCATGTGTATGTCTACCCTAAGCTCAGCCATCGTGGTCCTCCTTGCCGCAGGACAGGGGGCTTTTTGAAAGCAATTTCAAATGCCAACATCAATGCTCAATTGTCCGTGAGTTGACTCCCACCCCCACCCCCACAGCCGAGAGCTCAGAAGTTTCTACACACACCAAAAACAACAACAAGAAGAAAAGCAACATAAAAGAACAAATTTGCTCCACCCTTCAGGCTGGCGGTTGGAAGCCAGAAGCCCCAGTCCTTGATTTTACTTTGAAGCAGGATGGAGAATAAGAAAACAGGCCCTTTGGAGCCAAGTCAGGGCCACGGGGTCTTAGAGCATCCCCACCTCCTGTCTGCATCCCTTATTCCCTTCCTTCGTCCTCCTATTCTCGGCCTGGCCTTTCAATGCTCTCTGCTCACCCTCCCCAGCTGCTCACATTTCTAGGCCTTGGGAAAAAGCCCATACTTCAAAGAAAGATATTGGAGCTCAGCCTCCTCCCAACCATGACAGACCCTGTCCTGTACCAGGAGCTGTCCCTGGGAGCTGGCCTACCGAGGAACATCGCTAGAAGCTTCACCAGAAGTGATGGGTTTGCTGCTTGTGTTCTGGGGTTGAGGGCAAGAAGATTAGGAATTACCATTGGGGCAGGAATTAGACCAGAGCTGGACGGCTAGGGAAGGGGGCCTGCAGCAGAGCATAGGAGGGAGGGGAGAGAAGGGCCATATAATTCTGTAACCCCTGCCTACAGCAGAGGGACAGGATGTACCACAGTCCATGGGGGTGGGGTGGGGAGAGGAGCAGCACTGGGTCAGGAAGGCTTGACACTTTAAGCACAGGTCTTCCAGGCCCAACCCTCTCTCACTTTCTGCCTCTGACAGGCTCCCTAAACCCGTCCCACTGCCCTGTTGGCTGCATGGCTTGCTATTTTTCAACTCTGTCTGAACCCAGGACATGGGACAAAAGCCTAGTTTATTTGCTTGCATCCACCAGCCTTCCTGATGCTCAAGCAAGAGTTTCCACCAGGCCCCCGCCCAAGTGCATCAACCCACCTCTGTCCTGAAACCTGGAACTCCACAGCTAGCTTGGAGGTTACCTGGTTACTTTCTTCCTTAGCTGGGTTTCCACTCTGCCCCAGGGGTCAGATCTTTCAAGCCACAGACAGACAAACAGACAGACAGACATGGACAGACACAGACAGACAGACAGACAGACACACATGCAAATGCACTGCTTTAACCAGGACAGAGGGCTAACATTTCTAGGCATGCATGTGGCTCCAGCTCAGAGGGACAGGCTCTGACAGCCCTCTCCCTGCAGGTGTCTGTCCGTCTGCAGCTGTTTCTGAGTGTACTTGGCATGAGTCGTGCTCGGTTCCTCTGCAGGCTTTGCCTGATTCCTGCTCTCTCTCTCTCTCTCTCTCTCTCTCTCTCTCTCTCTCTCTCTCTCTCAATCTCTCTCTCTTTCGATGATGTCTGGACTCCTTTCCCTGGAACCCAACGCTTCTGTCCTTTGTGCTCTCTGTGGGGAAGGTGGGGAGCAAGGCACTGCCCTCCTCCTGGGAGCTGTCTGCTGGTCTCGGTCTCAATTCTTGCTCAGGCCAGCCTTAGAAGCAGGGCAGGGCTGAGTGAGAGACAGAGGACTACCAACATGGGCATGGCTAACACCGGCTTACATACTGCTTTATCATGGCATTCTCAGCAACCCGAGTGGGCACACAGAGTCCTCCTGATCTTGGTTAGATCTGCCTGAGGCCAGGATAGGGTCCCTGCAACCATGCCTCCCTCCCCTCCTCCACGGCACTCCATCGCTGCCCCCCCCCCTGTCTCCACCCCACCCGTCCAGGAACCAAGCTCCTGAAGACCCCAGAATAGTCACCCAGACCTCAGCACCGTCCTAGCCAGGCCTGGCATGTGCTAACACGCAACAGCATGGTCTAGCGGCAAAGTTCTGCATTCAAGGATTGCCTTTGTAGGAGACTGAGGTCTCTTTCTCCAGCTTCCAAGCCTAACCCAGACCGGTCTGAAGCCTCACCAGGACCCGCTCTCCTCCCTCCCCATCAGTTTCTCCCCTTCCCCCACTCTATCAAAACACAATATAGAAGGAAGGATGGAATAGAGAAGGCATCCACAGGAGTCTATAGGATGGAGGAAGTCCGCAAGTGAGGCAGGAAAAGAGGCAAAGTTCCCCTGTTCCCCCAGGTGCGCACATCCCTGCGCCCATCTCCCGCGGACACCCAGCGTCGCCAAGACGCAGCAGCAGCGACAGCCACTCACCTGGGCAAGGCGGCATCTACCCGTGGCGGGGAGGCTCCAAGGCCGGCTCCGCAGGGCGCCCGGGCTCCTTGGCTCGGCCACGCATCCTTCCTGGCCGGAGACAGGCTCACGCTAAGCGCTCCAGCTGCAGCGATCCAGCGAAGGCAGGCAGATGGTGGCCTCGGACCATCCACGCGGGGAGAGCCCTGAGCAGCTTATTCAGTTATATCCATGGCATTTAGCAAGAAGAAGGGGCGGGAGGGGGAGTACAACTTGTGCTCTTCTCTTCCAGATTTTAAAAAAATAAGGGGGAAAAAGGATAAAAAAAGATAATCCCTTCTAGGAAGATGAGGGTAGGATTTTCCTTGTTGAAGAACCCCCCTGGCATCCCCAGGAACCTGCAGCCTCTTGGAATGTGGGATGTCTTCAAGTTCAGACCAGTCTGTCGTGTGTGTGTGTGTGTGTGTGTGTGTGTGTGAGCAAGGCACTCACACCCACAGGCACACACACACATACACTCCCCCGCACTCCCCGCATGCACACCACTGGCCCCCCCCACGCGTGCGCGCAAAGCGCTCTCTCTCTCTCTCTCTCTCTCTCTCTCACACACACACACACACACACACACACACACACACACACGCAGCGGTCGCACGCACGGATCTGTGAGGATGCTGTGCGGGTTATGCAGGCAGCTGCGGCCAGCGGTGCAGACAGCCTTAGAAACCCAAGGCGCCCCAGGACTCCGAGGCAGAGCGAAGCGCTCTGTCCCCGCCGGGCTCTCCAGCACTGCAGCCCCCAGTGGCCGCTGGCGGAGCTGCAGTAGCTCCGGACCCCAGATCCTGCTTCAGCCGGGATCCACAGCCCCGGAGGATCCTCGGTTCTAGCAGCGTTGGTTCGGAGTAAATGGGTTGGAACTGCAGCCCAGCGGGGCCGCGAGCCCTGAGAACCCCGAGGACCCGCTTGATCCGCCGCGCAGTGACACGACAGCTCCTGCGCACGGTTATCCCCGCGGCCAGGTCGAGTCCGTACTGCCGCCTCTCGTGCAGAGTACGCCTTGCACACAGCTACCAGCCCGCCGCCTGCTGGAGGAAAATTGGACCGCGTTGGCTCGGGGCTGCGGGTGGGGTTGGTGATGGGAGGATCGTGCCCACCCAGCCCTGAACCCAGCTAGGAGCCATCACTTTGGCTCCTATAGCAACCCGTGCTAGTTGCACACGACACACACGACAGACTTTTCCTGAACATTTCAAGACTGTCTAGGCGAATGGAAGCTCTTGTTTGACAGCCCAGCAGACCATCCTCCTCCACCCACCCTCACGTGACATAGTACGATTCCGAGGTTCTAGATTAAAGCGAAATGTCTAAGGCACGTGGTAGGTAGCAGAGTAATCACTCTGGGCTGGTCGTAGGCTTAGAATCACCAAACTAGTTCAGCAGAGTCTTAGTGGCCTCTGGGCTCTCAGTGGCCAGTTTCTGGGGAAGGTAAGCCTAGGGTTTGAAGTGCCGCCGTATATTTCCCTGTAGAGGACATGAACTGGGGAATGCCGATGTTGCTCCAGCTCTTAAAACCAAGGGCAAAGAGCATGCCTCGATTCATGTCTGCTTTCGCTTGTTCCGTGCACCTGTCCCAGATACCCACAGGGAGGCACATGTGTCATGTGGATTATGTCTCTGTGGTCCAACAGTGGCTCGGCTAGACAGGGCTGTACAGAAGAACCTGTCTCTTGCCTATCTGGGCACCCCAGCTGGGTGCATACCTACTGAGGCGCAAACAGCGAGGGAGGTCTCCTGCAGGGCAGGAAGGAAACTGTCAGATTGGTACGCCACAAAGACCCTTGGTGACAAGCTCTTCCCTGCAAAGATTCTGGGTAGCCTGACAGAAAGGAGGTATGGTTAGGATGCAGCTCAGGGTGTAAGGGGTGGGCTGGCCCTGGAAAGAGGGAAGGTGACTCCAGGAAAGAGGCAAGCAGGAGCAGTGGTAGAGGTGGGAAAGAGAGGAAGACATGAATTGCTGAACCTGAGAGAACATGAAGAAAAGAAGGGGACACAGGGGCAGGAAAGAGGCACCTGCTCAGAGCATTCCTCTTTGGTTACCTGGGTTTTGCATAGTGTCATAATTAAGAACTATATTACTATAATGAACATAATAATTTAAAAATGAAACTAAATAGAATAATTTTTAAGGTGGATAGAGTGGAGAGGGCATGCAGTCTGAGGTAATGTCTGAATTCTCCCGATGGGGCGGGGCTGAAGGCTAGACTACTCTAAGTAGACTCATCTATGAAAAGATGGCACTGGAAGAGCAAGGTTAGGCACAGGACCGGACAGAGCTGCATTGAGAAAAGGAAAGATGTTAGAAAGACAAAGACAGAATGGAAGGAAACAATAAAGAAACACTGGGTGTGGGACAGGGCACAGCTAAGACCTCGTTCCTGGAAGAAAGCCAACACAGCTACTCTAAAAGAGACAGAACCCAGGTCCTGAGTAATTTAAAGGATAATTCTATAGGGATTGCCTCAGCATGAACTGAGTTTGGGGACTGGACTTAGATGTCCTAGGAGTTTACTGTGGTTTTGAGATGTGTGATAGACACAGTGAGTCTCTCCCCTTACAGGGGTTGAATGTGTCTAAGACATTTCCAGCTGGAGGGACCTCTGAGCATCCTTGGAAGATGGGTGAGGTCCTGTATGTATGTAGGGAGATCAAGAGATAACCACTCTGCTGCCTATCTCTCTGCCCATGGGCCAAATGAAGACTTCTTGGGTCCTTGGGCGAACCCAAAAGGTTATATAAGAGTAGCTGCCTGGCTACCAACCACAGAGGTCAGCCAAGGGTAACTGAGGGTCATTCATTCTATGTATGTGGGAGGCGGAGGGGGCTGCACATAAGCCGTGTGTCAATAGATTCTTCTCTATGCCCACTCTTCTGAATAGCATGTGACAAACAGCTTCAAACCTCTGTCTTCTGTTTTCCTGGTCCTTTGCTGTGGCTAGACACCCCCCCCCCGCCCTGGAATCACCATGCTAAGTATATTAATATATTTTTAGCCTCTTTGTACTTTGTTTTCAAAGCTAAGATACTGAGATGCATATCCAGAAACGACTGCCCAGAGAATGCCCACTGGACAGACACTTTTAGATACATACAAGCATTCTTCTCCATTTCTGGGTGGTGGAGGATGGCTTGTGCTACATGCTGAACTTTAAGACTGTCCTCCACTCTTTAGTAAGACTCCAAACCCACTGTGGAGAAGGGTCAGGCTCGTTCCCACCCAGCAGCCACTGCTCTCCTGGGATGCCTCACTCACTTGTCCGCATGTCTGCATCTCTTGGCTTTCTGGCTGGGATGGAAGCACACTTCTCTCATGTTGTGCTAACCTCTCCTAGGATGACACAAACATCTGCTCATTCCAGATGAGCAACGATGACAGAAAGAAGCACAGTTTCACCAAAGGCCAATGCCTTGAGACCAGTGACTTCATGAGTTTTTTCAGCATGAACCACATCACTGAAAAGTCTCGCCCGTCATGGATGATGAACTCATGACAGCTGTGCCATAGAGCAGCCTCTTCAATTAATCATCTACTTCCTGTATACTCGGGCATCTCCGGCAAACCACTTGCAGTTGACTGGAGATCAAGGAGATACCTTGGTCTAGTGACCTTCCCCTCTTTCTAGTAGGGGAAGCCAGTGGTTCTTTTATTAGAGTATAAACTTGGCTATCTCTGCACTAATCTGTTTGCGCTACTGGGCAAAGTTAGTATCATGCCATACCTGGGATAGTGTCATACAGCAGCTAGAATACTGTGGGCCTTGTGGCTGGCTCTCCTCACACTTACTAAGAATCTTATGGGGTCCCCCAGTAGGAGCAGGAGGGCTTAGGTAGTTAGACACTAACAGGCTTGGAAGACACTGTGGTGAGTCTTCCTACCCCAGTAGTTACGAGGCCATGAAACCTAGGAAGAGCTGACACTGCAGAGCTTTAATTGCTGATTCAAAGAAAGGGACCCTAGTCCTTTGTCTGAACCAGGAAGAAGTAATGATATCCTGAACCGACCAGGAGACCCCTAATATCTAAATGTGACTCCAGAAGCACAAAATTTTATGATTTTACTGCACACCATGTTATCTCCTGATCAAGAACAAGGATCTAGCATTGTCCCCCTCCTGCAAGAGTGAATCCAAACCGACCTGTCAATGACAGGAAAGTGAAACACCCCTCAGGAGAAGCTGCTTTATCACAGAGATGTGAGAAATGTTATAAAGCCCACCTAAAGAATAGGCCAACACAGTAGCCCAGCATCTATGCTCACCCTGAGAGCATACTTGGCTCTACTCTGAATAATCTTCTATGCGGCACACCATGACTTGTCTGAATTCTTTCAAAGGAGATCATAAGGACCAGGAAGCCAAGGGAGGGGCATAGCAAAATCACAGTGGCAAATGTTGAAAAGGCCTTTCAGTGACCAAGAAAGTGGGCTTGGGTCCTGACAGGACATATGATAGAGGAGTGCCCCTATTTGTTATGTTCCCTTAGTATGAAAAAGAGAGGTGGCTGACTCAAAATGCAGGAAGGGGTTCAGGTTAGCTAGGAGGACAGATGCTCAGGGCTATGGAATCACAGGGAAGAGGACTGTCAAGCCCTGAGGATGCTCTGTAAAGGGACAATGAAGCCTAGAATCCCAGAAGCTGCGGATGCTCCCCTGAGCCTCAGTTCACAGGCCTGGAAAATGACTGTGGGCCAGGGGAGCAAGAGGGCTGCTGGTACCCAGGCGTTGGTGAGATGGCTCAGTCAATAAAGTGCTTATGAGATCCAAGTTCAAGCCACAGTATCCACATTTGAAAATCTAGGCATGATGGCCCACACTTGTAGTCCCAGCATTGGGGAGGTGGCGATGGGTGGATCCCTGGGATTCCCTGGCCACCTAAACCAGGCTACTTGGAGAGTTCCAGACCAGTGACAGACTCTGTCTGGAGGAGGAAGGAAGGAAGGAAGGAAGGAAGGAAGGAAGGAAGGAAGGAAGGAAGGAAGGAAGGAAGTGGGCAGCTCCTGAAGAATAATGCCAAGGTAGTCTTCTGGTCTCTGCATACATAGGCACACACATCATGTACAATCACATATACATGCACACCATACAGAGAGATCTTGGATCACAGTTATGAACGCCTCTGGGGTCTCTCTCCACAGTCCATGGACTGGGAGTTGGATTCTTGTCCTTCATTCTTAGCATCCCTTTCAAGAAGCAAACCCATCTTATCTCACACACCCGTAAGTGAATACCTGTGGCTGTAAGAGCTGAGGCCCAGGCCTTAGCTTTTTGGGCATGCAGACTGAGCCCTTCCTACTCTCTAAGCATCTTTTATCCTTCTTCCTTTCCCAATTGTATAGTAAGAAGCAGCCAGAATAAATTCTGATTAGTATGCATATGTATTCCTCAATTCCATAACAGAATGACTAATACCACCTCCAGCCATTAGCCTGAGTTTGTTTTCTAAATCCAGTTTGCTTTTCATCTTGCAGCTCTGTGTTTACCTCTCTCTCTCCACCTAGAGCCCAGCGGTCTCCCTCTGCTGCTTCTGTCCCCAGTCCTGGACCGGAGCTAACGAAAGCGCTCTGACCATCCTGAAGCATCCTGAGAAATCAGCAGACACATCTTCACAGAGGTTGGTTGACACACCACTGAGCCCTTTGCTAAATTGTGTGGAGGAGTCAGGGAAGTAGAAGGCAGTGTCTCTCCCTAGAAAGGGGAAAACACACCAATGCTGGCACTGCTGTTTGCCATCGACAACGGGCATCTCAGGGTACCCCTGTCCCCAGCTTGGCACAACGGTTCCCTGAAATAGATCATCTCCAGTTTTCAAGCAAAAACACTGGGTTCTAGGAAAGCAACACAACAACTTTGAGAGATTAGAGCCGTTGACCGATGTTTCTCTTCTCTTTAAAAAATATTTTATTTTGTGTCTATAAAATTTTGTCTACATGTATGTCTGTGTATCGTGTGTGTGCAATATCCACAGAGGCCAGAAGAGGGTGTCAGATCCCCTACAACTGGAATAATAAAAAGGTTGCAATCCACCATCTTAGTGCTGGGAATGGAACCCAGGTCCTCTTCGAGAGCAGACAGTGCTCTTAAAATCCCTGAGCCATCTATCCAGCTTTAATGGATAGATTTCAAACTAAGAGTCCTGGCTCCATGTCCCAAGCTCCATCATGTGTGCATGGCGGCCTTTCTAGTTAGAGTCTTGATGTGCTTAGCAGGAAGCTCCTGGTACAGCCTGAAGAGTTCTTAATGCTGGACAAATAGAAACCTGGGGTGGCCAGAGACACTTCCCAGGGGCTCTTCACACCATATAGCTACACAAGCAGATGAACTCAGAGTATTCTAGAATTCAGGATGGTGTAAAAATTACTTTAGAAGGAACACAATAGTTGCCCAGATCCTGATTTCTGCTGTGACCTTGGACAAATGTTTCTCTCTCTAGGTCTCAGTTTCTATATCTCTAAAATGAGTGTCAGGAGTCTCCAAGATCCAACAAAGAGCAGCAAAGAAAACAGCCACTCAAAAGACTTGTTGTTAGCTCAGTTGGTCTCAAGCTTACTGTTTAATCTAGAGGACTCAAGTCTGGTATTAAAAGGCTGCATTGTAGCATGTGTTGGTGATCCCAGTATTGGGAAGTGAATCCAGACCTGTAGCTCACTGCCCAGCCACCTTGCCTACTCTACAAGCTCTAGGCTAGCAAGGGATTCCCTGAGAATGAAGCAGGTGATGTCACCTACATTATAGATACAGAAAATCAGACAGAGAGAAGCTGAATAGGTGTCTAGGTCAAGGAGGTGACAGGGAGCAAAGCCTCAATTTAATAGTTCTGGTTTAGAAGTGTGAAGTGTGTGTGTGTGTGTGTGATGTCGGTATACATAAGCTAAGGCATAGCCTCAGGACTGTGTGGCAAATTCCTTACCCGTGGAACCATCTTGCCAGCCCTAAAATTATAATCTTAATTCGGGAGCCTACACTAAACCTGCCTGCCCCTAACAGTTCAGACTCCACAGTGGACAGAGCAAATTCTCCACCCTCAGTTTCTGTCCCTACCCCCGCCTCTCTCTGCTTTCATTTATGGCGTGTTTGGAACATATAGTCGTAATTGTGTGGTTTGTTTTATAATCCAGTCAACTGTGGAAGCACAGCCATCGTCATTTATGTCCCTGTCTCGGCATTGTTCCTCCGGGAGATTTATTGCAGTAGGAACTGTGAGTGGCTACAAGATTCTTGCCATTCCTTAATCAAGCCCTTGGTTTCTCTTTCAAAGGAACTCGGAGAACTGAGCAGGAACCAAACCCTGCCTGGTCCCGCGTGGGACAACACTGCAGGTTAGTCTAATGCAATTCCCTTGGTGTTTGTGAAAAATGGAAGACATGGACATCATACACTCTGGCAGTGCTGACCAGCTATGTATCTGAACCGTCCCAGCACAAAGCTAGTGCATTTGGCAGAAGAATTCTTCCTTCCCAGTGCAGAAAGTACTTCCAAGCAGATAAAATCTCAAGGGAAGGAGCTGGAGAGTTGGCTCTGCCATCAAGAGGCTCATTGCTCTCACAGGGACTTGGGTTCAATTCCCAGCAATCACAAGGTGGCCTGTTATAGAAATTATTTAATCCAGATCAAGAGTCTCTACTCAGGTTTTGACCCTTTAGTTCCCAGATAAAACACACACACAGCCTTTATATTTGCAATAAACCTTAAACAGCACAAGAGCTGGGTGGATACCTACTTTCTATGCTATTAGAATCTACTTTCCTATTAATAGCCCTGAATTATTACTTACTATTTATTATGTTTCATCTGGGCTGCTCTTAACTTCAATTGACCAGCCCTCAGGGCCATGTTTTTATGGCTCACCTAACCCATGGCAACTTCTCCTTCCTCAAGTCTGTGAAACCCAAACCCTGCCTATGTCTCTTCTGCCCAGATATTGCCTGTTAACATCTTTATTTACCAATCAGGAATAACTTGAAGGCAGGGGCACTTAGGGCTATGTGTGGACTCTATCCTCTCTGAGGCAACCAGTTTGGGGGCCCAATATTAGCATTAGAATAAACACAGCATCAGGCCAACCTACTCCAGTGGCTCCCAACCACCTGTAACCTTGGTTCCAGGGGAGCCAACGTCTTCTTCCATCTTCCTGGGAGCATGTCTGGTATACCTACCTACACCCTGGCAAAACAGCCATATATGTAAGATAAAACTAAAAAAAAAAATCATCTCAAGGGGATGATGATGGCAAGTGAAGAGTTTTTGAGGGACTCGTGGCATTTTGATAAGGAGAAAAATAAGGGAGTTGGAAGTCCAGGTGGGGAGAAGTCAAGGCCAAAAGTTGGGATAGTTAGGGAGATCCAAGGGGCTCATGGTATGCCCAGGTGACAGGCCAGAAGGTTTGTTGGTTAAGGACGTGAATTCTGGAAAGGGACTCTCTCTGGGTTTCAGTTAAAGAGTCCAGCCTCCCACCTGTAAAGGATGGTATTTAAGTAAGTTAAGGAACCACCCACTTTTCCAAACATAAACAGACTAACAAGTGTGAACATGCCCAGGGGTGGATGGGAGTATTGAACGGCACAAATGCCTCCAGAGTGTACTACACTGTGCACGTTCACTGCTTGAAGAGAACCTACAGAGCAAATCTATGTTACAAAGGAGATGCACCAGAGCAGCTTATATAACATGACCCAAACCTGTAATTCTGGCACATGGGAGGCAGAGGCAGGAGGATCAAAAGATTAAGGTCATCCTTGGGTATATAAGGAGTTCAAGCTCAGCCTGAGCTACAAGAAGCTCTGCCTCAGAAACACAAAACTTAGTATCTGGTATAATCTAAGTACCAAGTACTGAGTGCACAGACTCCCTGAGACCCCACATGTCTTCCTTGACATTGTTACTTATCAAGGAGACTGGTCCTGCGGTTCAAGAACAGGGCTTTGGGCAAGTGAGAAGCAGAAAGAAACACAAGGGAGACTCAGACAGGGATACAGCTATGTTCCTGCATTCTAGTTACCCATGGGTCTGACTGGTACATGCAAGCCTGGCCTGCCACTCATCGGAAGCTCATGTGTGAGCTGCACTTGACCAGCTCAGCTGCTGGCTTGCAGGATGGTCAAACGGCAAACGTGAAACGAGGGAGATAATCTTTGATTAAAGTGCCTGATGTGCTCCTGAGTTCAGGCTCCCCAGAACCCCTATAAAAGCGGTGTGCATCTATAACCATAGCACCAGGAGGCCAGAAACAGGCGGCTCTCCAAAGCTCATTGGCCATTCAGTCTAGCCTATCGATCAGATCACCGAGCTCTCAGTCCAGGGAGAGACCCAGTCTCAAAAAAGAAGTATGGAGATCAATAGAGGAAACTCGTGTGCTGTTGGCCTTCACACACGGGATCTCATACACAGGGAGGCCCTCACATGTATGCACACCCGACAAACAAAAAAAAATTTTGTATTAAAAAAAAACAAACAAAGACACCCCCACCCCCACCCCAAAAAAGTAGTGAGCATGGCCTGGCTGATGAGTGGGTCTTGGAGGGAGGGGACTGGCCAGGTTGGATTGTGGGGTTCGGTCAAATTGGAGGTCACTTACCAGTAGCCTTTTAAGAGAGCACATTTCTGCTATTGTTCGGGTAGGGGAACCAGATTGCTAGTGGTTGGGACTTTGTGGGAGGTGAGGAAGCAGAGGCAGTGGGTGTGTAATACTTTTTTGGGGATATCTAGCTGTGAGAAAGGGATGGGAGGAGGGATGGAAGCTCAAGAGAGATGAGTGACAAACAGGCTTTCTGGGGGGGGGGGGAATCTTAGTCAGCTCAAATAAAGCAGCCAGTGTAGAGAGAATGAAACCATCTAGGGGGTTGGGTAGGGGCCTGAAGAAGGAAAAGGAGACTTTTCCCCAGCTAACAGCAGAAACGGACAGAGCATAAGAAGACACCAAATGAGAGTCTGGAGGTGGAGGGATGTGAATCTTCCAAGGCAAGACATATGAATAGAGGAAGTGGAGTTTGAAGCGGGAGTAGCCCCTCGATGGGGTGAGGTTGGCAGCCTGACAGAGGATTTACCCATGATTAAGGAAGGCTGGAGGTTTGTTGCTCACACTTTCTGTGAAGGGGATTCTAAGGGGTCACGGGACCAGTCCTGTGTGTTCAATCTGGACACATCAGGAGAACCAGCATAGGTGCTTTAGAATTTGACATCATCCAGGAGTAAAGATGCATCCCATGGGAGAGACCTGAATCTCCTGAAGTCTCTTGTGGGGATCTGGGTCAGTAGGTGACTGAAGACAAGCAGGGGTACTGGGCAGGTGTCAGTGACTTCATTCTGAATGCAGTCTGGGGGTTCAGTAGATGGTGACAGAGCTGACTCAATTCCCAGCACCGAAACAAAAAAGCAGTGTGTGGTGGTACATGAATCCCATTGCGGGGAAGGGGAACAGAAAGATTTCTGGGGGCTCACTGGCTATGCAGCCTGATCTACTTGGCCACCTCCAGTCCAGGAAGAGAGACCATGTCTCAAAAATAAAGGTGCATGATTCCTGAGGGATACTTCAGGTTGACTTGTGTTCTACACACACACACACACACACACACACACACACACACACACACACACACACACACACACACACAGAGAGAGAGAGAGAGAGGGGGGGGGGGAGGGAGAGGGAGAGAGAGATGGATGGACAGATGGACGGATGGACAAATGGATGGATGGACAGACAGACAGACACGTACCAAAGCAAAAGAAAACCCAGAGCCTAGGGTCTGCTGATTTTGGTGACTATTAAATACTGATGAGACTTGTTTCTGCTCTGTAATGCCATCCCTGTTCCTTACTGCCGTGGACAGTTTGGAGACACCCTTCAAAGCATCTCTTTCCTGTTGGATTCTTGCCACTTTCATTTACCTGCACATGTATGCAGGGTGCAGTGCAATAGGCTCAGCACACATGTGTTGTGGGAAATAAACCAATCAGGGCTGTTATCATTTTGTTTCCTGACATTTGTGTCCTCTCTTCATGTTGCCTTCAGACTCCTGCCTTCTAGCTCATTATGAAATGCACAGTAAGTGACTATGGGCTGTCTTCTTGCTGGGCCATAGATCCACACTACTCAACCTCCTGAGCCCTTTGGAGTCAGTCCATTTTGACTTTCTAGTGAACACTACTTATGTGAGAGCAGAAGACAGGAAGAGAATAGTGCCGTGTTTTAGTTTCCAGTGTCAGCTCCTGAATCTCACCCCAGCTTTCCCAGTGGACTACCCATGTCAGAGAGGATGGGATCCTGGGATATTGGTGACCACACTTCTCTGTTGACTGTGCCACCAGTCATGGAGTCCCGAAGCTTCCACTCTCTGAGTGACAGCTGTTAGTCAGCCATTTGTAATGCTTCCAGTTTATAAGCTCTTCCATTTTGGTTGAACGGTGACAGTTCCCAAAGCTACAGTCATTTGTTGTCCAGAACTAAAGCAATTTGTTTTTCTAGATTCTTCTTATACCCCCAACCTGATCATAGCTGATTCAGAGACAGCCTGACTCTAAGTATATACACTGGGCTATTCGTCAACTGTGAGGCATGGAATGGCCCCCATTCCTCTAAAACCTATAAAAAGAAATCCCCTTCCTCTGCCATGTGGGCCCAATCTCTCCCTAAATGTCCCACTGTGCTGTAGCCCACCTGCCAGCCTATGACATCAATAATGGTTCTAGCAAACCTCTTACCTGAAAGGAAAATTTGCCTCAGTGCTCCCTAGAATCCCAAATCTGAAAACCTTCCCCCTCTCTCTGATTTTAAACACTTGCCACATTTGATGTGAGTTCCTTGTTAAATTTCCTTCTAAGACAATTAGAGTGTTTTCTGCTTTCTAGAAAAGATGGCTTTGCCATGTAGCAGAGCCCAAGATGGGACTGAACACCTGGGTGGATGGAGATGGCTTAGGATGAAGGCCCTGGGAAGGATCACTGACCACTGGGATGGGCCACTGACCACAACTACAGGAGAGTAAAAGACTCCAAGTATGGAGCTCTGATGAGGCCCAAGAAGAACTCTCAAGCCCCTGGAAGACTCTCTGGGGTATCCAGCTATTCTCTCTCTCCCTCCCTCCCTCCCTCCCTCCCTCCCTCCCTCCCTCCCTCTCCCCCCTCCCTCCCTCCCTCTCTCTCTCCATCCCCCTCTCCTTCCCTCCTTTCTTCCCTCCCTCTCTCACTCTCCCTCCCTTCCTTCTTCTCTCCTCTCTCTCTCTTCCCCACCTCCCTTTGCATTGTATGTGTTCTGATGCACTGAAATCCAGAGGAAGATGTTGGACATCCTGGTCTAACACCAACCATGTCATTCCCTTGAGATGGGGTCTCTCATTTAACCCTCATGCCCAGCAAACCCAAGTGATACTCGTGTCTCTATTCCCCACAGCACTGGGGTTAGAGATATGCACACCATCACCCTCATATATTCCCACGAGTGCTGGGGGGACTTGAACTCAGGTCCTCATTCCTGTACAGCAGGTGCTCTTAACCCGCTGATCCTAATCCCTCATAGCTGATGCCTTCTAACAAACACCAGCTGCTGGCACTCAGCTACTACAAAATCTCTCAGACTTTGATAGAGGAATGTGGGCACACTGACTTTATTTGGAAGGTGATCTAGAGCACAGTGAAGAGAACGGAGCTGAGGTATACAGTCCAGGGGGGCAGCATGTAGCGGGGATCTTCAGGTAGAATGTCCTCCCACCGGAGACTCCTGGAATACGCCATTGTGTGCTTCAAGCTGCCCTCTAAAGAACAACCAGAAGTGATCAGCCACCTACTTGCTATCTGTCATTGACAGAAAACTTCTAGGGACATCGGGTTTCCAGCAGAATTGTCTCTGTGAGCAAGGAGACACCCTCCGGTATCAAGTATCTATGTTCTTAGCAGCAGCACAAACCTTCAAAGGCAAGCATTCAACACATCATAGCAACGCGATTATGGTGATTGACACAGATCTAACCTGAAGCCACCTCCTGTCCCCAAAATGGCATCAACAGGTTGCTGCTCTGTGCCGGTTAACTCTTGTCTTCCCTCTGTGATGGATTTCCAAGCACCAGCTGTATTGTGGACATGCGTGCCTGTCACTCCATGGACGCTTTTGATTAAACTAGTTCATTTATTTATTTTGTGCACATGTGTGTCCATGCATGTGGAGGCCAAATGTCTGCCTTGGGTGTCTTCCTTAGAAACTTTCCACTTTATTTTAAAAACCAAACATATTGCATTCTTATTTGTTGTATATGGGTGTGGGACGGTGGGGGTGCATGCTTTTCCAGAGTGTCTCACCTAGAGATCGGGGGACACTTGCAGGAACTGGTTCTTTCCTTCAGCTGTGGGGATCAAACTCAAGTTGTTCCCTTTGGCAGTCATCACCTTTACCCATGAGTCATCTGGACAGCCATTCTCCTTACTTTCTGGAAGGTGATCTCTCAGGGAACCCAGAGCTCACTGATCTGACGAGGCTGACAGCCACTGAGCCCCAGTCTCATCTCCATACCCCAGGACTCAGAGTGGAGCCATGTGTAGCCATGCCTGCTTCTCCACATGGTTCCTAGGGGGTTGAACCTGAGTCTTCAATGTTATGCAGCAAGCCCTTTACTGTCTGAGCCATCTCTCAAGGCCAGCGTTGGAGGCTTTTTGAAGACAGAACTCATACAGTTCCCTCAACTTGGGATCTGATATGGAAACTGATAACATATTGAGCATATCCATTGTGTGGTTCTAATGACGGAACTACGCATGGGGTGGCAGTTTGAGAGGTTTCTGATGACCCCACTCTGTCAGTCAGGTGGCACAATCAGGCATTCTAAACACATGGCAGGAGATTTATGTCCCCACCCGTTTCTGTGGCAGGTGCCTTTATCACACAGTGTGTATGATTCCTGAACCTCTTTCCAAGGGATTCATGTCTCAATATGATAATCTCCAAAGCCAGGATATTAGAAATTCAATTTTAAAAAGGAACTGTTTAGGGTGTCAGCAGCATGCTATGATAATTATCTGGGGATCCCCCCCCCAACTTAACAAGTAAGCTCATTTCCACCGCGTACAAAGAATGGGAAGATTATTTGTGTCTATGCTGCTCACCCACCCCAATCCCCACCCTACCCCCATCTCCCTTCCCCATCTTGCCAACACATGGGGAGCTACTCTGCTCTCCAGAGCATATGCCTGAATAAGCCTGATTGCTTTCCTGTATTTCTTTATAAAACTTTAAATATTCATCACGCTATCAAATTAAATGAGATTCTTTGCCTGTCATTCTTTTCAACACACTGAATTCTCTTCTCTGATACCTATCCTTGCACCATTTGAAGCCTCTGCATACTGATATTTAACTTGCAGCCATGCCCCATAAGATTGGCTTCCAATCAAATAAGAGAGATGGTCAGGAAGACAAGAGAGTGGGTGGGTCTTGTTGCCAGGACCAGGAAATCAGCAGGCAGGTAGGGGTGGCCAGGATAGGATAGCTAGACGAAGGAGAGTTGAAGATGAAATACCAGATGGGGCAATGGCACTAGAGAGTAGGTCAAAGGTGAAATAAAAACATCTCAGCAGGTCTACATTGGCCTCCCTTTCCTCTTCTCCGCCCAGTTTAAGGGAAGAGAATTAGCCAGTCCCACAGAGCTATTCCTGAATCAGACACAAGCAGCCAGATCAGATGTTATGTTGAAGGCTGTTCCTGCCCCTCAAGCCATTACATGTCTTTGTCCACCAGTGATGGATGCTTAACCACTATGGTGATATACTGGGCACCTCTAGGAGAAATTGGGAGGGAGTGGGAAAATGTGAATATGTAGATAGGCCTGAATATTCTATAGTGCGGCGTTAAATTTCAATGCAATTCATTATATTTTAATCTACTCTTCCTGTGAGGTCTCTTAACAAGGGAATCGATCAGCGAGCACAGTACTAATGTGCCAGGCAAAGGGGTCACCATCTCGGAACTGTGGTCATTTATAATCAGCCTGAAAGTAGGATAATGCTCTGTAGGAGATAGCCCAGAGCAGAGGAGGAGGGGGAGGCAGAACCATCGATACTGAGGTTCAGGTCGGGGCGCAGAAGGGTGTCTGCAGTGTCTGAGTGGAGTCTCACACTGCACTGCGGGCCTTCCAGCCCTGCTCCCGCATTGCGGGAAGTTCACCCCGCTGGTTCAGCACCACTCATCCTGGACAGAGCACGGTGCACGCTAGGGTGAGCTCTGAGGTTAAAGTCATCTGGGGCTCCCAGGGCAGCAAGCCTAGGTAATGTCCCAGTTGGAATAGCAGCTTGCAGAGTAGCAGTATCTAAGGCCCATCCTTCTCGGCTGCTGCTATTTTTTTCTGCAAGGGGTTTGTTTGTTCCACTGGTTCCGGAAGGACCCTTAGCATCCTGCTCGCCTATAAATCAGGCGCTTCAAAAACAGTAGATGCCTGTAGGTGTGCTGCAGCCCCGATTTTCAAATCTGACTGTCCATTAGAACAACTGTGGACTCCATAGGGATAAGATTGGGTTAGAGGACTGCGTGTTTTAACTGATCTCCTCCCTGGTTCTTCCACACCACCCAGAAAAGATATTTGAGAAATGTGGTATTGGAACACATCTCTGCCGTGACTTCTTTTCTATCTCCCCAGCAAGACTTCCCTCCCTTCACACCCCTCACCCTCACATCTGTCTCTCACAAGTGTGCACTCTCTCACATTTTTTACCCAGCATTCCTGTGCACAAATGACTCCTGTATTCCCTGAACTTGCAAGGAACCCATTATGTTCCAGACTCACCTTTAACTTTCTTCAGATGTGAACGATGTGTGAGGCCGGGGGTGTAGCCCAACTTGTAAAGTGCTTGCGTAGCATGCATGACACCCTGGGTACAGTCAAAATCTATAGAACTTGGCATGGTAGCACATGCCTGTGATTTCATTACTGGAGGAGGTAGAGGCAGGAATAAACAGAAGTTCAAGGTCCTCTTCACAAAGACCTCAAGGTCAGTCTGGGCTACACGAGATCCTGACAAAATACGCATCCCAAAACTACAAATATAGAAAACATATAAGACAGTGACTGTCAAGGAGATCCTCAGCCCTCAGCCCTCAGGGAAGACAGGCAGAGTAATACATGCCCAAGTATGAGTGTGAAACTGGGGACTAGGGAAGCAGGGTAGGCCCATGTGTTGTGGGTACACCATGGGGCAGATGGCTGCCACTCTTGGGGGATGGTGTCAGTCTTAAGAGAAGCTGGGGTTACTCATGCACAGCTTCCTTGGTGTCGCAGACAGCATTCCATCTATGTGGCATGTGGCACATTGCCACAGAGCCATCCTCATCCTGTCCATCCATCAGAGAACCTCAAGGGACACTCGGCTTGCTGGCAAATGCCCTCAATCTCCTTTCCTGCCTGTAGCTCTTTATTTCTTTTCCCTCCTCATTTCTCCTTACAAGATTGCCTCTTTTTCTCATTCTATCCCTCTACCCTGGTGAGCCCCTTCCATCCAGGAATTTCTCTTTCTGTATCTCCAACTGCAAGATGCCATTGGAGGTGTGGGTGATTCGAGTTGTTACTAAACCCTGAAGGGATGGAGTTGGCCAGTTTACCAAGAGGCAAGGTTGGACTACGTTAGGGTAACACCAGAGCTGACATGCTGCTGAGGCTCTAGAATCACCATGCTGCTGAGGCACCAGGTAATCATTGGTTGCTGTTCCCTCCCCAGAGGTTACCCATACAATGCCTCCTTCTTTCAGAAGCAGAGTCTGTCTATCCTCCAACTCCATAGTGTTCTTTCTCCTTGCCCAGACACCACTTAGCACCTCATTCCTGCTCTTCTCTAGATCCACCACTATTCCCAGTAGTGACTGATAAAGGAATTTCCACTCTGACCCTCCCAGCTAATCTCCTTCTCGCAGAGGTCACCTTGGTGGGGAACCTCTTCTATGCCTGTTGATATAAATTCCTCATTACTCCGGCTTTATTTTAATCCATGTATGTGAGTACAATGCAGAAGAATCCTTTCTTCATACCCTGGCATTTTTTCCCACCATAAATTTGATGGTATGAATCTATTCCCCAAATCTTGAGAACATTTTGTCAAGGACAGCCATGTGTATCAAATGTACATAGCATGTTCTCATTCCCACCATGTAAAGTTTGAATGGCTGTTTCTGCTGCTGCAGTTTCTTGTGTCAGCATCACACACACACACCAGCAGCATACCATCAGGGTCCCCTAGTCCTTATGTGACCCTGGATCAAGGCTCACTTTTGGTTCTCCTTCGGGGATTATCATGGAACATGGTTTTCACATCTGCTGGCTCCTTCCTCCTGCATTTAGGTCTTATTGTCAAATCAGTTTAATTGTTTTGATGTCTGATACTTCAAACAAGATATTTCACCTGCAGACAAATCTCTGTCCCCAGGACTTGAGCACCCTACTGCCACAGGCTTTTCTTGTTGGGCTCACCAAGACATGGTGGATTCTTTAGATGTATGGGTTGGACTGACTTAAAGCCAGTTTCATGCCCCCATTTCTATGCCATGACCTGGACCGGTGGGAATCTACTGGGTGAATTGGGACTGTTTCCATCACTGGCCCCAGTTCCTTCACAGCCTGGCTTCTGCTTCCTGTTTCTGGCTCTTTGGCTACTATATTTGGTTGTTATGATAACCATTCAAAGTGCAAGTGGTAGTATACAGGTATAGAACTTGAGGACCACAGAGATGGAATAACCTGCTCATAGTTGCTAGAGTTCCAAGACTATAATACAAACACTCTGCTTTCTTAATGCAGGAAAAAACATATTCAGCAATATGAGATTTTAGTTTTAAAGGAGGAGAAAGTTCTGGGTATTTGAAGGAAAGGGGCTCTTTCCCTACTGGTCCTTCTCAGGCAGATAGCTCTTGTTTTTCTTCATTTGGCCAAAGGAAGTCATCAGATTCAGAGGGTTTTAAATATGCATGGCATCCCTAGGCACTCACTTGCTGCTTCCGAGCTGCAGAGTGCCTCTTATTGCAGGCACCTGCATTTCTCTGCCTGAGGGTCTTCACTAACTAACTATATGCATGGCAATGTGGCTGCAGTGTTAGGGATTAGAACCCAGAGAGACACTTCGAATCAGTGATGAATGAGGGCTATGTGACTGACCTTGTCACTATCCCTTCAGTGGAATCAATCTGGAACACATGTCCCATGCCACCTCTCAGAAGTCCCCAGTGGCTTATGCCAGTTGTTCACAGTAGCAAGGTGTTCATCTATAAGCCCGTATTGTACTCATATTGTTCAGATCCTTATTCCCCATGGATATTTCTCGTGTGTGTGTGTGTGTGTGTGTGTGTGTGTGTGCGCGTGTGTGTGCGTGTGTGTATGTGTGCACAACAAAGGCCAAAGGTCAATATTAGGTGTCTTCCTCCATTGGTTTCCACCTTACTTTGTGAGAAAAGGTATGTCATTCAACCTGGTTTTCATAATTCTGCTAGACTGGCTGGCCAGTGAGACCTAAGAATCCTGGGATTGAAGGTATACATCACTGCATCCAGATTTTTGCTTGGATGCTGAGGGCTGAACTCAGATCCTCCTACTTTCCCAAAAGACACTTTCCCAACTGAGCCATTTCCCTAGTCCCTCCACCCTGACTCATCCCTTGTGCTTGAACCTACATCCCAGGTTCTGCTTCTCAAAGAATCCAGTCCATTATTACCCGAGTAAGACCTTAGAGATCACCTGACTTAACAGCCTCAAGAAAAAACCCAAGTCCCAAATACAGAAGTGACCTATAGTCACACATGTCTCCACTCTCTATTCAGCTCCTCTTTTTTTCCCCCTGGCATCCCCTTATGCAACTCCAGGCTGCAAATGGAGCACTTGAAATGGATGGACTGGGTTGGTAGTGGGTTAAAGAGGGCTGGCAAAGAGAGCCAGAGCAGGAAAGTCCACACTCCATAAATCTCATTGAAATTCCCCACTTTGCTTTGGCTGTCAAGAATTCCACAGCACTGTGCCCATCTTGCCAGCTATGGGCAGCAAGGCTCTGCAGTCGTGACCCAGGTTAATTGTGCAGATCTCCTGAGACACTCGGAACTAGAGAGGTTAAAATAACTTTTGCTTCATGTCCAGGAAGGCTGGCTGTTCTACCACATGCCCTTTCCAAGCAGTTGCTGGTGTGGGTGAGCGCTGGCCTCGGTGCTGAAACCTGCGTGGGTCTGGCTGGTGGGCTGGTGAGGGCTGAGCAGGATGGGGCTTGCTGAAGCTCATCAGAGCTGAGCAGAAACTTTAAAAACCACTCACTTAACCCAGCCGTGGTAAAGGTAGAGCATGGAGGCCCACAGGGTGAATGGGACTGCTCAGCTGATGTGATTATGCCTGCTATTTAAGATCAAATATAAGTTGTCTTTGATTGCTTGTGTCAATGAAAGGGAAGATGGAGCTTGCAGAATTCCAAATAGCATGCAATACCAAATAATTTCTATTTTGAGTGTAGATGGAATTTGAATGCATTTGGTGGGAGGAAAGGGGTTGCCGGTGTACCTTTGTAATCATGTGGAGCCCTGGTAAGTGAAATGAGAAAGGATGATGGAAGGAGTAGAGAAGAAAGCCAAGAAGTAGCCAGTCCCAAATTAACGATACCCTGTGGACCATATTCACAGAGCAAGCTGTTAAATACTCTACCTATCTATGAAGCTGTGTTTCTTTCACTCAAGCCTCACAACCTTCCCGTCTCTTCTCCCTACCTCTCCCTCAGTTTCTCCTTCCTTTGTCTCCTCCCTCTACTCTCTTTTATCCATGTCTTTAGATTCTAGCTCCAGGGACCATCATGCCCACTGCTGCATTATAAAATGTCCACCATCCTTATATCCTTGGTCAATTGCATGCATTCTGAAAGTGTTGGTTTCAGGTCTACCTGCTTGCATTTCAATATATGTCTACTGTCAGGGTAAAGGACACACAATGTTGAATCAAGGTTTGGCTCTTATCCCACCTTTATATCTGGTAGTGTGTATCTAGTGAACCTTTGCCCCACTGTGAAAAGGCTAACATTCAGCTTGCCTAGAGGCCACTGCACCTACTCAACTTCTGCTTAGTGGGTAGCAAGTCTCCCCTCTCTTCCATGAAGACTCCAGCCACTAGACACGGAACCACCAGTCCCTTAACTCAGCAACCTTTTCCATCTTCCCTTCTTACACTAAGAAGCAGTCTTGAGTTCTACACAAGCATAGTGTTTCTCCCCACAGTGTGGTCTCCCTCCTGTCAGCTCTGAAAGTAGGGTGTGCCATCAAGCACCCACTCTCCCATTGACTATCTTCCATTGACTTTCACCCTCAACACAAGGCAGGTTCCATCCCCTGGGGTCTCCCCTCTCTCATTGTCTCTCACCCTCAACACAAGTCAGGTTCCATTCCCCTGGGGCCTCCCCTGAGCAAACCATTTCCCTCCATGGGTTGCATTTTCAATCAGATTGACCTACACAGTGCCCCTGTCCAGTCATTCCTTAACCTTCTGTACTTGACTCCAGCCCAGTGGCCCTATGGAGTCCACATTACCAGGGACACCATTTCCAATGACTTCGGCACCAGCATTTTTCTTCCCCATGCCTGTGTGGCAGTACCTGAGCAGCCTGTGAAATGCTGGGTTTCCCAGGCACATTCGTAACATTCTTTATTGCTATAACAAATGCCTGGAAAAAAGCAGCCTGGGGAAGGAGAGGTTTAACCAAAGCTCCTGGTTGGAAGGGACAGTCTGTCAAGGTGGGGGACAGCACGGTGGCAGGAGCATGAGGCAGCTTGTCACATTGCATCCACAGTCAGGAGACTGAGAGCGTAGAGTACTAGACCTCAGATCACTTTCTTCTCTTTATTCAGCCCAGATCCCGGGTCCAACAGATGATGTCCCTTACAGTCAGGAAGGGTCCTCCCACCTCAACAAACGCACAGTCCAGAACCCGGGTCCAACAGATAATGTCCCTTACAGTCAGGAAGGGTCCTCCCACCTCAACAAACGCACAGTCCAGAACCCGGGTCCAACAGATGATGTCCCTTACAGTCAGGAAGGGTCCTCCCACCTCAACAAACGCACAGTCCAGAACCCGGGTCCAACAGATAATGTCCCTTACAGTCAGGAAGGGTCCTCCCACCTCAACAAACGCAATCTAGAAGCTTCCTCAGGCCATGCCCCGTGTTGCCCCTTGGATGATTCTTGACTTCATCAAGTTGGCAGTCCTGACTGGCCATCACCCCCACACCTGCCTTTGACCCTCTTCTCAGTCCACATAGTCTGCCTCTCTGGTCACACTGGAGTTCATTGCTACAGTGCAGGTCTCAGCTCAGCACTGTTTTCTGAACAAGCAAGACTAAGGGGTTGGAGAGAGGGCTCAGGGCACTGGCTGCTTTTGCAGAGGATCTGGTTCAGGTTGGTTCTCAGCAGCCACATGGCAGCTCATAACTGTCTGTGATTCTTACTCCGGGGGATCTGATGCCCTCTTCTGGCTTCCATGGGCCCTGTACACATGTGGTATACATATACAATACACATAGGTAAACACATACAATACATAAATCTTTTTTTTTAAATGAATGAAGATCTTCACTGATGCAGATCCATCCATCCTTCATGGAAAGTGTCACCCTCCCATAGATTGACTTTCTTCTACATTTTTCTATAGCTAAGAAAGAACACGGGATCTGATAGACACCATGCCTGCCCCCTTCTATTTCATTGGTTATGGCTTCATAGTTGCCTAGTCTAGTGGCCACCCAGTACACCTTTGCATATGTTTGGTAACATTAGAATTTTAGGCACTGTGTGTATGTGTGTGTGTGTGTGTGTCTGTCTGTCCATGTATTTTGTTCTTAGTCAAGTGCAAGTGTAATCATGGAAAGCCAGTCGACCCCAGTCATTTAGACATTAGTGTGAGTTAGTATCCTTATTAGAGAGTATGGCAGGAATGTAAGGGGAAAGACTGAAGGCTGAAGCTGGGAGCTATGTGGAGAACCAAAAGCAGTCTTGGGCATAGAAGCAAGCAGCTGGAGTACTGGAGCCCAACCCTGCCAGCTTCCTAATTTCCCCCAGCTTTGGCATGCAGTATTCACGAGCTTCAGATTACAAGAAGCCTGTTTCTGCTTTACATCTACCTAGGGGCTGACCCATCTGTGCCTGGTTCAGGACCATCGGCACATCTGGGGAGAGCTGAAAATTTAAGATAAAGTTGCCTAGTCTATAAATATAACCAACCTCTCTCTCTCTCTCTCTCTCTCTCTCTCTCTCTCTCTCTCTCTCTCTCTCTCTCTCTCCTTTCTTGCTTACATTTAGTTAGCTAGATAGAATATAATTATATTTGAATTTAGGGCAAAACTGATTTGTAAGACAAGCTTTTGGTTTGTAATATTGAGCCAACCAGGTGAAAAAAAAAGAAGGAAAGAAACCTCATCAAAACTTCAAAAGGCCAATGATCATGTTATGATTGAAATTCTGTCCCTCTCTTCTCATCCCCTCTCCTATTAATTTGGACAAGAGCTGGATCCCTCTTGGGACCTGGGCTCATTGTGTCTCACAGATGGTCTCATGTGACTGGCACAGAGCCTACAGGCAGGCCCTGAACACCCACCAACAAGAGTTGTGGGCCTCCAGCTTGATGAACAAGTTCCGAGGGATTAGAAAAGGGCCTGAGATATCAGGAGTGCATGGGACTAGAGACAGTGATGGGGGTGGAGAGCTGGGCATGAAACTCTGGAATCCGAGACTAGAACACATGAAGAAAAGGCAGACTAAGAGGAGGGGAAGAGCTGACTTACTTGGTAACATGACTGCTGCACAAACGTGGGGACTTAAGTTCAAAATTCCAGCACCTACAGAAAAAAAAAGCCAGATGCAACCTAAAATCCCAGGGGGAGAGAGACAAGGGGATGCCTAGGGCTCGCTCGACACAGTCTAGATGACCATTAAGGTGCAGGCTCAGTAAGAGGCCCCGTCCAAGATAGACACAAGTGATGGGTTGAGAGCGGGGCCCAGCCTCTACCTCTGGTCTGCACACTCACAAGCATTCACACATGTCCCCGATCTCGGCCACACCAGCACAAACACACACAGAGTCATGTAGAACATCCCAGGGGATCTCACATTCAGAAAACCAGTGACTCTTGAAGTGGGAATGACCTACAGAGCGTCTGTCCTTAGCTCACTTCTCCACTATGTGGGTGTGAAAACAGGCATAGGAAGGACCTCTACTGCCAGGGCTCACCCAGTGACGAGGCATTTAACCCGCCATTCAGACAGGAACACCCCGGGGTCTCTCCAGGCAGGAGGCAATGTACACACCCTCCCATCAGCCTGCAGTGTTGGTTCTGGAGTGTGTGGCACACCTGTCCAGGCTGAGCTGTGACTCTGCCTCTTATTTGTTAGCTTTTCCAAGGATTAGATAGGAAGTTCACTCTTTGGAGTTTGGGATAGGCAGGCCATATCCTTCTCTCTCTCTCTCTCTCTCTCTCTCTCTCTCTCTCTCTCTCTCTCTCTCTCTCTCTCTCTCTCTCTCTCTCCCACCCTCCCTCCCCCTCCCTCCCTCTCCCTCCCTCCCTCCCTCCCTCCCTCCCTCCCTCCCTCCCTCCCTCTCTCTCTCTCTCTCTCTCTCTCTCTCTCTCTCTCTCTCTCTGTGTGTGTATGTGTGTGTGTTTCACTAGGTGTAATATGGGAGAGGCAGGCATGTTCTCTTCCCACAGACCCCCCTCGTGTGTGTGTGTGTGTGTGTGTGTGTGTGTGTGTGTGTGTGTGTATGTGTGTACAAAGGCTGGCCAAGCAGGAATCCAGCGACTACTTCTCATAACCTTTCAGTACAACTGAGAAAAACTCTGTAGAGTGTTTGCATTTGGGGTGCTCTGATGCCCTTTCTAGGAATGGCCACCTATTATCAACTCTCCTCCATGGAGGGAAGAGGTGAGAGGCTGTGGGGTGCATATGGGTCCTGGAAGAAGGGGGTGAGGCCAGCACTTCCTCAGACCCCCAGTGCTCCCAAGTAAACATGGAAATTTTCTACATATCTTTGTTAGATCAATATGTGCCTGAGTTTATGAGTGGATAATGGCTGATGGATGGATAGATTATGCATGTATGCATGGATGGATGGATGGATGGATGGATGGATGGATGGTGGATGGATGGATGGATGGATGGAATGGATGATGGGTGGATGGATGGATAAATAAATGATGGGCTAATGAATAAAGAAACTAAACCTAAAGGGTTAAGGTTACAGTAAAGAAATTGAGGCTAGAAATCTGAAATAAAGGCTAGGGCTATAGGTCAGGTCTTGGCGTCTTGTCTAACATTCACAAAACTCTGGGTTCATTCCTGGAACTGCATAAACTTCCCTGGGAAGAGCACCCTGACTGAAGTCCCCTAGCACTCTTCAGGGAACACGGAACAAAGAGTCTGAGGATTTGGGCCCTACTTCCAATGCAGATGTTAGGTTGGTCCGCTCTATCCACACTTCAGGCCCAGCCTCTCTATCTGCAGTACAGATCAGTTATGACCGTTAAAGCACGTTACGAGGCTGAGCCCCAGTGCTTTTAAATGCCAACTTCTAACACCTACAAACTCCTGAATCCCATTGATTCCTTTAGTCCGTAGATAATCATAGCAATAATAAAATAATAATTATGAATTCTGCATTTTTTTAATTGGAGGAGAAATACTCGTAGAGATTCTTCCTTCCTGATGCTATTTGGGGAGTTCAGGGCTAAATATAACCAGTATGACAAGCTTTCCAAACGCCACCATCTCGAATTAGAAGATGTGTTTACACCTCCTATCCATAGCCCTGTAGCAGACACTCTGAAGATGTTGCAGAGACACATGGAATCCGCTTCCTCCTGTGAAAAGAGATCCAGGTCTGCCTCTGGGAGCAAAACAGGGCAGAACTCATGCTGATGGAACTGGCAAGGGTGTCAGGGGACACTTGTGTATGTGAGGATTGACCCCTGCCCTTGGAAAGTCTCATGTAGAACCAGTTTCTATTTATTGAGTGGCTACTAGGTGTTAGGCTCTGCACTAAATGATTCATATATGAGACTTTGAGTCCCCATGACAACCTTGGAAATGGGGTCTCTCAAGGACATGGTGGTGTAAGGGCCAGTGAAGTGGTGCTTTAGTAGTTGTCTCTACTCAAGGTCCTAGGTCACTCAGTGCAGTGACTGCCCCTCTGTGGCTCCTCCTTCCTCTTGTGAAAGGTGGCAGGTGAACGCTGTGTTCAGGACTCAGTGTGAGGTGTGCAAAGGTAGACAAGGCACACCATTTGCCCTTGCACACTGCAGGCCAATGCTTGACTAACAACACTGCTCTAATGAAAACACACAGTAACAAATAGCAATAAAGATCAATGGAGGTTTCAGGGGACATAGTGCTGGTGGCATGGGTGGCTTCAAAAAGGAAGCAAGGTTTGAGTGTAAATGTACAGTGGCAAGCTTAGGCCATGAAGGCACAAGAGTGCTATCCTGGGACAGTGGTTTGAGAAGCAAAGGCAAGGTATACAGGCATATGCCAGAGTGGAGACAGCCATTGGTGCGGTGGGCATTTCGTCCCCTCCGTGTCACCCAAATTTACTCCTGATGTACAGTGGTGCAGATCATGAACCAGGAGAAAATCCTTTTCAGGGGACTCCAAAGTCAAGAACAGCTCTGCGCACCACTTCGAAGAGCAAGGGAAGTGTTGGATGACTGGTCCCGGGATGGTGACTTGGATCCAGATAGCTTGAAATAACTTCCCCATTGGCTGCTGCTCTACAGCTCTGCATCAGTCAGTGACTTCAGGGAGTCTGGCTTCTCCCACTGACACTGATGGTGGTCGCTGGCTCTTAGGGTCTTCCCTCTGGAAGGGGACCCACAGGATATGAGTACTAACATCTCATTGAGCCTCACGAAGTGTAGTGACTGCTGATCAAATTCCCCACCACCACCTATCCAATTCCCATTCTCCTCTGCTCCTCACCTTCTGCTGCCTGGGTTTTGTTTTTGGTTTTATTGTTGTTTTGGGTTTTGTTGTTGTTGTTTGATTGGTTGGGTTTTGGTTTTTGTCCATCCATCTCTGCATATCTGTCCATTTGTCCTACTTGTCATCTGTGCAGCTGTCCCTCTGCTTGTTTCCTCTGTCCTTTGTTCCTCTATGGTCTTCCTCTCCCTCCCCCTCCCCCTCCCCCTCCCCCTCCCCCTCTCCCTCCCCCTCCCCTCTCTTCTGTTCTCCCTCTCTTTTTTCTCCCTCTCTCTCTTTCTCTATCACCCTTACCTCACAAAATGAAGGCACTTTTTAAAAGGTTTTGTTTCTAAACACAAGACAGTAAAATGTTCCTCTCCTCTGAGAAGAGGAAGCACTGGCTGGCATTAGCTGGATGCCAAGTACACTGTAAGTCCCTGGGGGACCACAGCCATCAGGGCAGTGTGATGCTGTCTCAGAGCTCAGTTGCACAGCCTGTGGCCACCGACACCAGGTCCGCTTCCTGTCATAGGTGTTCCTGTCACCAAGGGAGAAGTGGCAATAAACTTCCCAAGGGCCCTAGGACAATCTCTATTGTCCCTACTCAAAAGGTTTCAGATAGCCTACACCCTGACTCGGGTAGTGTGTAAGTGGCTGCCCAGGTTAGCCACACATCTCTCCTGCCTTGTATCCAGCTCCCATTTTGGATGGGTAGATGTCACTCTGAGGTCCACAGGATTCCCAAGGATGGGGTTCACAGTTGGCCAGAGTGTCTGGTTTGGTAAGATTCCTGTATCACCCCACTTGGAGGAGTTCTCAAGTCCCCATCTCTATACATGGAGGACAATGGAAGTTGGGTTCAGTAATGAGAGAGAGGACAGTAGTGGTCTGCGGGACAGAAGGTCTTGCTGATTGGCAACCAATCCTGTGTAAAACCTTTGCCAACATCTGCACCTGCAGAGAGAAGCTTCCTGGTGACCCAGCCAGGGTTGCTGAAACCTTACACCTACCTCTAGCTTACCTCTCCCACTGGCCCAACTCCCGTGACTTTTGGACTCTGTGTACGGTTTCTGCCACACCCCACCCCCACCCCAGGTCAATCTCTGCTTTTAAACCCTCTTTAGGTAGGGATAATGGTGGAACTTATCATGGGTCAGTTGTGATAGCTGATTAATAAAATTCCCCTCTCCACTTCCTCCTTTGCCTGTACCTACAAATCTGTTTCTACTTTGTGCCAGTTAGCTTTTAATTGTCCCAGAGGGAGCCTCAGTTGAAGAATCTGCTTCTATCAAATTCACACGTGGCCATGTCTGTGGGGGCATTTCCTTGATTGCTAACTAGTGTAGGAGGCCCCAACCCACTGTGGGTGGCACCATCCCTAGGTAGGTGGTTCTGTACTGTATGAGAAAGCTAGTTGTGCAGAGGCTATAGAGCAAGCAGACCAGGAAGCAGCTTTCATCTGTGGGTCCTGCCTCTGCTTCTGGGCATGCATCTAGCTGATATCCTGGGAATGGAGTGTTCAATGCCAGCAGCCACTCAGAGCCATTCAAGAGAAGCCCAAGGAAGTAGGACTTCTCTTTGGAAAGCAACCCAGGGAGGGAAATGGATGTGAAAGCCCAAGGAGATGCACATAAAGGTGGAGATGGAAGAGATGAGATGCAGGTAGAGATGCTGTCCTGCACCAAGAAAGACTGCACACCTGAGGTGGTGGGAGAAGTTTTTATTTTGATGCAGAAGCCCAGGGCTCCACCCAGACAGAATGCAAAATGAGTCTTAGTGGATGTGGCAGAAGCTCCTTGATCTTGCCACCAAGTCCACCAGCCATACCTAGTATCATTGATCCAGACCACTGCAGTGGTGATCAGAGCGGGAGCCCTGGAGGCAAGCCCCACACGGGGTTAACATCACAATCACAGTCATATGCCTGCCCAAGACCCTACAGAGCCACGAGGCTGGCAGCCAAGCAATTAGGAGCTGATCTTTGAGCTTGGCCAGGATGCTCTCCCAAAACACAAAGTAGCCTTGGATTGAAAGGGACTGTGACTTCTTGGACCCCTCTGCAGCATGGCTCACAGAGAGATGACAGTGGCAATGTGTCTATTCTGTCTCTTCCTCCTTGAGGACATCTGGGGCAGAGGAAAGGAGGGAGCAAGGCTGAGCTGGGGACTTTATCGTGCATGTGTTTATTCCACGGCAAGGAAGAGGATGTGAGGAGTGGATGGCAGGCTGGAAAGCCTGGGTGAAGAGGTCTGTGGAACCTGGAGGGCGCATCCTCACTGCCCCTAGTGCTCCCCTTTTCTGTTGATCCTCATGCTTTCTGTTGTGATATCCATTATATTCACCAACCATCATATGCTGTTTAAGCTTGTGACAAGTAGACTCCAAGGGCATGGAGGCTTTCCTGTGTCTTCAGTCTTAAGCATGCTTATGTCAAGAATCTCCCAGGACCCCTCATCCTGGAGCAGGATGCTCCTCCCTACCGGTCACCACTGTGACAGGGCAAAGGGACAGCTGAGAGTGTTGGGAGCATCTAGGACCCAAAGCGTCTCCAACAGAGGTTGTTATTGTTTATGCATGGTGCAGAAATGCCTACGATGAGAATTGGAAACTGGAAGTTTGTCCCTGGAGAGAAAGCTCTCTGTGGCTCCCACTAACTGCCCCAGCCCCCCTGGTCAGTTTCATCCAGTTTCTGCTGGGTGTCTCAAGTCTTGATTTAATGATGTTATTTCACTAGTTCACTCTGTCAGGCTACCCCGGTCACCTCTGCTGGATGTTAAAAGCGCCCAATTTGATGGCATTCTCTGTTGCTTCCGTCTGTTACTTGCTATTTAGTTTTTCACTCTTGCTTGCTGTATGCTGAATAAACTCGCAATCCTAAAAGTATGGATCATTCTCTGGACCAAACAAAACACGGCATTCTCAGCTGCTCTGGGGGTTCACCTCTCCCAGGGAGCCTGCCTGGAGGTGGGCAGTTGACTCTGCGAGACTCAGGGAGCATCTGGAATAGAGTCTTACCCAGTTCCAAAGGAGGGCAAAGGTGTGTGTCCTTACTCTTTCATCTTTTTCAGAGAGTGTCAGAGCTCCTACGACAGGCCTTGACACAACTCAATGGATGTGACCCTCAGATGAGACTGGACACTCTTTCTCTGCCTGGCACACCTGTCATAGCCTAAGAGTGATTTAATATGTCCTAAAAATACTTTGCAGTACAATTTAAAGATTTATTTTAATTTTGATTCATGTGTGTATGTTTCTTTCCCTCCTCTGTGTGTTTTCATGTGTGTCCCTGTGTATATGTCTGTATGTGTGTGCCTGTGTCTGTGTGTGTGTGTGTGTGTGTGTGTGTGTGTGTGTGTGTGAGAGAGAGAGAGAGAGAGAGAGAGAGAGAGAGAGAGTAGAAAGATGAGTGCAATGACCAAGGAGGCCAGCAGAAGGCATTGGATCATCTGGGACTGAAGTTACTGGTGGGTGTGAGCTGCCTGCTATGGGTTCTGGAAAATGAACTCTGGTTCTCTGTGAGAGCAGAGTAGGTACTCTTAACCACTGAGCCATCTCTCCAGCACCTGAAGTACAATTCAAGCAACAATACTTTCATTGAAATGAAATTTCTGCTCCCATTATTGAATCTCTCTGTCTGTGTCTGTCTGTCTCTTTCTTTCTCTCTGTCTCTCTCTGTTTATCTTCTGTCTCTGTATGTCTCTGTGTCTGTTTCTGTTTCTCTCTGTGTCTCTGTGTGGCTATTTCTGTCTCTCTTGGTCTCTGAGTCTTTCTCTTTATCAATCTTGTGTGCATCTCTCTGTCTCTCTTACTCTCTGTGTCTATGTGTGTTAGGCATATTTTGTATTAATTTTAATTGGGCATAAAGAAACCAGGTCAGGAGTAGAAGAAAGTTCCCAGACCTATCCTCCTGGGGAATAATAATCTAAACAAGCAGCTTAGCGATTCTATATATTTGGGAAGGAAAACAAAATAATTGGCTAACATTCATAAGAACTATAATTAACAAATTTAGACTCTAGGTATTTCTTCCCTCAAGAGCATGCTTTTGTTTATTTTAACTGAACAAATGGGTTGATTACAATGAACAGGCCATGGAAATGTTGACTGAGCTTCCACAACAGCTGGGAAACACAAATGTAGAAAGAGGTAGCCACATTCTCCCTGCTGCCTGAGAGACTCTAAGAGGAACTTCAACCTAAGAGTTGGCTCCATCAGGTTGGCCTATGGCCACGTCTGTAAATCCCTGTCCTGATTGATGATGTAGATAAGAGGGTCCAGCCCACTGTGGGCAGCACCAACCCTAGGCAGGCAGTTTTAAGCTGTATAAGGTATCTGAACATAGGCAGTATTCCTCCATGATTTCTGCCACAACTCCTGCTTGAGTTTCTTTCCCGGCTGCAGCTAATGATGGATCCTGACAAGGACGCAGAAGCCAAATAAGCCTTTTCCTCTAGTAAGTCGCCTTTAGTCATAGTGCTTGTTATAGTAGCGTGCCCCAACTAGAGGCATTCTTTTGAAAGTTCTTTAGCGAATGCATATAATATGAGGTCTTTGAAAAGAGACTTTTGCTGAAAACCTGTTGCTTAAGACTTAAACACACCTCTGACTATTTCCAGAAGGCAAAGCTTTATTTCCCACCAATTATAGAGTCTCTACAAAAAAAATGGCCCCAGTAATAATTCTCTTGGATTTCCCACAAGATTTTATTATGCAAACTTACAAACCTATTGAGAAGAGAAACAAATTTCTCACTGGCATCCACATAGATACATATATAACATCTATATTCTGCAATTAGTGTCTAAACATGTCTGCTTTGTGAATGTCGTTAGCTTCTTGCCTTACTTCTCGGCACAGGCACTCAGGTAACTTGTTTGTAGAGAATTTCAGAGTCTGTTATAGACACTAGGGCAATCCACCTCAAAATACTTAAGTAGATATGCCATTAACTGCACTTAAATAATTGAGCACAGTTCATTCTCAGGGGAAATTTACATCACATGACTGCATTAGACTTAAACATGTCATTTGATGAGTTTAGGTGAATATACACACATCTCCCCAGATTCAAGTCCCCACAGTTCTGGAAAGTCCATCTCTCTTCTCAGGTCTCTGTCACCATCACCGCAGACTTGGTCACCAGTTCTAGAATTTTATACAAGAAGAAGTCAGGAGGACTCTTCCACTAAGCAGTGTTTTTTTTTTTTTTTTTTTTAAATCTTCATCTGTGTAGCTGCTTGTATTACAACGGCTAATTACGTCCCCCAAAACCTCTTTGCACGAGAGGGTCTGCATGTAGCTTCTGGGAACCTGCCCCTAGTTGGTTCTGATTGGCAAATAAAGATGCCAACAGCCTGCAGCTGGGCAGGGCAGACAGGGGTGGATTTTAGGATTTCCAGGCTTGGGACCAGGAGGAGAAGGAGAATGAGAGATCCACCATGTTAGGAGAGTGTGGAGAAGAGGAGAGTGCAGGACAGAGAGGCATGGCTGCCATGTGAAGGAGCCAGGAGAGCACGGCCCAGAGGGCGGCCCAACTGAGTCTGGAGCAGCCAAGATAGAACTTAGAAATTATTAAGCAGTAACCTGGAATTATCAGCAGGAGGTAAGATTCCAGCAGCATGAAGGCTAGGCAGCTGCCCAGCTATTGTACTGTATAAGGCATATTTAAATATAAAGGCTGTGTGTGTGTGTGTGTCTGTGTGTGTGTTTCATTCAGGAACGTAAACCGTTGAGGCTGGTAGTGACCCCACACTAGAACTAACTAATAAACTATTAATACCATACACCTGCAATCTGTGGAGTCGGTGGCTCGTTCCTTTTGATGACTGAGCTCTAGTCCATGGACATATCAACATTTGATGATTCGCTTTTATACCAGTGGCCTCAGCTTGTTTCTAGCTAGTGGCCACCATGAACAGAGCTGACATGAGCATCCTATCCAATCTAGGTATAAAATTACTAAGTCATATTTGTGATGGCCAGATGTGGCTGTCAACTTAACACGCGTGTATATCCCCTTTCCTCCCTGGAGACTGCTATCCACCAACCTGAGTGGAGAGAGGGGCAGAGGCAGAAAGCTGGGTTTGGACAGCCATTTGTATGGACAGCATGACCTCCAGAGAGTGCTGCAGAGTCTACTTTAGTGTTTCAGGGATAGTGCATATAAGGGATTTTTGAGGGGTACAGGGGGAAAGGGCTGATTGGTCATAGCATCAAGCAAGTTGATTGGTTATAGTATAGCACCTAATTATTATGTAGGCAGGAAGCCAGGGCAGGACATGCATGCCAAGTTCTGCAGGCCTTGCAGAGAGCTCTGCCCAAAGTTAATTTTCAGATAAGGCCTGCCACCTGTGCTCAGGGACACTCTGCAGACAGAGGCAGAGGCAGAGACAGAGAAGCCCTGCTGAGAAAGGGGGGGTGTCTTCCATTTTGTGATGAGCTCAGAAAGCCACCTGGTCATAAGGGGCTGTGACCTTAATAGCAAGGTTCCCCAACACTCCTGGGAAGACAAAACTTCAATCGAGGAACTGCCTTCTTCAAACTGACCTGTGGGTATGTCTTGTGTGAGGGGTGGATTTTCCCAGTTGAAAATTGATGCCTGCAGGACCAGCCCACTCTGGGCAGTACCCCTCCTAGGCGTGAGAGCTTGGGCTGTATAAGAAAGGTGTCTGAGCAAGCCATTGAGTAGCATAGCATCCCCTGATGGTAAACTGCTTCAGTTTCTCCCTTGGCTTTCTTCAGTGATGGCTTGTAACCTGTAAGCCAAAAAAGAAACCCTTTCCTTACCCAAGTTTCTTTTTGTGAACATTTTATCACAGCAATAGAAAGCAAACTCATACAATGAATTAGGTGCTTGCTTCATTTTTATAACAAATGACTAGAATTTTCCCAAGTGGTTGGTTGTACCATTTCACAGTCCCATGGGCAATACGTGAGCGGGGCCAGTCTGAACCCTCACCCACACTGTCAAGAACCATATTTTCACATTTAATCATAAGAATGGGTGTGTAGCACTCTACTGTATAACAATTTTAAATTGTATTTTAAATTTTTATTTGTTTACTTATGGTGTGTGCGTGTGTTAGCCACATGTGTGCCACGGCACATGTGTGGTATGGGCGTCGGGACAGTTTTTGGAAGTTGGTTCTTTTCTTCGACCACGTGTTTCCCGGGGATGGCTCTTAGGCCACCAGGCTGGGCAACAAGCACCTAAAAGCGGCCCTCAGCAAGCTTTCCATTATTTATTTAATTTATTATTTTAAAGGCATGCTCTCACATAACCCAGGCTGGACTCAGACTCACTCTGTAGCTGAAGCTGACCTTGAACTTCTGATCTGCCTGCTTCTACCTCCGCAGTGCTAGGCTCACAGGTGTGCCCAGCCACACCTGGCTTTACAATCATACTTTTAATTTACCGTTTTCTGATGGGGAGTGGGGTTGAACATCTGCTTATCTCCATGTAATGATTGGCCATTCACTTATCGTCTTTTGCAAAGTGTCTGTCCAGATCTTCTGTCTACTTTAATTGGATTGCTTGTCTTCTGTGACTGAGTGACAAGGAGTGATGTATTCATTCTAGATAGTAGTCCTTTGTCATAAATATGTTTTACAAACATGTCCCCACTGGCTTGGCTGTCTATTCATTTTCTCAACAATGCCATTGGCTGGGCAGGAGTTTGACGATTTTCATAAGCTTTTACTTAATAATCACTTATTTTGTGGTTGTCATCTTTATCCCTGTTGGGAAACCCTGGCTAGTCCAAAGATACAAAGATCATCTCCTGTTGCTACTCTTTGTGTGTGAGCATTGAAGTTGTTTCTTTCTACATTGGTACCCAGTTCTCCAAAGACCTTACTTGCTTCATCATGCTGGCAAAGGCCTTGAGGCACAAGTCTGCTTCTGGATCGTCTATTCTGTTGCATGGATCTATGTGTTTGATCATTATTCCAATACACACCATTTGGATGAATGTAGCATGAACATAGACATTATAATCTGTCTGGGTGACAGTAAATAGCACAATAGCACAACCTTCTCTTTTAAAAGATTTCCCTGGTTATATTTTATTTTTTCTTTGTATTTCTACTTAGATTAAAGTTTTACCCATACACCTGTTTTTAAATTTTCTTCTTACGATTATCTATTTGTGTGTATGTCTGTGTGTGTGTGTGTGTGTGTGTGTACGTGTAAGTGTGTGCATTTGTGGGTGTTTATGTATTTGTGTGTGGTATGTTTGGAGTCTGCGCTCTCATCCTACCATGTGACTCCTGAAGAATCAAACCCACGTTGCTCAGGCCTGGAATTGCAGTGAAGCTGTGAGGAGAACCTAACTGGGGGAAATTTGATTCCTTCAAAAATTCTGAGTTCTCTGATTCTTGATCACGAGACTTGCAGTTGCTTGAGTTTTGTTTTACTTTTTTCAACAAGTTATGTATTGGTTTTAGCCTTGTATTTATTTCCTTAATTTATTAAAAAAAAACAACCTCATAATGTTTTGCTGCAAATCACCATCAGCAGTATACAGAGAGTTGGAACATTGGGCCTGCTGTCCTCACGTCTGGGACTCTTCTTGGACTGACTTGTCAGTTCTAATGGTTGCTCTGTAGAGTGAGTCCCACACCCTTGTCCTGTGTAATGATCTTCTCTACATGTACGGTTCTGCTTCTTCCTTTCGGGTTTATACTTCCCTTGCTTTAGTGCATTGGCTGTCGAGTGCAGCATATTGTTGGATTATAGTCTTAAGAGTGAGCATGTCTGCTGCCTTGCTCACTACCTTTATATATACATATTTATTTACCCTTAATCATGTGTGTATATGTGTGTCCGTGGGGATGGTGCACATAAGTGCATGTGCATGTGGAAGCCAGAAGAGGGCACCAGATACCCTAGATGCCCTAAACCTGGAGTTACAGGTAGTTGTCAGGAGCCAGGTGTGGGTGCTAGGAACCAAACTCAGGTCATTTGCAAGAGCAGCAAGTGCTCTTCACTGCTGAGTCATCTCTCGATCCAGGCCATGTTCTCCACCTTACCAGCATGGAGAAATAATTCCCCATGGGTTATTTACATTTTGCCAAGCAGTTTCTCTTCCACAAGAGGAGCACAGGTCACCTGCAGTTCTGAGCTTTTTTTTTTTTTTTTAATAGATCATTTGTTTACACTAGAAAAACAGAAACAGTGGCTTCATCTGGGGAAGAGACCAGGTCTCTTCAGCAACCACATAGTCTTCCAGGCTAAAGTTCAGGCAGGTTTGTTTCAGCCATTGGGCTAGATGGGTTCTCTGGGGTGGGAGTTCCTTAGCTGTGACACGAACCGACCTTGTGTGTGTCATCCAGATGAGGCTTGATGGGTAATGACTGAGGACAAGGAGCTCACACTGCTGGTTCGAAGCAGTGAAGTCTCTTATCGCTCACCGAGAGTCTTGTGTTTCCAGTCAGTACCTGCTATGGGCTGAATGACACTGAGTGTGATTCACACACTGAGTTATGACTCAAATGATGATTGATACATTGAAGCCCCAATCCCTAATAGGATCGTGCTTAGGCATAGAACCCATAAGGAGATAATGTGAAGTTAAATAAACCCACAGGGTAGAACCTCATTCCCTACCCTCATTATCCCTCTCCCTTCCCTCCCTTCCCCTCTCCTCCCTTACTTACACTCCTGTGTCTCTTTTTTCTCTCCCTGAATTAGCTCAGAGGAAAGGTTCTGTGGAAAGAAGTTGTTTCTTGCAAGCCACATCCGTATTCAGCAGTGAATTCTTCTGGAGACTTGAACTTGGTTTTTTTTTTTTTTTTTTTTTTTTTTTTTAAACTTCCAGAACTATGAGAAACTAGATTTCTCTGTGTAGTGATGGGGAGGAGCACTCACAATGGCATTCTGAGCAGGCCAACCACAAAGCCGTGGTGGTTTGATAACAAGCCATAAGCTTGGTATCCTGCGAGGAGCCTGGAATCTCAGACCCTTCACGGTATTCGACAAGAGAAATAGGATTACATTTTTTCCACATTCAGGGTGATGTTTGTGACAAGACTCTTGCAGATGCTTTGAATCAGACCGGGGGACCTCCGACCCATTATTAATTTGCCAGGGCTTTTGCGAAGGTTAGGCTTTGTTTGCAGTTTGGTTCAACAGTTCGTCTGCCTCTGCTGATGCTGCAATCATTTTTCTCCTTCGTTCTGTTTCTTGTGTGAAATATATTGATTGATTTTCTGTGTGAGAACAATCTGGCAACACCAAAGCAGTCTTTAGTTATTCATGGTGTCCTGTACACCATGCACTACCCAAAGATTCCTGTGTTCAGCTCACTGACATGTTGACTGTAGTCTGTCTGTGCTCAGGTAGGCTCTCTCCCCCTCCCCTTCCCTCCCCTCCCCTCCCCTCCCCTTCCCTCTCCAACTTTCCTTTCCTTTCCTTTCCTTTCCTTTCCTTTCCTTTCCTTTCCTTTCCTTTCCTTTCCTTTCCTTTCCTTTCCTTTCCTTTCCTTTCCTTTCCTTTCCCTTTCTTTCTTTCTTTCTTTCTTTCTTTCTTTCTTTCTTTCTTTCTTTCTTTCTTTCTTTCCCTGCTTTTAGTCTTCAGGTGATAACTGGCCTTATAAACGTGACTTAAGAAGGTTTTTTCAGCCCTCTTAATTTTTTTGAGGTTGTATTACTCAGCTCAGGCTTTCAGCATAACCAAACACCACAAGCTATCTGCCTGAAATCCTGGAATACAACGCAACGTGCCGACATTCTTCATGAGAAAACTAGATCGGGGTGCTAGATGGTTGAGTTCTGGGGACGTTTCTCTTATTGACCATCTTCCCTGTGTCTCCACATGACAAGACATGGCACGAAAGCTCCCTGCTTCTCTGCCATGTTGTGTCTTCCTCTCCAAGGTCCATCATGAGGACACCGCCTACAAGGCCTCACTTATACCTGAGTCATGAAGACTACCACCTACGCCTACTGTGTTGTATGTTAGGGCTTCCACATGCAGACGCCGGGGAGACAGAGTACTATCCTAGCAGAGCTGAGCAGAGCTGCCATCATTCCATCCTTGAAGGTTTGCTGAATTCATGGAAAGAACCACCCAAGCCTGGACTTTTCTCTGTTGGGAAGGTCTTAGTTACAAGTCTCTGCATTGATGGGAACCTCTTGGGATGTTCCTGTCTGCTCTTAAATCAATATCTATCTGTCTGTCTGTCTGTCTGTCTGTCTGTCTGTCTGTCTGTGTGTCTGTGTGTGTGTGTTCGTGTGTGCATACTCGCGTGTGCATGTGTAAGTCAGAGTTTCTCCTTCCACCTTGTTAGAGATAGATTTCCCTTGTTTCCATCACCCTGTGTACTAGGTTACCTGACCCTGGAGCTAATTCTCCTCTCACTGCCTCCTTGCTTGCCTGGGGAGTGTTAGAATGACAAGTACTTTTATGTGGGTTCTGGGGGATTGAACTCAGATCTCCAGGCTGGGCGATATGTATTGTCCCCTTTCCATTATTAAATTTAGCTAGAAGATTGTCAGTTTTTTGGTACCTTGTGATAGGGCTTTTTCTCTGCTCTTTGTTTCCTCAACTTTATTCAAGGACAGTTTTTCACAGCGATTGGCTTTAGATATTTCTTCCTTCCAGCACATGAAGCTATGAATCCACCTCTAAGCACTGTTTTATCTAGCTTCCAGATTTCAATGTGCTGTATGGTCCTTTTCAGCAAACAAATAACAATAGAAGATAAATAAATTCATGATTCACTTAAAAGCCTGTTTTCAGATTAGTTTTATTTTTAATTATTCAATAACTAATGTGCATATTTGTATGCGGTTATGTGAACATCAGTTCAGTGCTTGGAGTCCAGATGGATGTGTCAGATTCCTCAGAAATGGAGTTGTAGACGGTTGTGAGCTGCCCCATGTAGGTACTGGGAACCCAGCTTGGGTCCTCTGCAATAGCAGTATCTGCTTTTAACTGCTGAGTCATCTCTGCAGCCCCTGGAAGTATATACCTTAATCATTTTCTTTAATTCATAGTTACCTAGAATAATTCTTAGTTTATGAGTACTTGTAGTTTTTCAATATCTTCTCATTGGTTCCTAATCTGATTTCAGAAAGCGTGCTCTGTGCATTTCTGGTCATTTTAACCTTCCTAAGCCTGGCCTTGTGTTTCAGCATCTGGTCTGTCTTACAAAGCACAGCATGTGCACTGGAGAAGAGCATGTGTGTTACAGCTGTTGATGTGCTGTTCTATAAATATCAATTAGGTCAAGGTGGTAGGCATTGTTATTCACATCTTGACTGCACAAGAATTTTGCTTCCAGTTTCCTCGCTGACACGGGAATTGACACCAAACGTAGAAGGGAGTTTCTATGAGCATTTAAAAAGTGCACAAAGGAGGCTAGTAGTCATCACACGAGCCTTTAAACCCAGCACATGGGGACCAGACAGATCTCTGTGTGTTCCAGGCCAGCTGAACATACATAGCGAAATGTTGTCTATAATCAATTCTGTAAGGGGCTGCGGAGACAGTTCAGTGAAAAAAAGAGCTTGCAGCACAGGCATGGGGACCCGAGTTCACATCGCCAGCACTCACATAAAAGCCAAGCATGGCAGCATGTCTGTAAACCAGCAACGGAGGTGGCAGAGGTGGAGATAGGTGTTCACTGGCCAGCTGGACCAGCCAAAATGTCTCGCTTAGTCCGCTGAGTGCTGTCTTAAAGCATCAGACATAGAACAGGGACGGAGAGAGATAGCTCGGTGATGAAGATCATGTGTAACTCCTCCAGAGGACACAAACTCAACTTCCGACACCCAAGTCAGCGGGTATACAAGCATATATAGTTTTAGTTTCAGAGTTCCAACACCCTCTTCTGGCCTTCTCAGGAACTCAATTGCACACACACACACACACACACACACACACACACACATCTCACAACCACCATACACAACTCATAATGATGTAAAGAAAACCCTTTTAAAGAAAAATACAGAAAATTTTGCATCCCTGGAAATAAACCCAAGTGATTTAGATGTGTCCCGGAACATCTTTGGTTCATAACTGAGAACAGTAGCACCCTGAGCCCCATTTAAATGCATGAATCATGGTGCATTTTTGTTATAATAGGATCACCTGAATTCTGACTGATAGCGAAACTTTTATAACACAGAGGCCCAGATAGCACCCACATTTGAGTTGAGACCTACTTGCCATCTTGAGTCAGGCTTTTGGCTCCTGCATGGGACATTGTCATCTCTAGCATGCCAGGACCAGCACATATCTTCTTTACCACAATGTCCAACAGATCTCTTCGGGCATGGCTCAGTGTGATCCAACTAAAATCCAGCTAACTCTCAGGAGATTATTGAAATGTATAGGAAGAGATGCTTGGACACCCCGGACCTTCTATTCAAGCCCCAGAGCTTAACATCCAACAGGAGATGTCCAAGGACAGTGGGGTGAGCAGAAAGCATCTGGAAAATGATGGCTAATAGAGAATTGTACGCATTGGGAACCCGAAGGGAGATAACTGCTGTGCTCTGGGTATGATTTGTCCCCAAGTGCAAATGTGCTAAAAATTGGTCCCCAGTGTGATGCCTAGCTTTAAGTGTCAATTTAACACAACTTGGAATCATCAGGAAGCAGAGTTTCACTGAGGGTTTGTCTACACTGAGTTGGCCCATGGGCAAGTGTATGGAGGATTGCTTTAATTAAGTGGATTGATGTGAGGCAATCCAGGCCACTGTGGACAGTGTCATCCTCTAGGCAGGGCTCCTGAGTGATGTAAGTGTGCAGACATGGGGCTGAGCACACGCATGTGAATAAGCAGGGGTGCAAGCATCCTTTTTCCACTGCTCTTGACTGTGGACATGATGTCATGATCTCTTTGAAGGTCCTACATTGATTATCCCAGTGGCACACTATAGAATGGAATTATACTCCAAATAAGCCCTTACTCTCTTAAGTTGATTTTTTTTCTTAAGTTGATTTTTACCAAGATATTCTATTACATCTAAAGAAATAAAACTAGAGACTCCAAGCACAGCATGATTGGGATCATGAGAATGGCTGGGTGCAGCGAATGACCTTGGTAGTCAGGGTGCTGGTCTCCAGGAATGAGTTAGAGCTCAGGAGAGCACTTCAGTCACCTCAGAACTTACCTCCTTCTACATAGCTGGTTCCTTCCTACATTTCCACCACACTGTGACACAGCAAGGGGAACTCTTGGTGGGACAAAGGTACAATGTCCTTGGACCTCTAAATGTGTAAGTCAAACAAATCTTTGTCTCTTTATAAGTTATCCATCCTTGAGCATATTGCTGTAGCAACACAAACTAGATTAAAGAAGCACCAAGAGAAGAGCCGTTGGGCCACAGCCACCTCTGATAATTTGCAATACAGGATGTAACACAGATAGGCATGATGAAGCTGACCATGCCTCTCTGGCTCTGACGATGAGGTCTGCAACCTCTGTTAAACATAGGATAACCTGGAAACCAATGAAATTTCTTCAGGTGACACAAGGCAGCAAAATGCCGGTGTGGTCTCCAGGCAGTGCTAATGTGTGCCCTTGTCTGAACCTGTGAATATCTGAGTAGCTCTACTGTGTGGGCTCACTCCAAGTCTCCTAGTAACTCTCTTTCTTGGGAGAGGTCAGCACCTACAGGTTGAATAAAATTCTCCTGACAGAGCGAAGTACGAACCCTGAGTGAATGGTTATGACAATAGTGATGGTCATGACCATGGTGGTGGCATTGGTCATGATGTTGATGATGGTGTAGGCAGTGTTGATGATCACGACCATGCCAGTGATGATGGTGGTGATACTTGTAGTGATACGTTTGGTTATGATGGTGACAGTGGTGAAGAGGAGGATAAAAAATAAGAAGAAAGAACGAATCAACCCTCATAGAGATCTTTAAAGTAGAGAACGAGGTTCAACAGCTGCTTTGTAAATGGTCAAACAAATGAAGAAACGCTTCAGACATTGCCACAGGCTGGATGCAGAGTGGAGGAGGGAACCATACATAGCCCAGAGAGAGGAGGGGAATCTGTGCTGGACTACAGCATGCTATACTCCAGGGCTATCTTGACCTGCAGCTGGCCCCAGTGTTGGCCTGAGTACTGAGGAGACCCACTGGGAGCCTGCAATTTCTGCACTTTCCGCACTGCCAGGAGTCTGCCCTTCGGTTTTGCTCACTCAGGGGACCACAGGACACCAGATCATAGACAGGTGGCCTGATGAGGCTACCCAGATGAATAGCTAGCAAATCTTCACAAAATGAGGTTCTAGAGAGCAATAAGGAACAACGGCCACAAGACCCCCTATGTCCCAGCTAAGAAAGGGGGCGGTGCACTGGCGACACAGTTTCCCATCCATGGTGCTTAGCAACCCAAGCGTGCATGGGATGATGCTGATGGTGGTGGAGGGGATGCTGGCAATCTCTGGGTCTTGCTATGATTTGAGGTAGATCCCGGCCCGTGTAGAGCTCGGGAGCTAGGAGGATAAATCTGCCCTTTTTTTTTTATTGATGTCTCCAACTCGTCCTCCCAGTGAAATCTGATTATCTGGGCTATGCTGGCAGACGTCAAAATGAAATGTTTGCTTCTAAGTTCCCACTTGCAGGGGAGGCAGTAGCTGGCTTCTGCCTCCCTGTCAACAAGCCTTCATCAATCCTCCTCTTTTACTGTCGATGTGTGATGTCACTTCCCTGCTTTATGTGGTTCTGTGACCTTCCCTTATTTTGTTCCTAATAAAGACGGTTTCAGTGAGGCTGGGGCTACAGAGAGTCCTCTAATTCATTGTGTTCAGTCACAGGGTGCCAGCAGCTGATGTGATCAGCTAATGTAGTCAGCTAGCTCTGTGAGACTCTTCTACATACCTCTGGCCATGGCTTGGTGTGGGACTTGTATTTCTTCTGGCCACAGGTTTCTTATCATCTTTTGACAACTGTGTCTGTGAGAATCTGTCCTCAAAAGGCAATGTGTAATCTATGGTGTCATCTATGGTGATGTCCTCCTATAGCTGCTGATGTACATATGCACACACACACACACACACACACACACACACACACACACACACACACACACACACACTCTCATATAGATGTTCATCCTAGCTGTACCAACCCCATATCCCTAACCACAAAGCTCTGTGCTAAGATGTTTAAGGCCTGAAGCTATCACCCTAGCTGTTGGTCGTCACTTGGGGGACTTTAAAAGAATACATATGCTAGGAGGGGAACTTAGAATGTACTCTACAAAAGAGGCTGCCTAAATGGCCAATAAACATGTCCAGGTGCTAGGCTTCACTGGTCATTGGGGAAATGCAAAATCAACCACTGTGTGATTCCACTCTATACCCGCAGGCTCCTGAAATGAAAAGCACAGGCAATACCCAGCCCTGGGTGGAGTGTGAAGTGGCTAGAACTCACAGGGACTCTGAGTGGCAGGGAACACTGCAGTTACATCAGAAAACTGTTTGGGGAAATCTATACTGAGTATGCCTGCACTCTTGGACTTTACACTCTTCCAGGTTGTCTTAGTTAGGGTTTTTAAATTGCTGCTACAAAACACCAGGCCAAAAAATCAAGTTGAGGAGGAAAGGATCTATTTGGCTTATGCTTCCATATTATAGTCCATCCATCTTTGCATGAAATCTGGACAAGACTCAAGCAGAGCCGGAACCTGAAGGCAGGAGCTGATGCAGAAGCCATGGAGGAGTCCTGCTGACTGACTTGCTTCCCATGGCTTGCCTGGCCTCCAAGAACCTCCAGCCCAGAGGTGGCACTACCTACCATCGACTGGGCCCTTCTCTATTGGTCACTAGTTGAGGAAATGCCTTAGAGCTGGATCTCATAGAGGTATTTTCTCAACTGAGGCTCCTTTGTCTCTGCTGACTCTAAGTGGTGTCAAGTTGACATCAGAACCAGCCAGGACATGGGCAGAATCCCCAAAAGTGCATCTTCTGTTCCCCAAAATGTGTGTTCAAGAATGTGCATCGTAGGGTGGAGGAAGACGGTTCACTTGGTAAGGCACCTGCTGTGTAAGCATGAAGATGTAAGTGCAGCACACATGTAGAACTCCAGGCACAGTGGCACATGCCTGGAATCCTAGCCCTGGAGAAGGAGGGACAGGCAGCTCCCCAGAGACCACTGGCCAAATCCGTGAGCTCCATGTTCACAGAGAGACACTGCCTCAAAAAAACAAAGGTGGAGAGAGATGGAAAACATCAAACATTGACTTCTGACCCCACAGTTATGTGCACACATATATGTGGGCACCACGGGACTGAGGGTACACACAGGAGTGTGTACACACGCAGGCACCACATGTACACACACGTGGGGTGAGGTGCAAGCAGAGTCAGTAACCCAAACCGGAAGCTGTTCATGTGCTCACGATGGACTAACTGGCTGAGGGAGGATGGGTGTAGAAACTGATAAATTTGATAAGTACATGTGTATTTATCAGTTCTGGGGAGCAGTGAGGACAAATCTCTGAGCCATTTTGTTATCATTTATTATTTTGTGTTGAGCTCAGTGGCAGAGAGGGTTATTCTGTAGTCACTACCAAAGGCTGTGACTGAAGAGATGGGATCCTGTGTGAAGCTCTCCCCGTGGCTCCAGCTGCCCGGTGTGAACATTCCAAGGCATTATCAAGCTGTGCTGTTCTTACCAAAAGAGATTTGAGCCAGCTGGATGCCACCATGAGCTCTGGACCAGGAGGCAAGAAGTCTGCTTTCCAACCTGGGGCTCTGAGAACGGAGCCTGGCCTTATTTCTGTGGCCTCTTTGAGCCTTAACGTATCCCTCACATGCACACAGTAGCATGAAAGGGTTGAACAAGAACTGTTCCAGGGTTGAAGAGAACTTTGCTGCTCTTCCACAGAACCCAAGTTCAGCTTCTAGCACCCTCATTGGTTAGCTAATAACCGCCTGTAGGACCTGGCACCCTCCTCTGGCCTCTGGGTGTGTCTACACATATATATTATATACTTTCCTGCAGACACACATGGACACTTAAATAAGGAGGAGCTGTGCCTACCATCTCTGGCAGTTGGGAGATGGCATTATCATTCTTGAACAGCTGTACTAGCTACAGCTATGAGACCCATCTCCTATGGCTGGGTCACCCCACCCCAGGGCTGAAAGGTTGGTCATGAAGTACTAACACAGAAACAGCTTGGTTGACAAACTAGAATCTACATAGACTCTTGGCATACTCCATGTTGCACTGAAGTCAGGTTGGACTTGGGTGTGGATCTGATATCACCAGCCACAGCCCAGGAGTCATCTGTGAGCCTCACACATGGGGGAAAGCTTGAGAAGAGAGGGGCCCCCGAGTCACCTCTGTCGGGGGACCTTTCCAACTTTGACATTCTTGATTGGCTATCCCAGGTTATAACTCAATTCCATTCCTGATCATTCTACCCACGTCCATTGCCCCTGCCCTCCCTAAGCAGGTGTCAGGGGCTCTCCTTGGAAGCCTGGAGCCACATAGGCTGAGCTGAAATGCTCCAGCTCAACAAGGAAAGCTACAGCGGAATGAAGGAGGGATGCTGAGGGTTGCAGATGTTGCCAAGCTCTTCTGCCTTGAGAAAGCATCATCTCACAGTGGAAAGAGAATTGGGGAAGAGGGCCAAGTTGTGGAGCCTGCAGCCCGCTCTGAGTTCACTGAGATTTCTGTTCCAGTGTTAGTCATCTCCATGTGTTAAGAAGACACCAGCTCGGCTCCCAGATGGGGAAGTGGAGATAAATGGCTGTGGGGGTGCCTGCCAGTCAAACAACAGGGACAGATGTAGGGGGGAGGTGAGTCCTTCCTCATTTACCTTTTACAGGAAATGTGGGCGCTGACTAGAGGTATTAATATTCTCCCCCAGGCCTGGCTGTCAGGACTGGGAAAGGACCTGGGAGGAGGGGCTGTGGAGAGGGCACCATTCCTCATTGGCATTCAGGACTGTTTTTTTTTTTCCTTCAACCACAAGCAAATTCATTCATAGAGTTTGTTGGAGGGAAGGACAATGACACTGTGCCGTTTCAGCTTCCACTAACTGTGCAAGAACATTTCTCATAAATAGACGAGCCTGCCTTTTTGTCCTGCCCATCAGAGCCTGCCTTTATCAGCCCAGAGAAGAAAAGTCCACCTGCCTTTAAAATGTCACGTGTAGTTACCAGTCTCCAGGCTTAATGTGTTTACACTGAAAGGCTTATGACATGACAGAGGGTTTTAGGAAGACCTTCCAGAGACAAACATGTGCTTCCAGAAAGCCAGTAAATATTTGGCTCGTTGCTGAGCAGTGGGGGCCAGGGGGAAAGAAGGGAGGGAAGGAGGGAGGAGGGAGGGAGGGAGGGAGGAGAGAGAGAGAGAGAGAGAGAGAGAGAGAGAGAGAGAGAGAGAGAGAGAGAGAGAGAGAAAGAGAGAGAGAGAGAGAGAGAGAGAGAATGACTGAGAGGAAGACAGAAAGACAGGTAGACAAGCTCATAGACCTGTAAGAGGTAAGGTCCCAGGACAAGAGACACCTGGCAGAGACTCCACAGCTATAGAACAAACAAGAAATATAGGAGTCGGAAGCACAGGTCAGTGACTGGCCTGTGGTTGATTATCTGTCCTTCTCCAGCCCTGGAAAGCCCTGGCCCCATCCCCTTCAGAGTCCCCTATAGAGGGCTTCCTATTTCAGGAGACTCTGATGCCTAACCCCACACTAGCCTTCAGTTCTTCAGACCCTCATTGATGCTGAGGTCACCTTGCTTGACTGCCATAGAGACTTTTTGCTGATGGAAAATGTCAGACTAACAGGTCCAACTTGCCGGTCAGTTCCACAAGGTCTACAGAAGAACCTTTCTTTATCAGACAGCCCTGTTGAATTTGGAGATGGAGCATTGATGGAAGAACACACATCCTATGGGTGAGACCAGACAAGTCCAGATGAGAGGAAGCCTGTAAGCAACCTGGGGTAGTCAGGGCTGAGGGAGATAGAGCTGCATGTAGACCGGCAGAGACAGGAAAACTGTTCCTTTCTTTCCTTGTTTGGTAAGCCAAGGGTCCTATCCAGAACCCTTGGCTGTGTGTGGTGTACTGGCTAGTGTGTGTCACAAACTTGAGTCACCTGGAAGAGAGAACCTCAGTTGAAGAACTGCCTCTGTTGACTGGCTTATGGTCAAGTCTGTGAGACATTTTCTTGATTGATGATTGACATAGTAGGGCCCAGCTCACTTCAAGTGGTACTACTCCTGGGCAGGTTACATAAGAAAGCAGGCTGAACAGGCTGTGGTGAGCAAGCCAGTAAGCAGTGTTCTTCCACAGCATCTGCTTCAGTTCCTGCTGTGAGTTACTGCCCTGACTTCCCTCGGTGATGGAAATGACCTGGGAATTTTAAGATGAAATAAACCCTTTCCTCCCCAAGTTGCTTTTGGTCAGTGTCCAATCATAACAAAAAGAGGCAAACTAGGGAAGTAGACAAGCACTGTACCACAGCACTGTGTCCCCACCTGTCTTAATTAGGGTTTTATTGCTGTGAACAGACACCACAACCAAGGCAAGTCTTATAAAGGACAACATTTAATTGAGGCTGGCTTACAAGCTCAGAAGTTCAGTCCATTTTCATCAAGGAGAGCATGGCAGCATCCAGGCAGGCATGGTGCAGGAGGAGCTGAGAGCTCTATGCTTTCATCTCAAGGCTGCTAGCAGAATACTGACTTCCAGGCAGCTAGGATGAGGGTCTTAAGCCCATGCCCACACACCTACTCCAACAAGGCCACACCTACCCCAACAAGGCTACACCTAATAGTGCCACTTCCTGGGTCGAGCATATACAAACCATCACACCATCCCTTGCTATTTGCGACAGGACCTTGCTTATCTGTAGACCAATCAGTCTCAAACTCATGGTACTCAAGTGCTTGGATTACTGGTGTGTAGACTTGGTCCAACAAGAGCTGTTTAGACTGAATCTCAGCCACATAGCTGTGGTAGGTGTCCTTGGGTCCTGTGTTGGGAAGCAGAACTAAGAACACAGATATATAAAGTTACACTGATACTTTTGTGTCTCTTTCTCTCTGTGTAATACACACACACACACACACACACACACACACACACACACATATAATTTGAGTGAAATAAATCCTTAAAATAATACGTGAAAATAGTAATTGTTTTATAGATAACTGAACTTGGGTTGTTTTGTCACACGGCATTACCCCTACAATGGCTGACTGTTACATTTTTTAAAGATATGCCTTACTAAGAACCAGCCACTATCGTGAGCTTTGAGCTCTCTGGAGGAAACTGATCGCTAGAAAGATGATGTAAGGTGGCCTCCCTGCCCCTATAGCTGCTCTTCCTCTCTCTACCCACGTCTCTTTTCCTTTCCAGCCATTCCCTAGGCTAGAGTAGAGAGCTGTCAAAGCCCAGATCTCAGTTCTTCTTCAGACTGTGGCAGCTTTTCTATTGTGACTACTAATTTTTTATATGTGACCTCTCATAAGGATGGGGTGGGTGCTCTTCTTTAGTCCTTTAGTTCCTGAAAATTCCTAGTTATCTTTTTGTAAGCACAGACTACAATGACCATCTCTAGAGCCAGGGCCAGCTCTGGCCTAGATCTCCTAGGCCAGCCAATCTGGCGAGGTAATGAGACATTATCACCTGCCTCCTTTCCAGTGGCTTTGACACCTTTGATCTTCACCCATCAGCCTTCTCAGACTGGCTGTTCCTCTACCTGCCTGCCCCAGCTTCAGCCTTTGCCCACACAGTTAGCTGCCTTTTGCTTCTTCTCCCCACCCAGGATGCTCTTTTCTACCCTGATCTCTTTGAGTCCTCTGCAGCCAAAAAAAAAAAAAAAAAAAAAAAAAAAAAAAAAAAAAAAAAAAACCATGCAAATACTATGCACTCTCTATGTACCAGGCACCTGTTATTCTCCCCTAGAGACCCCTGTATGTATCGAGAGTTCTCTATAAGGAATAAAATTAAAGGATGGGGAGATAGCTCTATTAGTAATGTCCTTGTCTTGCAAGTGTGAAGACATGAGTTCAATTCCCTAGAAACCATGTTTAACAAAACATAACAAGTAAAACAACACAAACCTCAGTCATAATGGCGCATGGCTGTAATCTCAGCACCAGAAAGGAACAATGAAGACCAAAGGATTCCCAAGGCTTGCTCAGCGGCCAACCTAGCTCAATCAATAAGCTCAGCGAGAGGCCCCACCTCAAAAAGATGGGGGAGCAGTGGGATGGCTAAGGAAATAGTGTGCTAATCCTGAGATTGCCCAAGGTAGAAGGAAGAGACTGACACCTGTAAACTTCCTTCTTCCTCCCCTCCCCTGCCCTGACCTCTAAATAATAAAAGTAAGCTAAAGAGGTGGATGGAGGAGCCTCCCCCCCCCCTGCCATACACCTCTGGACTCCCTTGCACATGCTGCATAGATGAGTCTATACAGGCCCAGATGAGGGAAGGGAGATGGATCGCAGAGGTTTCCTGGTAGAGGGGTTCCTCAGCTTAGACCTTTTCTAAGTATCTAGTATGTGTAGAACAACATGAGAGAAACTGGGGTTGCAGGAGTGTCCCCAAACAGAGTCCTTAGTTTGAGAGCTTGGGGCCGGGTTGGGAATAGAACATTCTTCCTAGGGTTCAGTGGAGTTCAGCGAAAAGAACCGCACCTTGGAAGACCAGGGGTTTACACAACCTTATGTTGTCAGGGTTCTTCCCTTTCAGCGTGATGCAGATCAGGCTGTGAAGCCTCACCTGGTCCAAGCCCAGAGCAGGTCCAACAGCCAGGCTGGAAAGGCCTGAAGCAATGGTTAACACATGGGTGAGCACACAGAGAACAACCTGAAGCCTGTGCTACATGGTGTCCAGCCTGTGCTACATGGTGCTAGCCTGTGCTACATGGTGTCCAGCCTGTGCTACAGGGTGTCCAGCCTGTGCTACAGGGTGTCCAGCCTGTGCTACAGGGTGTCCAGCCTGTCCTACAGGGTGTCCAGCCTGTCCTACGTGGTGGCCAGCCTCATGAACTTGAGCCACTGTAGCTTTCTTTGTCTCCTTCTCCATCCCGCACTCCTCACCTCTCATCTGCTGCCAGGGCTCACCTCCCAAGAGAAGCACTGGCCTGCACATTGGGGTTCTCCATTTTGGAGTAGAAACCACCCTCTTGGAGAGTAAGAGAGCACCGTGAGTCTGTGCTTTGGCTTTCTGTTCTCTGGAGTTTCTGTGAGACAGGAACTGGGGGGGGGGGGGGGGGTGCAAAGACAGTGGAGAAGAGGAAGCAGAGGCGCTGGAGAGTGAGGGACACCAGAGCCACAGCCTGGCCTCAGCTGTCCTGCCATCTCTTCAGAAAACCTGCCAGTTCCAAGGCCTAGGTTTCCTCTCCTTCCCGTGGGAGACAACACTCCTGCCGGCCTCACCTCAGAGCTGGGAAGCTTCTGGAAGCTGAAATATCCCAGTATGCATGTGAACCCTGTGTCAGGAAGCGGTGAATCCAAAGCATGAGAGAAGATGGAGGATGGCTTGGTTTTGCTGGGATCCCCTAGCGCTGGCGAGGATTAGATCTGGAGGGGTGGGGAGACGTGCTTCCCATCTGATCTGTTCCCAAAGAATTCACAGGCATCAGGATTTCTCTGCTCCACAGTCCTCATCTCCAACACAATACTTCTGCGACTTTAAGGCTGCTTGCCTCCTTTTTGGACCATTTTCTTTAGGACAGCACTTGCTGAAGGAGAGCAGTGTACCTCTCAGCCAGGGCCTCCCTGAGTTTTGGATATGCCTCCCTCATACCTGGGCTCTCTAAGCTGTGTGCCTTCCCCACCCCCACCCCACGAGAGGGGGGAATCTTCAAGGATTGACCATGTCTCCATCAGACTGGTTCCCTCTGAGGACAAGCTGTGTGTCTCAGAGCAGGGATCTCCAAAGACAAGGCAGTGTCTTCCTTTTCTACCAGTTCTAGCTGCACTCCTGGGCATGAGACCTAACCTCGGAGGTCTTACAAAGCACACATCTTGGAATGAAGGTCGGATGTGGGACAGTTAGAGGCTCAATGCCAGTCTGGACTGTGGGGGAGCAGAGCCCCCCTCCCCTATGGACTGAGGGTGTCGTCATTCTTCTCTGGAACTCTCTGATTGTCTTGTTTATAGTCTCCACACAGAGAGAGTTCACTAGCCTTAGCATCTCTCACACTTCGGGATCCCTGTGCTGGAAGGGTTACAGGGAGGGACGTTAAGGAAAGGCTCAGGGAAGCGGCTGGAGCCCAGCTCCCAGCCAACAGTGGAAAGCGCATGGACCAGTGCAGCCCCCGAGGGAGGAAATGCACTTCTGCCCAGAGACCCTGGCTCATCCAGATGTGCTTCTGCTCTGGCCCTCCGTCCTGAAGCTCCAACCTGCCTGGCCTCCTCCATACAGCCTCCTATCCTACCTCTGTATCTGCCTGTCCTGTGTCTTAGAGTCTTGGGGTCTCAGTTCTCAAGAACCTGCTTCAGGGAGAAACCTCCTGCTCTTCCATTCCGTCTCCCACAGATCCGTTGCCCTGCTGGAGACCGCTCTCCCCCTGTTCTGTCTTTTCTTATCAGAGATTGACTTAGGCTGTCAACTCTCCCACTTTCCCCAGCCCAGCCCTGTCTGCAGTGTCCCACATGGCCACTCATTTCCCTCAGGGCAGCCTGATCAACAGGGAACAGTGTTGCCCTTATGGCTTTATAGATGACGATGCTGCGTCCCAGCGATTTGCCAACAGTCACATGTTCTTTCACTTAGCAGCCAACACTGCTTGGACCCAGGCCATGAGCTCCGGATAGTGAGCAGGTCCTAGACTGAGAGGACTTGGGGTCTACCAGAAACCCACCCAGACAACCACATCAATCTGCTTGGTTCCCCGATGATGCCCAGATCCTAGAACAAGGCCTTATTAGGAGCCACTTGATAGCTGCTTATGGAATTAGTGTTGAAATGACTTGGGGGCTAGTCACCCAATGCTGGCTTTCCCTGTTTAAACAGTTCCCTAAGTTGCAACTGTGAGACCCCAGATCTAGGCTGAGAGGATTGACTGTATATGCATGTGTGTGCACATGCCTGCCTGCCTGTATGTATGTATATACGTACATACATAATACATATATGCATGTACCTTTCTGTGTACAAGAGTACATATGTATCTGTGTGTACATGTTTGTCTATATGTCTCTGTGTTAAAACATTTTGGTTCATCTGTATCTCTGAATGTGCATGTGTGTGTATATGCATGTGTGTTTCTCTGTGTGCATTCATGCAAGTTGTGTGTGTGCAGGTGTCTATCTTTGTGTGTACACATGTGTGTTTGTGCATGCATGCATGCATGCATACAGGTACATGTGTGCCAATGTGTGCATGCCTGCAGGTGCATATATATGTGTTCTGCATGTGTGCATTTTCATGAGTGTCTGCCTGTCTCCCTGTTTGTATGTGCATGTGCACATCTCTATCTCTGTGTATTATGCATATATTTGTGTGTGAGCTGTATGTATAATTCTCTCTATGTGTCTGTGTATACCATATTAGACCTGGCTGGAGCTATGGGGGCAGCACTGGCCATGCTGTGTGAGCACCATTCCTGTTTCAGCTTAGTTGTACCTGACTAAGGCTGATTAGAGGAGGAAGTTGCTGCATCTCTATCACAGCAGACAGGGTGAGGTGTCTCCCCTTAAGCTCTCTGGTACACAGGAAGGCAGGCATTCAGTCTGCACAAGGTCTCGAGAAAGGGGCTGGCCATAAGAGTGATGTTCAGTGAGAGACCCTATCTCAAAAAATAAGATGAAGAGTGTCTGAGGAAGGCATCTAACACCAACCTGTAGCTTCCACACAAAGGTGCACACATGTGCCCATAAGCACATGTGTATACACACCGTTAAATACACACATATGCTATACAACACACAGGGACTAAAGCAAAAGAACCCAAGGTGGAATAACACCCAAGATTGTCCTCTGGCCTACACACACACACACACACACACACACACACACACACACACACACACATTAATAAAAATAGGAGTCTGTGAACACGGGTTAGCAGTTAAGAGCACTTTTGCCCTTGTATGGGACCCAGTTCTGAGCCCTAGCTCTAACTCCATTTCCAGGGTATTTGATGCCCTCTTCTGGCCTCTGTATGTACTACATACACATAGCACATATATACACTTAAAATGAAAACGGTAGCAGAGTGGCTGTTTGGAAAGTACCACTTACCTTTATTTCTTCTACACATCCTATAGCCTCAAATTTAGATTCAGGGATCAGGGTGGGTGTGATGGTTTGTATACGCTCAGCCCAGAGAGTGGCACAATTTGGAGGTGTGGCCTTGTTGGAGTAGGTGTGACCTTGTTGGAGGAAATGTGTCATCGAAGGCATGGGCTTTATGACCCTCCTCCTAGCTGCCTGGTATCCAGTCTTTTCTTAGCTGCTTTCAGATGAAGATGTAGAACTCTCAGCTTCTCCTGCACCATGCCTACCTAGATGGAGCCATGTTCCCACCTTGATGATAATGGACTTGACCTTTGAACCTGCAAGCCAGCCCCAGTTAAATGTCATCCTTATAAGAGTTGCCTTGGTCATGGTGTCTGTTCACAGAAGTAAAACCCTAAGACTGTGGGCACAGATAGGAAGGAGAGAGCACTGTTATAATCACACTGAAACATGTTTCTGACTGCACTTTCCCACCTCTCTGGAGTCACGCAGACCCAGGAAGCTATTCCTCTTAGGAGTGCTGGCTCAGCCCCAGACACTGGACAATACACATGGTCCCACCGCCACCAGAGGCCATCCCATATCTTGCCTCCTCCTGGGCCTCTGGCTGTCTGTTGAGCATCCCATCCTTGACTGGTATCCAGGATATTTCAGAGTGCTTGCATCTCAGGATGTATAGCACGTTATTTTTTGGCATCTGAGGATGCTATCCTCTGGCTGTATTCCACTGGAATCCAACTATGGTAATTTCATTTCCTTTGTGATATGGACTTAACAGACTTCTCTCTCTGCACGTGTAAATATCTAGCACAAGTAACTATACATTGTTCAGAGCCGCTCCAGAATCTATCCCTGTAAGTCTCACAAGACAGAGTTAGGGGCAGGGGCCTATGAATGTTTGTCACAGACACAGACTATGGTCTGGGGAGGGGACAGCACTGGATTTTCTAGGTTGCTGTGCCTCTTTACACATGCTGGACAGAGACACAGGGAGAGTTGCGAGGAAGGGGGCAGTGTGTTAATGCAGCCGTGTGAGAGCTTGGGCGTGTACCTGGGAGGCCTCTCTGGGGCTCTGCTCTAACTGGATAAGAAAGGAGGGACTGGGGGTCAGGTAATCTTTAAATGTTCATTTATATAGTGCCCACATCTTTCAAGTTCTTACAAAAAGCAGGAGCTTTCATCAGCAGGATCCTTTGTTTAAATGAAGCCCAGGGCAAGCTAAGGGCTTCCAGTATTGTAGCAGTGGTCGCTCATACACAGGTCACTGGACTCAAAGCCTCCACCTTGGTCCCTATTCTTCTGCTTTGTGTTGAGGTCATTAGATTTGACCTTCAAGCCACATGCCACATGCCTGTTGCCCTCACAAAAGGGAGGGGGTGAAGCACATGCATAGATGTGCAGAGGGTATGTGTTTTGGAGAGATGGAGGAAGAAACCGTGAAGAAGTGGTCAAGAGTGAAGCTGCCACAGGCTGAGGAGACCTTGGAGCTATAATGACTGAATTAGCAGAATAAGCAGAAAATGATCCTTCCTGTGAAACTTCCAGAAGGTCCAGAGGGAGCCCTGACATTCAACCTCCAGACTCTGGAACTGGGAACGATATGTTACTATGACTCCCAAGACCCTAAGCTTGTGGGGATAAGTTATGGTGTCCCCTGGGGAGCAAAACCAAAACCACAGAAAACATTAACGTTGGAAAATTAGCATAATGTGTAGTGTCACGCTGATTAACCTTCTGTCCAATAGCATTCCAGAGAAAGTCCCCTGGACAGACATTTCCCACTAATACAGAGATTTGAAAAAAAATCTGGTATTTCACATACTAGTGTGTCAAGTGCATGTGAAGGGCTGCAGCCATCTTGTGAGCATGAGACCCAAAGCTGATAGAATAATCTTATGGAGGAATAATATGGAAAGAATCTGAATCGTCAGTGAATTTCATGAAGGGAGGGTCCAGGCCCCTGAGCTCCTGACTGGGACATCTTGTTACGTTGGATAATCCACTTATTACTGAAGTCACTTGGAGTTTGCATTGTTTCCTAAAGTCAAATGCAGCCACAATGCTCTAAGGTACATGGTAATTAGTCAGCAGTTCTCTGGTGTTGTACTGGAAGATGGTTGCAGCTACCAGTGACGGTTCAACTAAGAAGTCAGACCTCAGAACATCAACATACGGTCTGTGTGACTCCAGAGAAATCTGAGGACGCCATTGCTGCTTCTTTCTTCTCAGTCAAGCTTGATTCTTTGGACAGAGTTTCAGGTACGCACAGAAGCACAGGAAGTTGGAGCAAGGGAGTGGATGGGGGGTGGGGGTTCACTCCAATGAGCAGTGTCAAAGCAGCTCTAGCAACCTCAGGGAACCGATGAGGTCAGAGTCATTGTTGAAAAGAGCTGGACGTGACAGTCCACGCAACTGAAGTCCTAGCACCTAGGAGATGGAGGCAGGAAAATCTCAAGTTCAAGGCCAGTTTGGACTGCAGAGTATGGCCTGAGCCCCCAAAAGACAAAGGAAAGCAAAATCAATAAACAAGGAAAAGTCAAAAGAAGGGGCTGGGAAAATGGCTCAGTCAGTAAAGCTCTTGCTGAACAAGCATAAGGACCTGCGTTCAGATGCCCCGCCCCCACATGGCAGGCCATGGCCGTAACCCCAACGCTGAGGGGGCAGAGGGAGAGAAGCCCTGGGGTTAGCTAGCCAGACAAAATAAGAGAGCTCCAGGTTCAGTGGGAGACCCTGTCTCAAACACAAGATGGCAAGTCATTGAGAAAGCTCCCTGGCATCAACTTTACACACACACACACACACACACACACACACACACACACACACACACACACACACTGCACCTGCACTCACACACGCACAGGAACACAAACACATGTGTACACGTACACACATACATGCACACATAATTGTAATATTGCTAAGATGTCTATGGTCTTATTCATGCTCCGTCCCTCTCGTATCCCAGAAGCCGTGCAATATGAGACAGCACAGCAGATTGGATGCAGAAACCGACAGGAGAATCCAGCTGTCTCTGCTGAGCCAGACAGTGAAGAAAGCCACATGAACAGAAACGAGGGCACTATTCTTACAACTTTATTTTGTCAAATGCAGTTATTTCTATTAAAACACCATTTGTGTTCAAGCACAGTGGGCCTGCCACTCGTTTTAGAAAAAAAAAAAGGCGACAATTTCCCAGCAGATACGAATGGATGCACCTCATTGCAAGCAAAGGCTCCTTGAGTCCTTGATGATACTAAAACGTAGTCAAGATCAAACGGTTGCAGAGCAGCTGATGTAGTGAGATAACAGCTAAGAAGGGCAAGGAGAGAGGCTGAGGGATCGATGGGGCTGGAGCTCTGGGCATGGAAGCTGAGCCAGCCATTAGAAGCATCATCACTGATGATGTCTGTGTGGGGCACAAGACACTCCCATCTGGATCCCTTCATCCCTTTCTCCTCTTCATTTAGCATCGTCCTGGCAACAACCACTTGACTTAAGATGAAGAAACCACACATTGAGATTATCAACTGTCCAATTCTCAGAACTAGGCTGCTGGAGGGGTGGAGAACATTCTTGCCATGCAAGCTTGAGGACTTGTGTTCAAATCCCCAGCACCCATGTGAACACACAGTGCATGCTCTTGTAACCTCGGTGCTAAATGTGCAGTTATGGAGACAGGCGACTCACTGACCAGCTGATCTGGCTAAATTGTTGAGCTCTGTTCAGTGGGAGAGCCTGTCTCAAAAAGTAAGGTGGAGAAAATTGAGGAAGAAACGCTGTGTCCACATCAGGCCTCTACACACAAACACACTTCACACAGTACAGTTGAACACCCACACACACCACCACCACACACATACACACATTTACACCAACATGAATAAAAGTGTGTGTGTGTGTGTGTGTGTGTGTGTGTGTGTGTGTGTGTCTGTGTGTGTATGTGTTGAACAAAAGCTCTGTGCTAAGTAGGTGCTGAATCCAGGAATCAAATCTGATTCCCCCAAATCCAAGTCTAGTGCCTCAATCCTCAAAACTCTCAGTCACAACTTGGTATCCAACCCGTCCATGACTTTGACCTTCAGCCCATGCTCTGAGGCCCCTGGGTCCCAGGATCTCCTTTTGTAATGTGGGTGCTGATGTATCTAGATTGTTAGGCTACATGGAGATAAGGAGTGTGGGAGCCATCTGTCAAACAGCTCAGTGGATACAGACATCATGATTGCTGATTTCCTACTGGCATCGTTTATTGTGGGAATCACTTTAGCAGCCCCCGGCTGGCTGTGAACATCAGTGGTAGAAGCTCTCTTGGGCTTGCACGTACATACCCAGGTGACTTGTGGGATGCATACTTTTCATTTTAACATCCAGATATATCCACTACACACACCCCCTCTCTCAAGCATGCCCCCCAGCTAAGGCTCCCCTTTCTTCTCCAATTACAGACACTCAGTCAATATCTCTTGCTGTGTGATGGGTCTTTTCTGAGTCTTTCTCGGCATAGAATTAAATCAGCGCCATTCCCAGGCAGTATTCTGTGAGATGAGTGATAGAGACTGCAGTGATTATTAGCTATGTGGTGCGGCAGAAAATGCTGAGCTGAGACGTGCTTTAAAAAAACTCTCAGCAGTGTTTAAGGCACACCCTCTAGATAGAGCACCCAGGACTCTGTGCAGAGGGGATAGTAGTTTCTTGGGCTATATCCTTGAGGCTGTACCTTGCTTTGTGTGTGGTTGGGAAGAGTCCCAAATGGACCAGAAAACCACTCTGCTGGTACCTCCTCCAGCTTTCAGCAAATACATGCTCTTGAATAAGCCATGTCCCCTCTCTGGGCCTCAGTTTCCTCCTCTACCCCTTGGGGATTGACCAGATGAACATGTCATGGTGACCCCTTTGTCCCGGGATGTGTTTAGAGACCCACAGGGTAGCAGGAATGGTCAAGAAGAGGCAAGGCAGAGCCTTGATCTAGGATTTGGTCACTTTGGAGTTTCCCCTTTTCCCAGGTCTCCTTGGAAATCAGGGGTACAGTAGGTGTACTTCTAAGGAACAGCCCTGGGGGACAGAGACCAAGGAGCAGAGGTGGAGGCAGGAAAGAGATTAGCAGAGGAAATCAAAGAAGGTGTATCTCTGTTTTCCTTCTGCTGTGTCTTTCTGTATTGGATCCTCTCATGCCTGCCCTCCTATCACTTTTTCCTCTCCCTCTCAGGTCTCCCTCTCATTCTTTATCTTCCTCCTGGCCCTCAGGATCACCACAGCTCTGGCCTGGCTCACTGATTAGCGTTCTCAGTCTTCAGTGCTTAAGCTACCTCACACTGTGTGTGTGTGTGTGTGTGTGTGTGTGTGTGTGTGTGTGTATACGTACCTCCAGTGTTATTTCTCACACACTACCTATCTTGTTCTGTGAGACGTGGTCTCTCACTTAGACCTAGGGCTGACAATTTAGTTAGACTGGCTGATCAGGGAGCCCCAGACTCCACTGGTCCTGTCTCCACTTCCTCAGCTCCTGTTTCCACTTCCTCAGCAACTGAACTATAAATTTATGCCACGGTGCCTGGGTAAGTGCAAAGGGATCGAATCCAGGTCTTTGAGGGTCTACACAACAGGCACTTGACTGACTGAGCCATCTCCTCGGCTTCTACCTCTCTGCAATGGCCAACACGCTTGTGTTACTGATTCCTTGCAGTCAAAGGCTCTTATCCCTGTCCCACCCAGCCAGTGGGTTCCAGGTGGCTGCTTGTCTTCACTCCCCTGGAATTACAACTGTGTATGGGTCTTCGCTTTTCTATATGGGTTCTGTTGATCAAAATCAGGTTCTCAGTCTTGCAAGCAAGCACTTTATAGACTAAATGATCTTTATGCATGATTCTTTATACATGGGGCAGGGGGGTCCTGTGACCGACTCAAATTTACAAAGCCAGTGATGAACTGGGTCAAGATTTGAAACCAAGCCCTTGGAATCCTAACACAATAATGGTAGCTTGACTTCAGCGCGCTACCTGTGTAGAATCACACCAGCCCTACCAGAATACAAATGAGCAAGAATGAGTCTCTGGGCCTGTAACCATGTGCACCTCGACTCTTTCACGTCCCCTGTGTGGACCCCAACTCTTCCAGCTCCCCTGTGTGCAGCCTGCCTCTTTCAGCTCCCCTACTCAAGCCCACCTTCAAGAGAAATCAGTTTTGTGATTCACAATGATGGAGGGGGAAATGGCCCCCTCCGGCCAGCCTCTTATCACTCCCTATGACGAATGTTCACACTCTCAATTCCCGAGTAACACACACTGTTTAACAGTATAAACATTGATCCGTGTATTTCATGTTTATAGCCACTGCTCTTGCAGGGCTCTTAGGCAGCTCCCATGAGTCTATTGCTTTGTCAACAAATGGAGAGATCAAGAGAAGCCAGCATTATAAGGCTTCCCTGGGACTAGCGTCTGCAGGGCGTGGACTCCAGGACACTCAGAGCAATGCTGACATAATGTGCCAACGTGTGTTGAGGAAAATTACCTGTATGGGAGTCTAGGTTTCCAGGGGGGGAGGAATCTTTTCCTTACTTCTACATAATATTCAGCTTTGAGGAGGAGTCACTCAAAAAGTGAAAGAGGCTAAATGGCGGGCTAAGCCTCCTGCAATCCCAGCACTCAAACAGGAGGGTTGACAGTTCTAGGCAAGCCCAGGACTACAGTGAGACATCCCTCTCTAAAACAAAAAGGAAAAAGAAACAGAAGGATGCTTGGGAGAGCATAAACAGAATACAATTGCAATAGAAATCAGATAAGGGAAAGGATAAGAGGAAAGACTGCCAGGACAGGATGGAAAGGAAAAAAGAGTCAGGGATGTCTCTCCAATGGGAAGTCTTTACACCCAAGGTCATGGGCACGACTCCCACAATGAGCTCGGGAAACTGGCTCAGGTGCCAAGTCAGCTCCTAGACTGACCTTGGGAGACAATCCTTTTCTCTTAGGACGGGAAGGTATGTGACACTTGTGTTCAGGCAGACAGAGAGCAGGGAGGCAGCCAGATGAAGAGCATCATCTACAATCAGCTCCCAGATCCGTCTCACCCAGATCTGTCTCTCCCCAAGATGCCTCCCCAATCTACTGCAAGTAAGGCCCGTGTGTTATGGAGGGACAATGAGCCCACACTCTTGAATGTGAGGGTGTAGGCAGAAGGAAACCAAGCAGACTTTCTACCTACAACAGTGATGCTCAACCTCAGCCTCAATGCCCTTTGTAGCTGCATGCCTCCTGGCTTCATGGTCACCCTGTGCACTGCAGGGTGTATAATAGTACCTTGAATTCTAGTAAGACTGTCCAGTATGACGACAGAACGTGTCTCCAGACATTGACCAAGCTGCTCTAGCCGGATCACTCCTGCTTCAGAGGCAGAACATCTCTGTGTGACCTGGGAAAGCTCATTCCCTCCCCAGGCCTCTGGAGCTCCTGCCTCACAGTTGACCCTATGCATATCACTCTCTCTGTCTCCGGGCCCTCCGAGAAAGATACTGTGTGGAAACATGGAAGATGGATGCTTTCCTTCTGCCTCTGAGTTCCCAATCCTCATATAAAGGACCTCTGCAGAGATAAAGGATAAACCGTCCTTTGCACGGAGAGAGAAAAGGCCTTATGAGTCAGTGCAGTGCAGACTGGCCACAGCGCCTGGGAGCATGGGTGCCATTGTCTGGTCACCTACAGAAGCAGAACATCTTTATGTAACCAGGTTCCCACGACCCTTGTTCCAGTGTTTCTCCAGCATGTCCAGTGGTGAGACTGAAGAGGAAGATCTTTGAGGTCCGACTGTCTTAATTACTTTCCTGTTGTTGTGGGAGAGTGACCTGACAGAGGCAACTTAAGGGAGGAAGGTTTTGTTTTAGCTTTTAGCTACAGCAGGGATACAGTCTATTATGGCAGGGAAAACGTGGCCTGGAGGAATGTGGCTGACTCCTCACATCACACTGGTGATCAGAAGCAGAAAAGGAACCGGAAGTGGGTGAAGATATAAACTCTCAAGGCCCACCCCCCCCAGTGACATACTTCCTGCGGCAAGGCTCCATATCCTAAAGATCTCATAGTCATCTCCATCAGCACCACTAGCTGTCACCAAATGTTCAAACACATGGACCTGTGGGGAGCATTTCTCATTCAAACCACGGTACCCACCAACTCGGAAGGACTGCATCCATCTTTTCTGGATGCTCCACTCTTGGGCGATAATTGGAAACTGTCTGAACATGTGGTGTGTCTCGGTGTGCAGGGCAGGCTGTGAATTCCCTCATTATTACCTCTTAATTACCTGAGTGGATATAGGCAAGCAGTGATAATTCCAATCGGATGAATGATTCTAGAGCTCCTGATGGGACTGGCTATGGGACGCAAGGCAAATCAAATCAACACCCCATGTGAGCATCTCTCTCTCTCTCTCTCTCTCTCTCTCTCTCTCTCTCTCTGTGTGTGTGTGTGTGTGTGTGTGTGTGTGTGAGAGAGAGAGAGAGAGAGAGAGACAGAGACAGAGACAGAGACAGAGAGACAGAGACAGAGACAGGCAGAGACAGAGGACAGAGAGAGAGGGGGAGAGAGAGGGAGAAAGAGAGACAGAGACAGAGAGGGGAAGGGAGAGTAAGCGTCTCCTTCTCATAAAAAAACTCCATGCAGAGCAATCCATTGATAAATGAGAGCTGGCCACTTGTTTAGACAGATTTTTTAACAAAGCCTAACATGACCTGAATACCTAATTAATGGTTTTATTTCATTTTGTTTTTTTAATTTTTGAGACAGGCTCTCACTATGTAGCCTTGGCTGGTCTGAAGCTCAGTATACAGACCAGTCTGGCCTTGAACTCACAGAAATCCCTGTGCCTCCCAAGCACTGGAATTCATGGTATAAAGCACCATACCTCGTTGATTTTAATTTTTGTTATTAATTTATTCTTGTATGCATGTGTGTGGACTGCATGCATATATACACATTGATATGTGTGCACGTATGAGTCTGAACATACACAGACACCTGTTCCATGTGGAAGTCAGAGGTCAATGTTGGGCATTTTTTCCTGTTACCTTCATCTTATTTTTCTGAGGCAGGAGGAGACACTGCACCCACAGCTCACCATGTCAGCTCTCTGCATGTGCAGCAAAGCCCAAAGATCTGTTTTCTCTGCCTCCATAGTGTTAGAATTACAGGCATGATCTCCTATGACTGGGCTGTGTGTGTGGATTCTGGAATCCAAACTCAGGTTGGCAAGAACTTGAGCAACTGAATCTTCTCCCTGGTTAATGTTGGATGCCAACAGACTATGAAGCTCACCCTGCCCAGCGCTTCTCCGGAGTTGAAAGCAAAGCATGCCAGCCTTCCAGATCTCCTGGGAGGTCCACTTCTATTCCCCTTCTCCTCTGGGTCTCCACTTGCATATCTCTCTTCAGTCAGTCTTTGTCCCTGCCTGTCCCATGCCCACCTCTCCTTGTCTCTATCATTCTTTTTTGGACTCTCATCCCCGCCCCTCGTATCCTCTCCCACCAATCACTATGGAAGAGAGGCCCTGTCAGGAAGATTATCTGCCTGTTCAGACTAAAGGGGTTTTCTTTGTGCATCTCCCTGTGATTCGTCTTCAGAGGGATCGATCCCCCAGCATCCATCTCTGCGTCTGCAGCAGGCTCCACACTCTGCCTGGACCACTTCCCTTATTCTACAGTAACAGCAGTACTGTGGGGGGAAAATCACCAGGGGATGTGGGGGGGGGGGGGAGAGGTGCTGACCGCGCCAAGGCCGAGCTAAAAGCAGCTCCTCTGAGGGAGGAAACCATGCCAGGACAATGGGCCCGGCCCCTCCACCCCCCCCCCCCCCTTTCAGGAGTGCCTCTCATCCTTCCTCTCTCGCCAGCGTGATTATTTATGGAGTTATAAAGTGTCCTTCAAGCAACACATTCTTCTCAACAAGCTGTACGTCAGGCAGGAGAAGCTCTGGCCCCAAACTGGGCTGCCGAGAGGGGTGGAGAGGATGGGGCACAGGAGCGAACTCCTTCATCCTCCTACTCAGCTTGCCTTTCAGGCTGACCTTGAAGGTGCAGACTGGCTCAGGTTTCCCATGCTGTGTGGATCTTTCTCCCAGAGTTGTGTGCTCAGAGATCAAGGAAAGATACACTGGGCCTGCTGGGAGGGGTGTCAAGGAGCCAGGCCAAGATCTAGGCAAAAGCAGAACGCAAGGATGTGATCTGTGCTCACCCCATCTCTCCACCAGCCCCTCAGAACAGAGGTATTCTGTGGGATAAATTCAAGCAGAGAGGCAGGGGTCCTTTCCACCACACCAGACAGACAGGGCATGGGCTCCACCCACCTCATTCTCAGACCTAGGTCATCTGAGGGGATTGATCTTGCCATAGGGAAGAAATGAATCCCAGCACAAGTCTCCATGGATGAGGTAAGGGCGGGGCTGTGGGGACTAATCCAAAGGTGACTTGAAGCTTGATGGTAATGGGCAAGGAAGGGGCAGGGAGGGGCTATGTGAGGTATTCTACTGTGAGATCCAAGTAATACCAGAGAGGGTATACTCAGCTGTGAGATGGAGTCACATCTATGGTACCCACATCTGTGATCCTTAATGACATTTCTGTCTCTCTCTCTCACTCTCTCTCTCTCTCTCTCTCTCTCTCTCTCTCTCTCTCTCTTTCTATCTCTCTCTCTCTCTCTCTGTGTGTGTGTGTGTGTGTGTGAGAGAGAGAGAGAGAGAGAGAGAGAGAGAGAGAGAGAGAGAGAGAGATACCACACCACTGAATGCACCAAAGGCCAAAATGGAATGGAAGTAGACTGGAAGTCAAGAGAGAGGTAGTGAAGAGGTGGAAGGTAGGGAGATAACCTTAGGCACAGGCACAGGCTGGCTCCCACCATTACAAAGAAGCAGGCTTCTGTGGCTTAGAACGATGAGCATGGCAGACTAGGCGTGTGATGTGGTGCACACCAAAGAATGATATGCTTCCACGTGCCCAAGTATGAACCCTGGCCCTACCTTCAACACCTGAAATGTCCTGTGCCTCAGTTTCCTCCCTTGTGTAATAGGCTCAGGGTCCTATTATTTGTTCTGTTATTAATAGAAACCCACTTCCTATGTTTGTCGGGCTAATAAGACAGCAGGCCAGCATCCTGCATATGGCAAATAGTCACTTTTATTTTGATAGCTTATACTGGACTCCGGAGACTTTGATCCCAAAGCCAGCTCTTGAGCCAGGCACCTTATTTCTTCATGCTTTAGCTCCTATTTGTAATGACTTGTTTCATCTGCCGGCTTGATGGGGCCTAGAATCAGCCTGAGGGACTCACCTCTGGGCTTATCTATGAAAGTGTTTCAACAGAACATGACCAAGTGTGGAGAGTGGAAGACCCATCCTCCAAGTGGGTGGCACCTGCTAAGGGGCAGTGTCGCCAATCAACTGACTTTCTTCCCTTCTTCCTGAATGAGTGCTTTTCATAGCTGCCATCAGAGTTCACTGACATCAGAACCCACATTCTTCAGCCTTCTGGCAGGGACTGAGTACCTATGACTCTCCATAGACCTTCGGGGCTTCAATGCTGGATTCACAGCCCTTCCAGCATGCAGAGGACCATTGTCTGACTACTTGGCCTTGCTGTGTAAGCCAGTGAAATCACATAAACACGTACATACATACACACACACACACACACGCATGCACGCACGCACGCACGCATGCACACACACACACACACATGCACACACACACACACACAGACACACACACACTTCTATTTCTTCTGCTCCTCTAAAGATCCCTACCCAACACACAATCTGACTTAGCTGTTGCGAAGATGATTGTCCAAATGGGAGCTGATTTTTAGGTATCTCCAAGTGAGCGGCAGCATCTAAATAAAGGAGGAAGGCTGATGGAGGCAAATTGGTGTTGGTGGAGGAGGAGCGATCAGGCTTGACTCAAAAAGGCATCCAGGAGCACTTCATGCAAACATGGTTATGCAAAGTTTGTCTCTTCACACTGTGAGAAAACTCCCACTGTGGGAAACTACTCCAACAGATTCTGCACACAGAGCCGCTGTCTGCCACCCGTTTTTTAATGAGAGGCAGTAATTTCAAGGTAGGATGCTGTGCTAGGTCTGCAGAAGACCAGTATGTTTCCAGAGTGGGCATCTGAGAAAGTATCATCTTCAGAAGGACACATACACTCCCATTCTATCACGTGTTCCTTCCTTAGGGCCTTCTAGGTGCTACCATGAGCAATGGTCGCGAGGATTTTGATGTTTTCTCTTTCCTGAAGCACTGTAGGATTTGTGTTTTGTAGGATTTGCTCCTACATTAAAGTTAGACATGGACCTACTAGCATTTGGCATGCAATGGCTACTGAAATGTAGAAGTATTTTTGTATTTAACGCCAACGCTCCTTATCTTAGGAACTTTAGAACCTTCTGTCTGTGAGATACCTCTTCTCAGTTTGGTCCTTATGTGATGTAATACAGACTCTCCTTCTTGCACTGAACATGTAACATAAGCAAGAACCAAGCTACCTCTTTGTGAAACTAAAGACATGGCACCATTTGTTTCTGCAGCAAGACGTAGCTCACCCTGGCTAACAAAGTCCTGAAACATACAGTCACCACTTCTGTGTTTGAGTGCAAGGTCCATTCTACAGAGGGAGCCAGGATCCACTTAACCGTGACTTCCAAGGTGGCCTTGGAGACAATAGAAGAGGAGTTGGGACTGAGATGTTCCCAGCCTTGAAAATGTGCTGCCTGCTTCAAGAGATGTTGATTTTCTATTATTCATCCCTATTGGATCTTGTCTTTAGTTTCTTTTCTGGAATGGCTCTCAAGTATATATATACACACATACATATACATATATATGTACATATACATATATATATATATATACATATGTGTGTGTGTGTACATTATATATATATATTATATACACATATATTAGTAATTATGTAATGGTTATATAGTTAATCACAGTATGTATTGATAATTGGATAATTAAGTACAGTAATATATTATTACTAATTGTATGTATTAATTCACCTAATTTTCACCAATACTCATCAGGTAGATGCTTTTGCCCACAACTTCCAGACAAGGCAACTGAAGCACAGAAAAGTTGGACAACCTGTTCAGGATTACACAGCCCTTTCAAATCCAGTGCACATGGCTCTACAGTCTTCAAGTTGGCACCATGCCTGGCCTGGATCCGGGCCTGGGTACCTGCCGAAGCTTCCATGTCTTCTATCCTGGGGAGACTCTGAAGAGGATGAAGACTTGAGAGCATCATCTGTGCCAGAACTGGCTGTAGCAAGCTCAGAGCTTTTTGGCGATCTCTTACCTTTCCGGCCCCTCCCAGATCTACTCTTAGCTCCCAGCCGCCATCTCACAAACAGCTCTCTTCCAGGTTACTTTAGAAGTGTATGGCTACGTCCTGAGGGGTGACTTGCCATCTGTAGTGACCCACGGAGCTCTCACCTGGGTGAGATGGCCAAGTTACATGAGATTAAAGTCATCTTATGATAATTCTCTCTCTTCTAGTCAGCGACGATTCTAGGTCAGAGTGTGCAAAATTTCTAGCCAATAAGATGATGAGGAAACCTGTGAGTGGACTGCTGGGAAATCTTTTTCACCTGAGGAGGGATGCCCACCCAGCTTGCTGCCTGGAATTTGGGCTGCCATCCTAATGAGAGCCTCCGGGCAGAGAGGACAGACAGTGAAAGTTTGTGGCTTTGATGGCTTTGCTGAGCTTTGTCAGGCTCACCTCCTCTAGACATCTAGTGAGATGACTTAAATAAACCTCAGTGGCCAGAGGAAATTCTCGAAATATGAGCCAAGACTCTTGAGGAGTCTCCACCAAAGCCTGATAGTAGAACTAGACAGGCAGTGTTATCTAGGGGTCTCACGACTGACTCGCACAGGGTCTGACTCCTGATCCACTTAGGTGTGTGACTTTGTGTATTTTCACATGTCCCAACTCCTGCCTGCCAGCAGACCAGAGACTGAAATAAGAATTCCCCAGACTTGTAAGAATGAAGGAGCTTGGCACAAGGGCAAAAGGGCATCTCCATCTGGGCTGGAATGAACAAGCAGAGAGAATCAGCCAAGTTCCTTTGGAGAGCCCACCGAGAGGTCGGGAGAGAGGCGTGGCTGCATCCCTCAAGGATGAAAAGCAATACACTAGGAAGAAAGCCCTCGGGTCATAGGAATCGAGCCTACTCTGCTGAGGATGTTGGGCTTTCTCTGCCTTGCTCTGATTGGCCAGCACTGGGCAGAAGGCCAGTCATGTGCATAGGCCAGAGACACTGGGATTTTTATTTCAGCACTGCTACTAACTAGCTCTTTGGTCTTGAGAAATGCACCCAATGAAAATAGAGCTTGAACTCTCCATCCCAGAAGGCAGATCTCATAGCCCTTTGTGATACAAGCCAACGGGACTGGATGGAGACGTGCCTGGATGAGGACACACCCCTGGATCTGTCTGTCAAGATATTTCCAGAGACTATTGCTGAGGAAGGATCCTGACTTTAACCAGTGCATGGATTCCTTGATGCTATTGCAATTAATCGGGAGGTGTAAAAAGACAGGAAGTTAGAAAGTACGGCCTTGTTAGGGGAAGTGAGTTCCCAGGAGCATGTTCCTTAAGGCTATACCTTGTCCTGTACCCTTTCCCATGTGTGCTTTCTCTGTTCCTGTCTTAGTTAGGGTTTCTATTGTTGCGACAGAACACCATGACCAAAAGGCAAGTTGGAGAGAAAAGGATTTGGCTTACACTTCCACATTGCTGTTCATTATTGAAGGAAGTCGGGGCAGGAACACAAGTAGTTGCAGGACCTGGAGGCAGGAGCTGACTCAGAAGGCATGGAGGGATGCTGCTTACTGGCTTGCTCCTCATGGCCTGCTCAGCCTGATTTCTTATAGAAGCCAGGACCACCAAGCCAGGGTTGGCCCCACCCACAGTAGACCAGGCCCTTCCTTATTGATCATTAATTGAAAAAATGCCTTACAGTTGGATCTCATGGGGGACATTTCCTTATGAGGCTCAAAACCAGCCAGTACCATTTCCTACCTGCCATGATATAAACTACTCTATACCATCATGCCGGCCCCACCATGGTGGACTGACGTTAGAGAAACCAGAGCCCAAATTAACAATTCATCTCTCCAAATTATTATGTGAGGCAGTTTCTTACAGCAATGTGAAGAGATGTCAAGGAGTGGGCACATTGGTGATGAGAGTGTGGAAGAGACAGTAGCCCAGGTTTCTCTCATGAGCCTGTGCTAGGCTTGGGCCAACCCCCTAACTTGTCCAGTGGACGTGAAGGGAGGGGGGATGTTCTGAGCAGAGGCATGAACATAATAGCTTATTTTCAAGCCCAGTTCCCCGCTTTAATTGAGTTTTCCTAAAAAGCCCCACGAAGCACTTTTCCTACCATTTTGCCAGATTCGATTCTTGCTGATAACACACATCGGAGGGGTCGGGTGCTGCCCAAGATGGATCACTCGTTGTGTTGGCTGTGGCACGTGAAAGATCAGATGAGCCATTGGCTCCACACCAGAGTACAACCTTACCCCACTCCCTTCTCACACTCATTCTGACCGGGCACCTTCACCTGACAAGTTACATATAACTCTTCACCTTGAGTTCACCCCGAGGCTCCACCAAGTGCCACTAGGTACCATTCTCCTTCAAG